>NW_023458556.1:53010717-53035919 GCF_013731165.1 Rhagoletis pomonella | reverse complement strand
AAAAACTCAAAACACAGGTTTACTATATTTGGCCCATAGTTTCGCGAGGAAGTATATTCACTGTTTAGCGTGATTTGTACTTTTTTGGTGTTCTTGCACGGCGAGATCGCTGAAGTAAGATCAACAGGAAGAAGTTTTAGTCATCGACTACATTATAATTTACAAATTTATGTATTTCCGACAGGTCTTTAACGCGAAATCTGCCAGGGTAAAGCTACTAAAATTGTCGTGAAAAAAACCACGTCAACTTTTTTTTTGTTGCTGCTGTCTGATAGTTGTTTGTTTTCGCTACGCAAACCAAATAATTACGAATTCATAATTGCTGCAAAAAAAATTATATGTATAGAAAAATCGAAAAGTAATTTCTGTATGCACCCGGCATGTAAAACAAAACAAAACGAAATAGCAAAAAAGTGCAAGCTGGTATGCATGTATGTGGCCTGTTGGGTTTGTTTGTGTATGCGGGGCGTGACAACTGCACCGCACCGAACACAGCCATTGAGGCAATCCGCAAAATGTGGCCAATATTTTAAATATTAAAAATGTGCGAAACGCGCTTCCTTCGCTCCACCAACCCCAACCAGCTCAGCTTCAAATAGTTGCGATGCCGTTTTTTGTTTAAAATGAATTTTACGCATTAAAACACTTCGTAGAATTTAGCAGCAGCAGTGCAAAGCAGTAAAAAAAAATTGGGTACTCCGCTAGCCAGCTTAATATACAATAGCCGGCACATTTATTTGCTGCCATGCTCAGCATTATCCTTTAAGTAATTTAATCCGAATTTATTTTAATAAAGCCGACGCTATCGTATGCGAAGTGGGGCTGCAGAGGAGTTCATTGGTATGCTCGAAGTCAAGGTAACCAACCGACCAACATAAATGGACACAGCGTTGCATAGCAACATATCCGGTAGCTGCAACGTGCCACAAATGAAATTATTGTCCACCAGCAAGCTGGCAGCGACATTACTCGTACAGCAGCTACACGCACCAACCGACACTACAGATACATATGTATGTATGTATGTAGTACGTTGGACAGACACTACACCTGAGTAGAGCGATAACGATGACCGGAAGTGGACCGAAAGGAGTACGTTGTTGAGGGCAAAGGATTTCAAATCATATTACTGTGAATTTTACACGCTCAAAACGCATGTAATTGGCTTTTCGAGAGCCAGCCCAGCTGCTTGAACGGTAAGGACACGACACACACACACACAAAGTATATCTACTTTCAAAGAAAAAAAGTACACTGCATAAGAGGAAAACTAGCCATAAGCAGTGAAAGGTAAAGCCATGTGTGAAGCAACAAATTAATAATAGAATGTATGTTAGTAAGTAGGTATGTGAAAAAAGTGCAAAGCTTTACAAAATGGACATTCTAGACACAGTGAATTAGAGCAGTCACACACACACAAACACATACGCGTGCGCACTGACATATGTACATGTGTACTAGCGTTTGAGTGTACCTTTGAGTAGCTTGCTCGCTGTCGCACCAAACTTGAGGCCATACCGAGGCCGAAGTGCCACTAAGCTTAGTGTGAAATGTGAAATGGCTCTGTGATAAAAAAAAAACAGGTATGTGGCTGTTGCAACCAGAGCGAGCACTTGTGCCAGTGATGCGAGAATAAAATAAATTACAAAAAGATGTGGAAGAAAGTGCGCATAAGGCAGCAAGGTACGCCCTGACTTGGTTAGTCCACTCATGCGATGTCCACCAGCAAAATTGTAGCACAATTACACTGACATACCAATGTAAATACTCAGGAAAACAGACTCGCCTGCGTTTATTCCTTCAAACATACATACATACGTGAGTATGTATGCGTGTGTTTGTTCGGGACCTTATAGTAATAATAAAAAGCTTTTGTAAACTGAGCTCCAGCTTGACCCCTTCGGTCGCGTATGGTGCATACTGCCATGAACTCTTTCGTTTCGGTATGCATATCGAGTTGCAAGATATGAAATTAAAGCATTGAGAGATTTAAAAGGGTTTTGAACAATACTATTAATCTTACCATACGATCGCAAATGCATTTTGTTCTGCTTAGTTATCCGATACATACGTCATACAAATGCTTCAAATGATTCCTTTAATGCATGTAGAAACCAATCGAATTTGTTAGTGAAATAATTTGTAACCAAGTAGGCCTTAGCTTCCAAAATAAAAAAAAAACACTTCATTTATATGCATATGGCGCAACATAATTATATATGCAATCAGAAATGATATTTTCTTTGTTTTCATCCGCTTGAAATCTGCAAAATAGTACAAAAAATGGTCGAAGACGTTTCTTCAGTAATGAAACTATTATTTTTAGGTGTACAAAAATGTGGAAGAAAAATCGCGGTATTTGCAGAGCAACCGGATGAAAGGAGAGCTTGGTATTAAAACAAAATGACAATTAAACAGTCAATATGCAAATTACAGTGCGTTATAACGCATCTATCTATCTTATCTTTATATATAATCTATGTATATATATAATACGGGAAGGTATTTTTTGTCCAGGATAAAAGAACTGTGCCATTCGCTCGATTTCCAAAAGTGGGGTATCAAATCAAACTGGTTTTATTTTTTTTAACAGAGTTGCCACCTGTAGAACAATTTAATTCAAATTATTTTCTAATCAATGCCATCATATACGCACCGTTCGTTCGATTTTCCAAACTGAGGTGTGAAATTAAAAGGCTTGGGCAATAAGGTTTTACTATTTTGAAAAGAGTCGCCATCTTTTAAAAAATTATATTCAAATTATCTAAAAAAAAATCAATTGTTACAAAATGGGTATCAGTGGAAATGGTTTTAAAAATCTTTGTTTCTTAACTTAACTTTAGGAGGGTTGCCACCTGTTTAAAAAATCAAATAAAATTTTAATTAAGCAGAAATAGGTTTCAAAATATGGGTGCCAAACGAAAGGGGGTTCAAAAGGTAAAACTTTGAAAGTATTTTGAAGAGGGTTGCCACCTGCTTGAAATGTCGAATTTAGTTAACTTATCCACAAGTTATATGAAATTTCAAAATAAGAGTGCTAAGGAGACTTTAGCTTGAACACAAAGAATATTTTTGAGGTATTGGAGGAGGGTTACCACCTGTTTAAAAATTAAATTCAAACTATTAAGTAAGTCAAATGAGTTAATTAAATATGGGTAACAACCGAATGGGGTTTGAAAAATTTGTATTTCTGAACTATATTTAGCGGGGTTGCCATATGATTAAAAAGATAAAATTCAACTTAGTTCATCAGTTAGCTAAAATATGTATCGCAATGTTAGACGACGAATATTTAAAAATATCTTAGCGCGAAACTACATTTTAGGAGGGTTCCCACCTGTTTACGCAAGTTATTTGAAATATGAAGCCAAAGGGTGTTAAGAAAACTTGAGTTTGTACATCTAGAATGTTTGAAGAGGGTTGTCACGTGTTTATAAAATGGCATACAAATTATTTAAGAAGTAGCATGAAATATTAAAAGGTGAGTATTATTTAAGAAGTTGCAGGAAATATTAAGAAGTTACATGAAATATTAAAAGGTGAGTATCATCGAAATGATTTTAAAAAGGCTTTATTTCTGAAATATATTTAGGAGGGTTGCCACCTATTTAAAAAATCCAACTCAACTTAAATTATGGCAATTACCTAAATAAATATTGGCGTCAAACGGAAGAGTGTTTTTAGGTATTTTAAGAGGGTTTTCGACCTGTTCATAAACTAAAATTATCTAATAATTCAAATAAATTGTTAAAATATGGGCGTCAATCGTAATGGGGTTGAAACGGCTTTATATCTTAAATATATTTAGGAGGGTTGCCACGTATTTCATAAGCTGCATTCAAATTCTTTTATAAGTTAAATGAATTTTTAAAGGATGGATATTAATCGTAATGGGTTTGAAAAGGCTTTCAGGTAGGTTCTGCAATTCAGTTCCGAGTGAATTTAAACCAAATTCGCTTTGAACTCAAATTGAGCTTTCTAAAGTATGAGAGGGCAAAATAAAGACTTTGCCCTGTAGATGTGCGATAAGGTTTTATTTTTGGAAATTAGAAGCTTTTTATCGGTACATGGTGATTTAAAATTTGATAATATTAAAAACCGACTATGCGAGACGGCAGCATGGATTTAGAAGAAATAGGACACCCGAACAAACATTTGGAATAGTTTGTGGGTTTTTTGAAATTTTATCTTTGGCGATTTAACGCCGTGTGGTTTCACTAGCTAATTATATTATCTAAAAAAAATTTGCTGGCCTTGGGATTCGAACACACTACCTCGCGGCTGATTTAGTCTTTGATACTGGCGTTTAGTTTATATCAACTGCTCCTTTAATCAGGATTAACGTTGCCATCTATCTATGCTATGTATGTTTATGACCACGTAGATGATCTTTTTGGGCGCCACTGCATCCACGACAAACAACTTGTGCCTTCAAATTTTAACCAATTCTTTCAAAATATTCTGCAAAAGCTTTCTCCCGCTGGATATGTGTTGGAAGTGACTTATTAAAAAAAAAAACTATTATTAACAAAAGGTACGGTAAGAGCTTTACTAAAAAGAAACCGAGCTTTGTACTCATTATTGCAAAGTAAATATATTTGGTAAATTACCCTGTAAATAGTTACCTAATATATTTCCACCAGTGATAAAAATGATAAATGATAAAGAGGCTTTTCTAAACCCAAGCCACAAAGAGACTACAAGAAAGCCATTAGATTTAGATTAAAACCTACATGCTCACTCTCTTACGTATGTATGTATCTTGCCAAATCATACAAGTAAATACTACATAAGCTTAAATTGAGAATACATATCTGCTCATTATAGTAAAAGCCCATCTATATTAGAACTTTTGCGGGACTTAATGCTTGAAAAAATCTATGTATTCACATACCGCCAGTACGTTACTTCTAACCGGACATTTTACTCATGAAAGCGACATTGTTTACATCCCCTGTGGGGAAAATCTCTAGTTCTGAACTGGGGCGCTTCTAGTACATTTAGACCCAGTACTGGTTCGCGATAAATCTCTTTTGCATGCAAGCAACTGGCGAATTTAACATGGCGATGTCCTAGGAAGTGTCAATTGCCCCCCGCTGCATCCCTTTTTCGATAGTTCCGAACTAGTCCTAAACTCTATAGTTCCGGACCAGTTCTAAAATCGACAGACGAAAGAAAAAAGTATCATGATTTTTCAATCTTTTCGGTTCTTCCGTGTGCGATTTTACATTATTTTCAAAGAAACATTTTTGCAATTTGAAATTAAATTTGTTGAAATATACGTTTACATACCTTGCTGTAGCTGACTTTGCAGAGGTGCTCGCTGTTATTGGTTAGATTCCATACGGCCCCAAGATGTTAATATGTTAACACAAAGCTTTGTTTTGTATTACCAAACTATGAAATAGCATCTGCGAAGCACAGAATAGAAGCGTATTTGAACGAAAAAGTCGCCGAACACATATCTATGTAAAGTAAACAAACCCCCCGCTGCATCCCTTATTCGATAGTTCCGAAACAGTTCTAAATTCGACAAATAGGATCTAGTTCGTTCTGCATCCCTTTTTCTATAGTTCCGAACCATTTCTAAATTCGTCACTTTAGATATAGATTTGTAGTGAAAAAAACTGAAAAAATTAGGTTCTTAAAAGTACCACTTTTCGCCGATTTTGGACTGGTGGGGATCTACTTCCTATCGGAATAGTTCCTTTTTGGCGATAAAGACCTAGTACAGAACTAGAAATTTGTTTCACTAGTCCGCGATTTCCCTGCAGGGATCCTTTCTGATTTCATTTATGTGCAAAGAAATGTATGTACACACATACATATATAGGTGTGCATGTATGTACATACATAGGTAGGGCCAGCGCGAAGAAACCAAATTGAAGCACTGCGCGAATGCGATCAAGAGATAATGCGTTTCTTCTTCGTACATACAAATATATATGTATATTAATGCATGCATATTAGAGAGGGTGATTCAGAAATGAAAAATTCCTCCGACCCATGCACAAAAGTTTCGTTTAGACGCCAAAATGAGTCTCAGAAAAATATGAGCCCCTAATATTAATATTAAGAATGTCCGCATCGCACTTTTCGACTTTCCATAAGGATAACACAGCAAAACTTGTTTTTTTTTGTTTTTTACTTCTGATTTTTATATTTAATGAACGATACGTTGTACTATAAAGGTCCTGGAGTATTTTTTTTAGAGAATTGAACGCTCTACGCATGGTTCCGAGAAAAAAATATAAAAAAAATTTTCTGAATCACCCCAATGCATATATACCTGTCCCTCATACTTTTATGTACACATTTATTATTCACTTTTACTTCACGTTTTTTGATATATTCCTGGTGTCGCATTGAAGTACTTACTTGTACAATGTACATACATATATACCATTAATGCCTGGGCAAATCGCCTTACAAAGATCATTTGCAAATGCGATAAGCGCTTAGTAGCCCAAAGCCATTGCACAGGCGTACATACATATGTATGTACCTACATTCACGCGTACATATATTATAGGAATATGTTTTTTTTTTTTGTTAAAGCCATCGGCTAGTGCGCGCGCTTTGAAGTGATTGGTGCGCGACCCAGCAGCGGTCGACGCGTGGAATCGGATTCACTTTTCCGGTTTCATTGCCTTATTGCCACCCCAAATCAATCTTCTATTCTACATACTTTTATTGCCATTTTTTATTTGTTACTATATTGCACACACGTCATATTACTCATCCATCTTTTGTGTATACTACAGGCATATAAATTATTTATTAGCGATGTTCTCAAACAGATAACAATGTATCAAAACATCAATGTATGTATGTATGTCCATATGTACATATGTATATTTTTATGTATTAAATGTAGTTGGTTAAATCTTACTGCAGGCATAAATCTTCCCCCTTGAAGTCGAGTGGTTCATGTCTATTTTTGGCCAGTGCAAGTCACCCCGAAATTTAGTAGAAGAACCCATCCAAAGCCGGAAGTATAAATGTGTGTGCAAGTAGGTACTTCTTTGTGTATGTAAGCGCTCTATACAAATGTACAAACATTTATGTACGTATGTATATGCGTATGAAGATACATATAAATGCAGTGAGGCTTACCTTTCTTTTATTTCAAGAATGTGAATAGTTCAAGCTTAATGATAAATAGTTAACTTTTTTCAGAAGATCCTAAAACGTACAAAATATTTAGAATACGAGTGTAAATACCTCTGTGTAAATCTTCATCTCGCTGTACGAAGGATTACAATCGACTCGTTTTTATTGCAAAAAAATCAGCTTAGGCACCATAAAACAAGTTCAATGGAAGATATGTCGTTCAATTTATGGTTCATGGAAATAAGTTCAGACATTAAGTACTTCCACATATGTGATTCATAGAAGATGTGTTAGAAATTAGTTCCATGACATTTTGTACCAGTGGGGGATATAAAAAACTTTGGTTCAAGAAGATGTTTGTACTTCATTATAGAGACGGATACCAAGTTAAGTATCGCCTACAATTAGCTAGTGTACAGGCAAACTAAGTTATTGTCTTTTCGTTCGGCTCTATTTGACAACAGCCTATGCTAGCCTTAAAAAGCAACACCAATTAGTTTCTTTGGAGTGGTAAAGCAACCTTCACTGTCTGTGTATACTAGGGATGTTAATTTTTCAGCTTTTTCCGATACCGGGATTTTCGGTATGTCGTTATCACAATCCTGGGAACCCGGGATTAGTCCCGTGATTTAGGTATTCATTACTTTTCAACAACTTAAATCGAAAAAATTGCTTCTATATTGTTTGAGAAGCTCTCCTACCATAAAAAAATATAAATAAATGGGTTTGAAACTTACTTTTTTATTTAAAGTGGCGTTTTTATTTTTTTTTTTCTCTGACGTCAGCATTTATTTTAAAGGGCTTTGTAATTTCAAAGATATGATGAATTATTTAAAAAGTTCATTGCAATGTAGAATAAGAGTATGGGTACCAAATTCAAGAGAAAATTTCTTTAGAATTAAAAAAAATAAAATTTTTTGGATCCACAAGGACGAATAAATAGGTAATTTTTAAAGCTGATAAAGTTAGAAAAACGAAATTCGAAGAAGTTATCGAGTTTATATAAATCCTTAACATATATTTTTTTCAAAACGAAATATTGCGAAATTTCAAGGATAAAATTTTAAAGGGACATTTTCAATTACTGACGTCAAAGTGAAAAACTAAAAGCGCAATTTTACTATATTTGGTTTGGTTTCGCTAATATATTGATATTTATGTTTAAAATTTACTATCGCGCGGTGTTATATGTGTAATGTGCTTGAAATTTATAAAAAATATTAATTATTAAATGAAAAAGGAATGGTCAAGAAAGGGAGTTTCTATTATTGCCATCAGTGTAAATTACAAATCCCGAAAATCCCGAGATTTTTGGGAATTAACATTCCTAGTATACGCTTTGGCTCGCAAGTATAGACCTGGACACCACCTGTTTAATTGAGGTCTGTGTTACCATCATTGACTACACTACAATAAGACCGCTAAGCCAAAAAATAGCTATCAAGAATCCATTTAGTTAAGTATTGAGACTTAAACTTGCCTATAAATTGATTGAAATTTATCAGTATTACTAGGAGGGCTTTAACAATAAAATTTTGTTAACATCAACAACTAACAAGCAAGCTAAGCCACGCTTGTCAAAATTAATTTTATAGCCTACTACCGCTCCATTTATGCCTACTTAACTCTTCTTACCACGTACATACCTTATAATTAGCCTTTTTTGCTACGAGTATCTATGTACATATTTATGTATATTTTTACTTAAAAAAACAAAGCACTTACCCGCATAAGTGCTAACCAAAAAGTGCAAACAACTCCCCAAACGACGACAGTATGACAACCCAAAGAAATTAGCAATGAAAGCGATACTGAAAAGTACTTCAAGTAGAAAATAATAACAACACATATAACAAATTACGAAAATTGTAAATAATATTTGTTAACTGCTGAAAGTGTAATTCACACGCCACCAAAATTAAAAAAAAAATAAAAGAGTTGAAAAGTGCAGACAGACGGGTGTGAGTATACATATATGAAGGAGAGTGGGAAGAGAAGGGCTATTTCTCATTCAAACCTTACAACACACGACTTGCCATAAAAAGTTAAAGGGTTAACCTCTGCAAGCATTGCTTGCGCTTGTTGTTGTTCTGCGACTTGCTGCAGTAGGGTAGGTTTAAATTGCAGCAATGACATGCAAATTAGTTTTGTTTAAATGTGGCTGACAGACGAAACGTCAGACAAGACAAGACCAGAGAAGTGAAGCTAAGTTCAGGGGAACTCGCTGAGAACTTTTGGAGCACCGGGGTTGATAAGATTGTGACATGTGCGCGCTGGAATATCAGCTGACAGCGACAATGCAGCAAGCTACATACATGTATGTATATAGGTAGGGGGAGCAAGCGAAAGGATAATAAACACCAGCAGCGTAAGCACTCATTGAAGGCGAAAATATCGCTAAACTCCTTTGAGTGCCAGAATGGGGAAATGCATAAGTAAGTACGTATATAATAGGAATATGTTTATGAGGACCAACAATAGTTCGGAATTTTTTAGTTTTCAGAATACTCGAAAATATAAGTAGCAAAAATTTCACCAAAAAATTATGATCAGTCTTTTTCTGAATTTCGCAGTGTCAAGCCATATCAAAGGGATAGTTGCATTTGGGCAAAAACAAAATTTACATGTACTTTGTTGTGGCTTCTGGTATCTTAAGTGTCAAAAAAATTAAATAATAATTAGTGCGACTTTCTTTTTGGTAAATTTGCTTCATTCCAGAAGCACCAATACATTCTTTACAGGACCCAAAAATCTTGAATATTCACATGCAAATACATTTTGACAATTGATTAACAATTTGTGTCAAAAAAATTAACTATATCTGACAGTTTGGAGACCAAATAATTTTCAAAGAAAATCAAACTAGTTGCTCTACTGGCTATAATCTGTTTAATACTCCTTGGGTAGAGTATATTACAATTCCAATCTTCTGGTATGTATTCATAAGTCTTAGAGCTGGTACAGAAGCTTTGAAAAGCACTGCTGGTAATCTGTCTGTTCCAAGCTTTTTTGTTTTTGAGCCGCTTTGTTAATGTGCTATCCTCGTATTGGTCAAGTGGAGTCATGGAGCATCAATCCTATACAATAATTTGGGTTCTTCGTTATCAGACGCGCCACCAAGTAATTCAAAAGCGTTGAACGATAATTCCTCTATATTTCATGTTTAATCTGAATGTCTGTCACCATATCTCTAGCTTTGTTTGCAGAAATTAGACCTTGACTTATATAATTTTCGAGCCGCGTTCCTGCCTACCAGCATCAAGCTCTTCGTGTCGTCATTGGCTACAAGATGACTTTGTATCCGATTTTATCTAACAACCTCTTCCACAGCGGTGCGAAGTGATTGGAGCCGGCTGCGAAAGCTCTCGGCTGCCTTACGAACGTTCTTCATTACACAGAAGGACATGGAGACCTTAGCTGAAACATTAATGTTATCCAAGTCGATGTTGGCTACTCGGATGGAACACAAATACCGTTCGGATCGCAATGTAAATTCAACACTTTTAATACGAACGGTCAAGACGTGCGGTTAATTTTTGTGATTTGATTAGTGGCCAACCAAGTGGCTTTATGGATGTTTCCATGCTGGTAAAAAATGCTACTAACTACCCTGTTTTGTATTTGCGAAGACGACCAGTATCTGCCCATTTCCAGAGGTATTCCCGTGAAGGCCGAGTTTTCCGACTATTCGATCGAATAAAGCTTCGTTGACCTTCTTAGAGTTAAAGCCGTCAAGCATGATTCTAACATGTAATGGTGTCAGAGCAGATCGTAATGGTGCTCCGAGAAGCGGTCTTTGATCTCATAGTCATTCTCATTGGTCGACACGTGCGCATTGAAGAGTCTAATATTGTCAAACTCAGCTTTGGTGCGATCTGTGACAATTCGGACTGTGTAAAAAGTTGTCATAGCGTCCACGACCTTCAGCAGTTGGATAGAAGTACCAAAGGTCCATGTTCCGTATGCAGCGGTCGTCAACGTTTCAAGTCTCAAAACCAGCGCAAGGCAATTTTTAAGTACGCAGTCAAAAGAGACACCCACATGCAGCCGCACCTAGTGGTGAACAAACTTTGCTGACTGTAGTGAGCGCTTACACCAAATAATTCGAAGTTACCCATGAAGCTGCGTCTCTCTTTGCAGTGACCCAACGCTCCACAGATGTCGGCTACCACGTCTTGCAAATGGGTTGCACACGTCGCCCAGAATTTATTACTGTCTTTTAAACTATTTATGATGATGACTCAGTAATTAACTATTTGAAGTGGACTTAAATTCGCACATATTTATTTTAAGCTGCAAATTCTCAGATTTCCAATACTGAGCTTCATTTGGATTTATTATACTTCAGAGTACCATATGCGCAAAACATACCGTTAAAGTGCTCTTAGACGAGCCTTTTGTAATAGAGATTAAGTAGATAGATAGGTGTGGCTGCCGTTGATAGACACGATTAGATCCAACGTGGAAGATCACCTGTGTTAACACGTTTTCAAGGTTCAATACCCCTTGTAGAAACATTTAGAGTCGCTGATGGATATCGCCAGTCATTTTAGATCTGCACCCACTCTGGCTCAACTTGCTCTTGTGCGCGTCAGTTAAAGGAATGATAAGAAACTGCAACCTTCTATTATAGACTTTCCAGCTTCTGCAGCATCTACGGAACGATACTCCGAACCATTCCACACTGTTTCACTTTCAAGCTAGTTCGCCACACAGTTCGCTTCTTACCGGGCACCCTAATGAGGTTAAGACTAATCTTTCTAGCCATCTTCTGTCGAGATATAGGATAGCCGGCATAATTCATGTGTTAATCGTTATAGCTCTTGCAGCTTGGCTGTCACTGAAAACATCTTTAGCAATTTGAGCAGCTCAAGAAGGGATCTCGCGAGAAAGCTATTATACTCACCTTTCCATTTAGTTTCATTATCTGTGAAATTCTCAATACTAACAGGTGGAGCGCAAAAGCTTTCCCAAAATTCTCACTGCTTGGGATTTCTATATTGAAATTTCTTTATCGAACCATAGTTAGAGCACATTGGTGCGTGCTTCCGAGATGCAATTAAAGACTTCGTTTTGATCGTAAGCCTAGGCAAAACCTGTTGTTGTCCGAATCGGCGCAGTCACCACAGCGCGTGAACCACGTTGATTTGTTAGGAAGTGTTCCCTGCATCGAGTCTCATAGTATCTGCTGGAACTTACCCCTGAATATGATGCCCCACTTTGGGGCGTAACTCTGGCCGCATTCGTCGAAACTTGGTTCTCACCTAATTATAGTCGACGTTACTAACTTACACAAGGAAATTGTCTAATTACATATTGTGGTTTCAGTTATTAGGTTAGTGAAAACTTAAAAGCTGAAGCTGAAGGACTTTTTTTATAAAGGATCATTCCCTCTTACAGCATATCGCGAAACTACCTGTTCATAATCCCAGCTATGTACATAAATTGGTACGCGGTCGGTTGGAGTATGGATGGCAGAGCAGGTGAGAGTGTCTATGGACCCGGCACCAAAACAGCGACTCATATTTGCAGATAGCTCACGGTGTTTCAGGCTTCAGCAATTTTCACCTGCGCCAAATTAAAACTTGAAATGGGTTTCAGATAGCCAAGCAGCCATCTGGACGCTCTCAAAAAGGATGACGAACTCCAAGCTTGTTAAATACTACTATAAATAGTGGCACCAAAGAATACAGTAACTCTGTGCTGGATGCCGAGCCAATGTGCGATCGAAGGTAAGGCGCGAGAAGAATGCTTAACTGCCTTCTTAGGACCAGAACCATTATGTGGTCTTTGTTGGTCCTCCTCGGCTCTTTGAGAACCATAATTGCTGAATGGGTACATACACTATGAACGCAGTAAGTACTGGCGATGGGAGCCATAGACACGCCAACCGCTTTGGCTACCCTTTCAATACACGGGAAATTACATCAGGCACGAGGTAACTTTCGAACACAAAAATAATTTACTTAAAAGCTCGATTGGTCAAACCCTTATAAATAAGAAATTCGGCTACCAATACCTTGGGCATACTGGGTAAGGGACTATATTTAGAGATATAAAAGACCATTCAGGTCGCGGTGTCTTTATCTACATATCGATGGCTGAGTGGAAGATCGACCTATCTCGGCAGCCAGTTCGAAAACGCTCTATCTCAAAAAACTTTTCAAGAACGCCCTATTTCAGAATTTAATTGAAAAACACCCTATCTCAAAATTCGGTTCAAAAAGGCCCTATCTCACTTCAAAATGTATTGAAAATGTGCTGATATAGGGCGTTTTTGAATCGACAGCTGAGATAGGGCGTTTTTGAAACGAATTCTGAAATAGGGCGTTCTTGAAAAGTTTTTTGAGATAGAGCGTTTTCGAACTGGCTGCCGAGATAGGTCGATCTTCCACTCAGCCATCGATATCTACTTTCTCTTATTGAAAATCGAAGAATAAGAATTTAAGATTTTTTTTTATTCTGTAAAAATATTGATTGAAATATTTACATCCAAGAATGGAATGCGTTGTGATGCGTTTTGTAAGCCAATACGAACTAAATACATAGCCCAAGCCCAAAACTTAAATTGAAATAATTTTTGTGCATTTAAGAAATATTTATTTTATAAATCCATGCAAATCAATTCCAGGGCGATCTTTTTCCAGTCCTTTAGCTTTACAAAATTCAAAGCCGCCCAATAGGGAATGAAACTTTTTGTTCGAAAAGCACTAAAAATCTAAAGTAAAAAAGCCACTCACCCACAACCAAAATTAGGGGTAGGTCACAATTGCAATATAAGTACATATGTATGTATATGTATACGGACTTACAGCATGTGAACACGCCCTGCAGGGAAACCGCGGACTAGTGAAACAAATTTCTAGTTCCGTACTAGGTCTTTATCGCCAAAAAGGAACTAGTCCGATAGGAACTAGATCCCCACCAGTCCAAAATCGGCGAAAAGTGGTACTTTTAAGAAACTAATTTTTTCAGTTTTTTTCACTACAAATCTATATCTAAAGTGACGAATTTATAAATGGTTCGGAACTATATAAAAAGGGACGCAGAACGAACTAGAGCCTATTTGTTGAATTTAGAACTATTTCGGAACTATCGAATAAGGGATGCAGCGGGGGGCTTGTTTACTTTACATAGATATGTGTTCGGCGGCTTTTTCGTTCAAATACGCTTCTATTCTGTGCTTCGCAGATGCTATTTCATAGTTTGGTAATACAAAACAAAGCTTTGTGTTAACATATTTACATCTTGGGGCCATCTGGAATCTAACCAATAACAGCGAGCACCTCTGCAAAGTCAGCTACAGCAAGGTATGTAAACGTATATTTCAACAAATATAATTTCAAATTGCAAAAATGTTTCTTTGAAAATAATGTAAAATCGCACACGGGAGAACCGAAAAGATTGAAAAATCATGATACTTTTTTCTTTCGTCTGTCGATTTTAGAACTGGTTCGGAACTATAGAATTTAGGACTAGTTCGGAACTATCGAAAAAAGGATGCAGCGGGGGGCAATTGACACTTCCTAGGACATCGCCATGTTAAATTCGCCAGTTGCTTGCATGCAAAAGAGATTTATCGCGAACCAGTACTGGGTCTAAATGTACTAGAAGCGCCCCAGTTCAGAACTAGAGATTTTCCCCACAGGGCGGGCACGATGCACACATATTAACCGATTCCGCCCATTCATTCGCACATGTAAAGTACACGGAATGCACTCAGCGGACCTTTTCGATTGTCTTTCGTTGGTCGCAACCGTGCGTGAAAGGATAATTGTTACAATAGTGTAACGGATATTACTTATATCGTGTTAAAAGCAGATCAGCCAGCATGGCAGCTACCTGCCGCCGAAGTGACCTTAAAACAGCACAGGCGAATGAAAAAAAAAATCCAAGCCCAAAGCCAAAAACCAACAAACTGCTTAATGAACATTTAAAGTCGTTCGCTGCCAAAGAGTTAGCAACAGAAGCACCAGGTAAAGGGTGCACTTTTTGTCTTTTGCGTTTACACGCACAAAGCATTTCCTACTATTTCTTAATATGCACCCTAAACCGGCGCATTGTCTGACTTATTCCGAGACATTTCGTGGTCACATTCAGGGCATTCAGAGCGGCGAGGGCTCGTTGAGCAGCAGTGAAGGTCATCTACCCCTTTCGCAAGAATTGCTGAACCATTGATGGCCAGCCAGCCGGCCGGCCGACCAACAATTAGAAAAATGAGTAGGCGTGTGTCGCAGTGCAGCACCGACAACAACAACACGAACTGCTTAAGCCGTTCGCCAGCGCACTCTCAAGCGGCTTCATGGATGCACATATGTTTGTACATTTGTAGAAATAAGTATTTGTGCGCTGAAAAAGGATTCGCGATCTGTTTCAAGGAAGCATAACGAATGCTAAGAACGCTTTGTTGCTAATCAACCAGAATTTTTGTTTGTTGTTATTTGTTTTAGTGTAGGCTGTTTGTCTACAAATTTCACTTAATGAGTTTAACCGGCGCAGGCGTGCTGGTCGTCGAAAGGCTTACTGCGACGCGCCGTTCATTTGCGGTGGGTGGATCTGCTTGGTCGACGATTTATGAATTTGTGAATTTGCTTAATGTGTGAACAGATCGAAAACGAGTAGAACTATGAAGCACCTCAGCGAGATAAGCAAAGGCATAGCTTTAGCTGACCGTGAATTAACCATGCGGCTATAGCAAAGCGAAATATTCTAGGAAATCCACGTCTTCCCATTTTTGTCGCGTTAATCCATTGACTTTTCAAATATGCCTTGGCAAAACCCTTTACCAGCCTACTTGCAAGCGCGATTCGCTGCAGTCAACAACATCTTCACAGCGCTACGTTTCTTCTACTTTGACTTCTTCATTTTGTGTGCATTTTTCATTAGTTGTGTTGTACACATATTCCACCTCATGTGGATTTTAAAATTACGAATCCCATAAATAATCGCTAAGGATATTCTGCTAATTAACCCTTTTTCCACACAATTTTCATTTTCAGTTTCATGTGGCGACCTGCGAGTTGTCAAAGGGTTATCCACCTACCCATTTGCATGCTATCAGATTCCTGTATTCCTGCAACCGACATTCCACGCTCTTCGTACGCCGCTTGTAAATATTTGCCAATTCAATTAGCCTAAATTCGGGATTATCTTCAAACGCAAATCAGTGTTTGTTGGCTTTCGCTCCGTCTCTGCAGTCGTAAATGTACATATGTATATGTTTGTCTGTATGCAGCTTGAGCGGTCAACAGTCAGCAGTCAGACTCAAGCGGTGTATAGTCGTGATGTCCAGCGGTGTGTCGATACTAATTTGGCTCACACATATGTTGGGATTATGTTGATAAGATATCAGTCGAATAATTTGTTGTTGCTTTTGTAGTTGTATGCCCTGTGATGTGTGAGTTTTTAAAGGACATGCTTTTGTGTGCTTTCGCCAGTGTGTTTGATTTATTTTTTTTTTTAATTTTTCAAAGACAGATTTAATTAAATATCCAATCCCATAAAATTGCATTCCTCTTTGACCATCATTGATGGATGGTTGTTTGCTTTTCTTTGGCTTTTAATTAATACTTTCATTTAGTTGGTGAACTGATAACCACGAAAACTGTTAGAGTCGTGGATAAGTTGGTCGGTTCACAAATTGATATCATCGTATATTCTCGAAGTGTAGGGAAATGCGTACATAGTATACTAATGCAGAAACGGTTCTACTTTAACGGAGGTAATACATACAACGTTTTCAGTGCACGGCCGTGGCTTAATTTAAGTTTAAACAAATGTCAGCCAGCTGTTCAATTTAAACTCAGTTTACTTAGTCTAAGTTTAAACTGGCGCTGAAAAACTAGCTCCAACAAGGCAATTCTTCAACTGTCTCACCACAATTGTCTATTCTGGCAACTAAGTATCTTGAAAGCTCTTTACTGTCTTTTGAAAGCCTAATGGAAAGTTTTTTAAAATTAGATTAATAAAAAAATGCTTTTTAAAACAATAAAAAGTAAAAATTTTATTGAAAAGAAAAATTGAAAATAATGCAAAATAATTAAAAATATTAAAAAAAAATTAAATCAAATTAATATACATACATATTTATTTTTTATTCTTAAAACAACAAAATTTAACTATTACATTAGAAAAAAGAAGAAAATAGCAATTAAAATCAAAATAAACAATATTTTTATTTTAAAAAAATCGTAAAATTAAATAAAGAAAATACAAAATAAAATAAACTAATATCCTGCAAACTAAGTTAAATATGTACACAAATATATTTTTCTTTTTAAAACAATCTAACAATAAAAAAATTAAATTTACAAATAAAGTATAATTAAATTTAAAAAAATAAATAAAATAATTTTCTAAAATTTAAATGATATGTAAGAAATATTTTTCAAATCTTAAAATTCCAAAAAAATAAAACAATTTACTCAAAAAAGAAAAAGTAAAATAAGTCCTAAAACTTAAATTAAATTAAAAAAACTATTCTTCTTTAAACAATTACATTAGACACTAAAAAAAATTTAACAAAGAGAGAAAGAAATACATAAACTGTGTTTCAAAACGTTAAATGAAGTAAAAAAAAAATGCTTAAACTCTTTTTAGAACAATAAAATATTGAACTTAAAGAAAAAAAATTTAATAAAAAAATTTCGCTGGCCACCATAATTGCCCTAATAGACTAATTATATACATACATAAGTACCGGCCATTGTACTGCTGGACATAAAAGTGTTCAAGGGCCCGTCTCCAACACATCACTGCCAAAAGCCCCATACCTACTACCTTCAAAGACCGAGCAGAAGTTCAAAAAGTTTTTCACATGTACATCGATCACAATCAACTGAACGATGGCTGCAATGGCCGAAGATTTGAGTGCTTTAACCGATTGCAAGCCAAGGAATACCTCATTTTTGTTGCTATTATAGTGACACCATTTAGTCATGCCTAAATCGGCTAGTCATCAGTCGTTTTCATCAAGCTTAACTAATGATGAATTTCGTCAATATCGAACCATAGGAAGAGGGGTGCTAACTGAGTTGTTTGTTTAAGTCAGCAAGTGAAAATGTAATTAGTTTCATAATCGCATTCAATGGTTGCGCAGCGTATGGTTAAATCCCGTCCATGAGTTCATAGATATGCCTTCCGACCTGTGTGGGTCCTGTGGTGGCTCCGCTTCCAGCAAAGGTGTGCGGCAGCAGCCGAGCCAAAATTGCTTTTCTGAGCATTAAATGGTGCTTCTTAATTGGGAGCATTTTCGCCTAGCTGTATAATTGCTGCTCACGTCTGAAGCTTCGTCCACTGCACCTTACCACATCTTCGCAGCATAATTTTATATCAGCTTTTGGGCGTAGGAGATCAGAGAAACTCACTCCAGTAGCTGGAAAAGCTTCAAGCCATAGAACTTAAACAGTAGCGTTATCACAGAATGTGACTAAAGTCATCTGGCGATAAACATTGTCGCGTTGGATAAAAACCTCACAGTTCGCCAAGACTCGTTCGTTGTAAGTGTTTAGTGTTGGAAAATGTTTGCTCGTAAAATTAAGAAAACTATGTGGATCAAAAATAAAGATACTCAAAAACGCGAATATGTGGTAGATTGCAGGCCTTGTGTGGTAGATGCTCAAAAAAGAGGCAGATCTACCACAATGTGGTAGAAGTCCGATCACTGGTCGGTAGGATTGTTTTAAGGTCGCACGGTCAATCAGATGGCAATAAGGGCTTCCTAATACCTCAGTAGCTAACTCTTCCCATCCTGCGGAGCCACTTGGACGGAATATCTACCCGGACCACAGATTTGTCCGTTTTAAAGTTTTGGACAGGGTACGGTTACGCCGGTGTGTCTATCCCGCCTTGAGTGTTCCCCGCTTGTCCAAATTTCGGCGAGCGCGGATCTTTCGCTTTGCTGTGCCAAAGACGGTGTGAGTTCCCGATTTTTGCGGGCTTGTACTCCGCTGTTGTGTTGCTGTAGTGGGCTGACCAAGTTTTCCTCAAATAGGATTTTTATCCCACTTAATTGGTGGCTGTTATATAAATATGAATTACATTATTTAAGTTACCATGTTTTCACCGGGCAAGAGATCATTGAGAACTGGTTCCCGCAGATAAAGGTCACCTTGGACTTTGGAAGATGCAGCATCAGGAGCATTGTCGGCAACTACACAGAAGGATTTCTCCGTGTGATTCTTCCTTCTTGCTCTTCACTTCTGAGAAAATAAAGCCAAACCTACGCCGTCGCAAGGTATTCGTTGGCACATAACTGTGTCCCGACCACTGCCATTAGTAAGCGATTGGCCCGGCTCCGACTCTGAATAAAAAGGAAGAAGCAAAACAAGTTTCCTACTTCGAAGGATGCGCTCCCTCGAGGAAGCGCTGTACATTTGAATTAGGGTTAAATTCTCCTGAAGACAAGACTCTGCGGCAAGTGCGGGTGGATTTCCACTCGCGTGGGTATTCCCAGGATATAGTTGTACGTTCATTCATATATCTAGTTTGAGAGTTTAACACAACAGTCTGGGTGCAGTTTAGTTCTGGTGTCAGGGCGGTCCGTTATCTTCCTAATGCCCAAGATGCGCTAACGTCATTCGGGTCATTCGCACCAGTGAAATTTAGTCCAGTAAACTCTATACCGCGCAGTGTATAAAATGGTATTCCTGTTGAATTTAATTTCAAATATATTTCATATGCTTCAAAGTGCAGTAAATACCATAAACATTTAAATCAGTGCAGCTCAACAGTCACAACTTAAATTGAGAGGCTCTTGGTTGTCACTTTAAATCACCAGTTATCAAGTGACCACTTCATAAGTTCAAATATAGGTACTTTACAGCTGTTGCTGTCCGCCGTGACAACTCACCGCCCATCTGCTAATATGAATCGCCCATCGGGGTCAGCACACAAAGGCTAGGCCAAGCCATGGCAAACAATAAACAGACGAGAGTGGCCATGCAAAGTCGCGACGGCTCGACGCTATTTGCGCGGCCGCATATTAAATTTGAACCGCAGCGGATGCAGTGGCAACCAGGGAATAGAAACGGCAAGTACCACCGACCAACTGGCAACCTTTCGGCCAGCGGCCATTGATCCAATATTGAAGCATTAGTAGAGAGTGCCACCCGCGGCACCTACTTTACCCATCTTTGTGCTGAGATGGAGCTTGCAGCTCCTGGCGGCAAACCATTCGCTTTATGCATTTCGTTTTATGCCGCTCAGGCCTGTCAATTGAGGCCTAGCCGCTTCTTTGTTTTTCCGTATTTTTGCTCCACTTGCGCGTTGGCTAGCCGCTTTTGACGATTGTGTCAATGGCAGCGCGAAACTGTTAATGGCGACGGTAATGGCGGGCGGCAGCTGACGCTGATGGGACACTGGTCAGTATGTGCCGGTGGTAACGACAACGACAGCGACGAAGATGAGGACCACTTTGCTAGCCCTGACTGGTATTAATTTAGCCTCCTCCACACCACTCGGTACGTCTGAACGAACGCTTTGATGCATTTTTTTTTTCACGCAGCTATTATCGCGTTGTAGCCTTTCCATCTTTGCATGCGCAGCTTCCTTCATACTATGTTCGTCCACCCACTTGCACAACCATTAACAACCGTTTCACATTGTCCAGAGTTGCAATGCTGCCTAGTTTGAGTGGCTGGTGTGCCACAAGTGAACTTGCCACACATGCAACTATGTGCCAGATTGCAATCAGTGGAGTTGCATGCGATTTTTATTTTTATTTTTTTTTGTGTCCATTATTTTACCCCCAAAAAAGTGTGCGCTTTCGGTCACAAGCATCATATTTGCGTTGAACTTTTATTGTAGGCTCTTTGCTCCGGCATCACGAGTGGAAGTACGCTTGCAACACAAATGAGCGCGCTTTTGTTGTTGTTTTTCGTATGCTGCCGCGATTGGTATTGTTATTGTTATGTGCACTGCATACAGTTCAGTATTCAGTGCAATTTCGCGCATACATACATATGTCCAAGTGTCCTTTGTACGTCGAGTCCTGCAAACACGTCATTGAGTGTGTGTTAATTTTTATATTTGCGCAAATGGATGCAGCGACCATCATTGCTTTGAGTTGCATATTATACGTTGCACCTTTTCATGCCACCCTCTCAAAACTTTACCACCGGACTGACTATCTGTGGTGTATTCGCTTTTTGACTGTTTTTGTGGCCATCCTAACTTTTATTTCTTATTTGCTCTGCGTTTGTTCTAATAATTGAGTCAGTTGGTGTGGCATGCAACAAGACTACATAAATGTGCATATGTATGCACATATATTAGAGTGGTCCTTAACATAAATATAGTCAACCACGAATATTTTAAAGTTAAAAAAAAATTAGGGGTCGCTAGAAGGGCTTTAAAAATTTATTTTTCTTTTTTAAATCGCAAAAATTCGACAAATTTTTGACTTTGAAATAAGCCCCTGATTGTCCTTTTTTTAAATCTTCGTCGATTTTATTATTTTGCATGTAGAAATAACTAATGGGGGGATATACAAAATTTGAATGTAGATACTTTTAAACACCACCCTGATGTTTATATATTAGATTG
This sequence comes from Rhagoletis pomonella, assembly GCF_013731165.1. Classification (NCBI taxonomy): domain Eukaryota; kingdom Metazoa; phylum Arthropoda; class Insecta; order Diptera; family Tephritidae; genus Rhagoletis; species Rhagoletis pomonella. The sequence continues at coordinate 53,014,262 of NW_023458556.1, read as the reverse complement.
GTCAAATATAAGTAAAGCCGGAATTTAAATGCTCTCGCCCCCTTGGATTTTTCTATACCTAAAAAATATACCCCTATTTTGTATTTTGAAACTAGAAAATATTCAGAGGTCGCTTAAAGCGCTCAGAGTTTTCCATGTATTTAAATAGAACAATCCTAGGGGACATAGCATAAAAACTCTGACTTTACTTTTTCACATGCATTTTCGGACCACCCTGCATACATATGTACGTGTAAGGTTGCATACTCAGATATGCAGGTCTGCATGAAATCATTAATACACTTCGGTTCGGTTGATGGAAGCGTCAACCACCGATGGGTTTGCTGGTTGTGGTTTTTCGTCCCTTAATATGAAAACTCCCGCACCAAGGAGCATAAAAATATCCTCAACTTTATTAAAGTGAATCATTCTGAAGGGTAGAAACTTTAGGATTTTCTCTTATTTTCAAACTTAATAAAATTATAAATATTAAAAAAAAAAATTAGGCAATGATATAGGCTGCAACTATTGGGAATTTCTGTTACAATTGTTTAACTACCATTGACCTGCCCACCCTGTCGCGCATTTTCTTGTTGTTTTACTGGTGTCAGTATTACTCTAACGATTCTCATAAGCTTTCTTCATGCTATCCCTGAGGTACTCGACCGCATACTAGTTTCGGTTCAATGGAAGCTAAAAAAAGTTCGCCGATCAATAACCGTCCGAGGGCATCATGTCATACCAAAGACTACGAAAATTTTTGTAAAACTCTCTGCGCTGCGCATGTTCGGATCCAGAGCTACCCCTAGATATTTCACTTCAGTGGTCAGACTTAAGTTTAAGGATGATTTAAGGAAGGGTTATCTTGCTGGAATTGATGGCAAGACCCTGCTAACTGTAAGTATTATTCATCAACCTCCTTTAGGATGTTTTGTGTTTTTATACAGGTCTTTCGAGAGATTTTCTTGATGCTTGTGCACAAACATCATCCGCTTAAGCTCGAAATATAGCATTTCTCTTAGTACGGAGTCCAATACCGAACACCAAAAGATAAGTAATAGTACACCGTCCTAGATATTCCATCGGCTCTGGGAGCCTTGTTGTTTTCTAGCCGCATTCCATTACTGAATTAACTTGAAGTTAGACACTAGTCTGGGATCATCTTTGTTCGATGCACGATCTGCGTCGCTATGCAAAAGAGTTGAGAGATGTCACCTTCATATCTGAAATGAACTCTAGACCAGTTTCCCATTTTCGCAGCCCCGGTTTTGAAACCATTCGGTTGCTGTCTTATTTTCTGCCCGAATTTTCGATTGGCATTCCTGCCAGTCAGCATTTTAAGCTCATCTCACTCACACCTTCATGCTTCTCTTCTTTTAGAAACGACGTTGTTGTTGCATCGGCTTAATTAGCTCTACCTAGATCGGCTTGTCAAGTTCAACTAACGGGAGACCCAGGAAGTGTGCTACTCCGACTGTGCTATTCCATAGAGACAGGGGCGTTAGTTGAGTGGGGTTTAAGGAACATGCGAAGAGATATCGCGAGGTAACTTTCCGCATGCTTATCACTCATTGGGCAGATCTATATTTATCCTGCTCAAGTAGAAATTTAACCTGCTGCAGTAGCCAGAGCGAAGTTGGGCTATGGTGCTGCGTGTCTCCCGAGGCGGGCGAAAGAGGCGAAGCTCTTTCTCATACACGTAAGGTGGTTGTGTGCCCGAAATGGCCTGTCGGTGTGCCTTCGGGTCCCAAGGTTGTTTTATGAACCTCTGAACTTCGTCCGTCAGTTCATATAGATGCTTTCTGACGTGCCTAGGCGAGGGCTCTGCTGCAAGCAATTGTCTGTTCGGGTGCCCGTGTATGTGACACCTTACTAAGAACTGCTTACAGAGCATCGTGTTATGCTCCTTAATAGGGAGCAATTGCACGTCGTTGCTTAGGTGGTGCTATGGTGACATTAATGGGCAACCGCTTGCGTTCCGGAGTGCCGTATTCTGGCATTTCGGTAGCTTTATATCATAGTGGTCATGCATGCCTCTCTAGTACCCGGCGATCTCACGGGCGCTGCATGGTTAAAAACCGACCAACCAGTTGCCTTGTATGTTGCGAACAACGTTTCTTTGTCTTTAGCCCAGGCTATGCCGGCTAGAAAGAGAAGGAGAGCAGACTATCGAAGGTAACTACGAGAATTTTTGGATTTTTCTCCGTCGGAATTGGTTCGCCGCCAATGTGAATTCCCAGCTGTAATCTGACCTCCTTCGTTGCCGATAATATCCTGGTGGAGAGATTTACGCTCCTTGCAGTGAAGAAGAGAGAAATTTCGCAGAGGTAATTCTATTCCCTGATGCTGCTATCGAGTATTTGTCAGCCTAATAGACAATGGAGACAACCTCTGTTAGTTGAGGGAGCTTTGATAACTTTGTGCTGTGTACTTTACGGAACCCATGCTGATGCCTCGCTGTGGTCAGGTGATATGTGGAGTGCGGCAGTTGCAAGGCCTCCAGTGTCATCGGTACCGGATAAAGGAGGGTTCGGCGATCTAACCCTGTTTAAGTTCGCAAAATCTCTCAAACATTGTTCGTTCATGGGGCAGCATCTGCTCCGCATTCTTTGAACGAGGTCCCTCTTCCTTTATCCGGTGAATTCCTTTCTCCACATGTTCTTAAAATAGTCGCGAATCACAGGAGAAGCGTTTTAAAGCTTTTAAAAGACGATCAGATTAAAAAATTCGCACTAATCGTCGCTGGCTTAAAAGGACATGTGAAAAGCCCTTTTACTACTTTTTCCGCTATAAGACATGCATATGTGTGTATGAATACTTAGCTTTTCAAATTAATTTATGTACATCACTCTAAAATATAATACATATACATATGTATGGCAAGTTGTAATTCAGCGCATATTCTCTAATTTGAAATGAAAATACTTTCCTCACATTAAAATTGTTAATAGCTCCTTGAAGAATTTTGACATAATTATGACAAATAACCTGGCATTTGTTAAGGCTGTCTAAAATTACCACATGACGACGCATTTTTGCGGCTCATTAAAACCAAGAAACGATGTGGAAAATTAATAAGAAAACATTTGAAAACAACTTGTAAGCCTGCAGTCATAATACATAATACATGCATATGTACATATGTATGTGTATATATTTGGTTTATTTAAATGCGCTCTACAAGAAACTTGGCTACCAAACGTAAAAGGCGTGGCATTACATTAAAAAACAACGGTACAGTAAAAGCGAATTGTGTAAAAGGTAAAAATTAACAGCTTCTTACAACAATTAACAATTCATAAATAAAATACAGACATACATATTCGCTAAGCATGAAAAGTTCAGAACATCTTATACATAGATACATATATGCTATATATGAGTGTATGTATGCTTGGTTATACATACCCTGCAGGGAAACCGCGGACTAGTGAATCAAATTTCTAGTTCCGTACTAGGTCTTTATCGCCAAAAAGGAACTAGTCCGATAGGTACTAGATCCCCACCAGTCCAAAATCGGAGAAAAGTGGTACTTTTAAAACACTAATTTATTTCAGTTTTTTCAC
>NW_023458556.1:52993045-53010617 GCF_013731165.1 Rhagoletis pomonella | reverse complement strand
TAGTGTCTCGGGTGGTCCCATACTAATCTGGTTAAGATCCGATCAGTAGATCATGCGATATATACATACATTTATACATTTTTTTTTTTTATATGAGAATTGAAGTCGGTTTTTTTTGATAAATATTACTTGTTTCAATTGAATATCGTCGTTTAAAGTACAAAACCGCGTATCAACAAAATGCAAAAGCGCGTATGTGAAGTTGCGTACATTATTTTCTAGAGAGAAAATTTCAAATGGTTCTCTTTTTTCTAAAGCAATCGCATTTCTTGGTAGTATATTTCATTACGAATGAATAACGATTGAGCCAAGAGTTTGTGTGAACAAAGCAAAGTTTTGACAGCAAATGTCAGTTACGCAGTTTTGCAGAATGATGATAAGCGGTTTTGTACGTTAAACGACGATATGCTCACAGCATCCCAATGATGCAGATTTTAATTGCAACAAGAATTCTTCTCAAATGTCACAGCAACGACTCATCCATAAGATGATTTAGTACATAATGTACTAACATACATATGTACATATTAGGAATGTTTCGAATGTCATATTTTTCACATTCGCGAATGCAAATGCAAATTTTCGGAATACGAATGCGAATGTTAGGAATAACATTAAAAAAACTATAATCATCTTAAATCATCGTTTTCATTACTTGAAAATGTTGGAAATTATTAGAACATTGAACGAGTTATTAACCTATACAGTGTTTTAATCTCGTATTTAGTCAAAGTTCAAAGGCGCATATTATATTTAAAAAAAAGTAATTTTGCTGCCTTTTCTTCCATGAGGCGATTTCTTAGACGCTCGTATATAAGGCCGGCTGCACTGAACAATTGCTCACTTGGAACGCTGACGGGTGGAGCTTTCAAATATTTGCGGGCCAGATCTGTCAGTTTGTCATATTTTAGTTTAGTTTTCCACCAATCGAGAGGATTTTCACCGAGATGTGCTCATTTTTCTTTAATATATATCCTATAGGGCTTCAATTGAGCTTTAATGTCACATTTTTTGCTGACGGCGTCATACATTTTCATCCATTTAAACTTGGAATCTCTCTAAAAATTCTGAATTAAAAGTTTGTTGTTGCGAAAGCCTGCTGAATTTTTTATATTTCGTGTACAAAGTTTGAAATATCGATTTGTATACATATATATATGGTGTTAGTTATATTATGGGTTAGACTTTTATATAAAATCAATAAAAAATTAATCAATGATAAGAATAGACGAAACTGGTCAAAATGTCTCACTGCCATTATTTCGCATATAGGCACATACATATATGTGTAAAAATGTCAGAATAGCTATATTTCGATGAAAGGTTCCTTTGACCAAACCTAGTCTATCATATGTTTTTGGGGTCGCTGAATACGAATCGAATTTTACGTGACAGTGAAAATCGGAGGTGTTTTTTGAGGTTAGGAAAAAATCTAGACGTGATGGAGCAAAACGGACTTCAGATTTGTCCATCCAGAATTCCATCCCTGGTCTGAGCCTAGTCGCGTGAGAGTTCGCAGAATTACCATCGCAAGCGTAGCTGCGCAATTAAGCCGGTCGCCTATCTACATACATATACATTAGGGATGTTAATTTTTTCGATTTGTACGATCCTGGGATTTTCGGGATGTCGTTGGTTCAGTCCCGGATCCCGGGATCTTTTTAAGACTTTATCGAGGCCTAACCGCCAAGATAACTTAGAAATATTCCTAGAGCATCTAGGTGCACTTCTGCATCACAACGAAAAATTTGAAAAAAAAATGTTACGTACGTTACTTTGGCGGTTAGGTCTCGTTATAATTTCAAATATATGGTTAATTCCAAAATTTATTCAAAAAAATTCAGTGCAATGTAAAACGAAAGTATGGGTACCACATATTTTTTTTTGGGTTCACAAGGACGAATAGGCATTGAAAATGCCCCTTTAATCTATTTTTTTTTAAGCTAATAAAGTTAGTCCGTAACATATATTTTTTTTCAAAAATAAGTATTGAAAAATTTCAAGGATATTCAAGGGAAAAATTATGAAAGGGTATTTTCAATGCCTACCCGTCCCTTACGCACCAAAAAATGTAATGTGTTTTAACTCTACAGAATCTTCTCCTTCATTTGATACCCATACTGGTTTTTTAAGTATATTACATTGCAATTTTTAAATTACTCATATCTTTCAAATTTCAAAGTTCTTTTAAAAAATCCTGACGTCAGAGAAAGAAATTAAGAACGCAATTTTACTATATTTGGCCCTAGGTTTGACGAATATATTGATTTTTTTTGTGTGCAAAATTGCTTGCCGCAAGATATTATCTGTATATTGAGATACACATTTATAAAAAAAAATTTTAAATATTAAATTAACAAAAGAAATATAGCCAAATCTGTTCAACATAAAGCATTTCTATTATTGCCACCAGTGTGATTTACAAATCCCGAAAATCCCGGGATTCTAGGCAAATAATCCCGGGATTTTCGCGACTAAAAAAATACCGGGATCCCGGGATTCCTAATAGGTATATTTGCGTATGTGCAGTATCAGTCGTATCAATAGCACCCCCGTTTCAAAGTGAGATTGTTTACCACTTTTGTTTATTTTTTTTTTAATCTGATTAAAAGGTCGACATTTTTGATGAAAAATCGTTGCTTTTTCCTTTGGTTTGTATAAAGCTTGAAAATTCGGTTAATGTGATTTTTTCTTAAGCATGATAAATTTTTTTTTATAAAATAATAACAAATAAACTTTAGCTCTCAATATAATGTGAATACCTACTTAAAAAGGAAATGGTGTACGGGGACTTTTGCTGTTAAGTGTAGCTTAACTAAATTGTATGATTATATTTTGCATTAAATTTTATACGTACGTATGTATACCTAGATGTATAAAAATGACATTAATGTTACCAATAACGACATTTTTACATATTAAATAAACGAAAACAGTTTGCTATTAGTTTTATAACAGCGCAGCTAGCACCACATGAGTTTCAACCGCCCAGCTCTGCATCCCTTTTGCAGTATTTCAGAGACAGTTCTGAAATTTGTAGGGCGGAACTAGCGCTTTGCCAGAATGTCTCTAAATTTTGCTGCAGGGTTGCATGCAAAAGAGATTTATCGCGAACCAGTACTGGGTCTAAATGTACTAGAAGCGCCCCAGTTCAGAACAAGAGATTTTCCCCACAGGGTACTTATCCTTTACTCAAGTGGATGTGTGTTCGGCGTTTGCTGCTAATAAGCCAACATCCTTTGAGGCCTCAAGAGAACGACAACAAAGGCCTTGACGCTGGTTGTTTGGTTGCATGCAACAAAAGGTAACATTCAAGTGGCAGCTCTTGTGCGCCACCTGCCATTTTGTTGAAGTAAATCAACTCATTCCCTCGTGCCTTCAGCGGGCGCTTGGCTTTGTGTGCGCACTTTGTGTGACATTTTTCATGCTCGTTTATTAAAAATAATAAAGCTTGCAACGTAGCCTTTAAGCGACACCAAAAATACGCCCAGCCTCTCATATTCGCACATGGGCTGGTGGGTAAGCGGGTGATGGCAGTTTGCTGCTGCCGGCAAATGACAGCAGGCCTTAAGTTACTTTTTCAAGTCCTTGAAGATCTTTTCATACGGGCGTTATTGTGAGTGTGTGTGTGTGTACACTTGTGCTGAATGCCTTATTATATACACGCACGATTTATATATGAGTAGAAGAAGTGTTGATATACTTTGAAGTGTTAACGACGTGTGTTACAAATTAACGCCCTTTTAATTGCTGCCTCTGTTTGAAGTTTGTTAACATAAAGGCGGCTGCCATATGAGTTTTTATTTGCTTATGTGTTGTTACTTAATACACCTTAATGTAAGAAGTAACAAATTTTATTCAAAGTGGGGACAATATATGTACATATATTTATATTATAAATATAAATGGGTCAATACATGTCAAATAGACCAGAGTTTGGAATCGACCATTTTTGATTTGCATGAATTTTCATCAGAACTTTTCTTTTATCATATAACGAATTCTTTCAAAGTAAAAAAAATAATATCAAAATTTCAAAATCTTACAATATTCCGTATTTTGCAAGTTTATTTTTTCATATCTCAAAAACTATTATATGACTAAAATGGTTCTAGTCTCGTTTTAAATCTGATATTTGGGGATATATAAAATATATAAAAAAAAATTCTACAAATAAAAAATACGGAATTTTGAAATTAAAATATCGTAAAGAAACCCCCAAAAATTTCTAGGCAACATTTTTTTTATAAAAATATAACACCGCCAATTGATCTTAAAAGATCGTGAAATTATGATGATGGGGTTTTTATGATAGTTATGAATTTTAGAACTTACAAACAAATTTTTTTGCACGCTCTAAATTAGAAATCAATTTGCAGTAAAAAAAAAATGGTTTAACTTACCTTACTTAAGAGTTTGCAAAATATATTTTATTCCAAAGTGCAAAAATTCACTTTAAAAAAAATGCCATCATAAAAATGTCACGATCTTTTAAAATCAGTTGGAGTTACATAGAAAAAAATTTTGACGAATTAGTAACCTCGTACTATTGTTGAAATCGGTGAATAAAATCAATGTGTTTGGTAATTTTCCCCAAAATTCATAAAATTGTCTACTTGGAGCCAAACAAATTTTGTAAAGAGTGTGCGTATTAATGAGGAACTCATCATTACCTTCCAAATTAGAAAAGTTTTAATTAAACTAGAAGGGTACACCAAACTTCATCATAATATAATTTTTAATATTTGCGCTTATTTCTTTTAGAGTTGGTGGACGAAAACATTGACCGATTTTAACGTTACTTCAGATGTATGCTTCTCTGGTTAAAACCAGCATATAGCCTGAATTTCATGAAAATCGAATAACTTTTACCATTTCCGAATCAACTAAAAAAAATTTTGACGTTAGGTGGGGTTTATTTACCACTAATAAAAGCTTGCCTTAAAAATTTTTTTTACATTACTTGTTTAACCTTTTCCACATCAAATCTGGAGGCGGCTAAGCCTAATATGAATGCTTTGAAAGCAGTTGTTCGATTTTAATATCTAGCGAAGTATAATTTGCCTTCCAAAAATAGAAGACATTTTCAATATAAATCTGCCTACAACATTCCAATTTTATTTGCCAGAATAAAGTTTTATCAATCTGAAATGTTCTACACAAGCATGGATGTTGTATGTACATAAATATTTTTAACTTCAAACCCTTAATTTTATAAGCGACGAAGAACTCTATTAAAATTTTAAGTCAGCTAATCCTTAACGTCTGCCACTACTTCAGATTCCAGCAATTAACCCCATCACGGCGCATAACACGTACGAAAGCGGTACAAAGATAAATATCATGTACATACATATGAATTTAAAACTCATATAAGTAATTTACGGTGAAATTTTAAATATCAAATTTTGATGTGCCGACAGAGGGGAGAAGAAATATATATTTTCGTAGGCAATGCAAAATTAAACAACGCGTGCGACAACATAATCAAATACTCCGACTATACTTAACAACAACACGAAGCGCATGCTTCAAATTACACAACAACAAATTGTTCAAATTCAAATACATTGGTGAGGCCCATGAAATTATACGCACTTCGATAGTGAAGCATTTACCAACCCCACATAAAGTTGTAGTTGGAATTGTTAAACTTAAATGCATGAATTCTTATGTGCGTTCATCCGCTCCCCCTCCTACAATTCATCACACTCCGTGTGGCATTAACTTAAATACTATGTCGTAAGGTATGTATGTATGTAAGTAGGCGCGTGTGGCATTTAGCATCGCTGACAGTGTTAGTTGGACGTGCCACCCGCGCGAAACAATCGACTGACACATTGTCATGTCAAAGTTGTAGTCGAAGTGAATCCCGATAGCAAAGGAGGGGACATGCACCCAGGCCAATCGCTTACCTAAAAGTGAAAGTGTCACTTAAGGCAACTCACGAGCCAAAAGTCACACTTAAGCCTACTTAAGTCGGTGCGCCGCCGCCTGCATGTAGGGTTAATGTTTTGAGAGTACTACTGCTATGTTGAGTTGGAGAAGCAATGTTGTTTATTATTTATAGCTTCTCGCTCTTCAACTTAGTATGTCATGCAACAGTTGTTCCAACACATATTTCTCGTCTCATTAAACAATCAGCTAAAGGAGTTCACATTGAGTAATGACGGCAATTAATGTTTGTAAATATTTAGGCAGTTTTTAATGCATTGCAATAACATCTCCACAAAATGAACTACATTGAATTTTGTTTAAGATTTTGTGATTAAATGATTCTCTAAATTATTTATTTTGCTATTTTTGATAGAGTTGCAACTTTCGAAATAGAATGTAACTCAAGCATAAGCGCTTTCACGCCGTTGGAATTCATTGATAATTTATTTACCTGTAACTGAGCGCGTCTGTTCAACTTCATCAGCCAAAGGTGAAAAGTTCGGTCATTAGTTTATAGCGTTATAATGATTTACATGCACTTAGTTAGAAGTATCAAACGAGAGAGTTTACCGAGTTTACTTCTTCGGAGCTGAAGTGAAACTATAGATCTCGCCATTAAGGGAATTCCCTTAAACTGGGAAAGAGCCTTGAAGACTTCAAAAAACTCAAAACTTTGAGAGGTCGAGATTTGCATAAAATTAAAAAAATTGATTAAAAAAATTCGCCTATAGGTATCGATACAAAACCGGTTTAAACCAGTTTGGAAAAACTGAGTCAATCACCCTAGCTGTCACTTTATTGAAGTTCAAAATCAGTTTATTTAACAAGATGAATAAAATATTTAAGATGCATATCAAACATTTAAGAAAGCTTGATTGCGAAGATAGTTTTTAACAGTATTGCCACCTGTTTATGAAGTCAAAATCAATTAAATAACACTAAATTGAATGCTGTATATTGGTATCAAGCGAGAGAAGCTTAACAATGCTCTATTTCGGAATTGTTATTGACGAAGGTTGCCACCGCGTTAGAAATTTAAAGTCGATTTAATTAACAAGTTAAAAAAAAAAATTTAATATGGCTGTCAATCTTAGACTTAGTTCGAAAATATATTTGACGAGACTCCGACTGTTTAGAAATTCAAAACCAATGCAATTAATAAGTTAAACGAAAAAGAAAGGTTAAGTCTGATTTAATTATGAAATCTTTTTGAATGGGTTGCCAACAGTTGCAAAGTTGTAGTTCTAATTAATGAGGGGTCAAATGAAATGTTACAATGAGGGTGTCTGGGGAAAGAGGTTCAAAAAAGGTTTTTCCCAAAGATATTTTTGAAATGGGCCGCTAATTTTATTAAAAGTCAAATTTAACATAGTTAGTTATTTGTAGCTTACATATTTACACCAAAGTAGTTTGAAAACATTTTATAAGAGTCCAACATTTCTAAAATTTATTCAATTTAGCATCGATATGGAACCAAACTTACGAAAATAGCCACGTCCTGAGATATAATTTGTATGCCAGAACTTACAGGAAAAGCAAATATGGGGACTGGCGCCAATAAAATAACTATTTGAGTAAGGGAATCAAAATGATCAGCATAATTCTATAGCAGTCGGTATAACAGATAATAGCATAATGTTAACCCGAATATCACGCAGAAGCTAGTTAATCACATAGGCGGGGCTGTCGTCGATGTTTATTCCCCACCTTTCTGCTAAATTCATAATTCTACTAGTACATCTAGAACTTTTCGAATTTCTGATCGAAAAACTGAACCAAGTTATTTTCATTAGCTTTTTTAAGCGATATTTACACCATCCAGAAAATCCTGCAGATACCCAGATGGTAATCTTCTGAGGGAAAGTCCGGTCAAAAAGGTGGATACATCAAACAAATATTTAGGGTTGAATAAATTGGATGAAATATCCTCTCCAAACGGAGACAAGATCCCTGAGGCTGAGATCTGGCTTATTTCCAACACTGAGCCGGTGCTCACACATTGTCCAATATTTACTTACTTATTATTTTAATATTTACTTAGCTCCAAAGCTCACATTGGATCAGAATCTGGATTTATAGGAATATGCCACAGTATTTCAAGCCGCAACCAGCTACCACGCTCCTACCTTCGGTCATCGAAACTGGGTGAATATTTTACTTAGCAATGACCGGATGGCGTCGAGTGGTGCATGTGTAAACAATTTTAGGGTACATGGCGCAAATACCTGACTTTGCAAGGACAAGGTGTGAGGGTTTTTGGCAGCGTTGTGTTGAGAGACGAAAAACTGAGCTGTGAACAATTTAGTAACGGTGGTCTTTAGCCTTTCACTCAATATGCTCGATAAGTCCTTATAGCAGATATTAAGCAAGCTGATCCCGTGGTAGTTTGAGGTTGCCTTATTTCATTTCCTCTATAAGAGATGGTGCATGCTTGCCGCCGTTATTGAATAGCTCAGCAACGAAATATTCATTCGTACCTTATCATAGGTAGGCGGAGAACATCGATTCTGTTTTCCTCCACCGTAGGCTCAGGTTCTTCTTATTCACAGTTCTCAGTATTATCACCGTTCGACAGGGTTGAAAAGTTTTCGCTCCATAGTTTGAATATTTTATAAACATCCTGGTAACCGATGTGGTTATTCTTATGGAAATTCGGCTAGGTCTTGAAATTGTGACGGGGAAGAGTTCTCCAAGTGCCGCACCCCTCTCTTCTCTCGCGCCGTGGGCGCAAATTAACGAGATGTTGAAGAATCTCGCCCTGATGCGGAAGTTTCTCTCATAGCACAAATCTAGCACCAAAAATTTGGTCTTATTTACATAGAAGCTGTTGTAGACGTCCCAAAGTCTGATGCTTCGGCTACCTTCCTCCGCCCATCGCTTGGTCTGGATGGTTAATATGGCACTCGGAATCTTCCCAAGGAAAGCCACCAAGCGAGCAGCGGTACCTTTCTCATCAAGGGACCCGACGTTACAGACGCATACCCTTATGTCTTAGTTCCCAATCGAAAGAAGGGGATCTAGTCCGAGGCAATAATGTCTTTTTCATTCGAACTTTATTCTATGTGGCAAGTCTCGAATCTGACGCACAACCAAAAACTGGAAGTGTGTTGTTAATTGTACTTTTATATAGCGGGCCCTTAGGTTAGGTTAGGTTGCAGTCCCAGAAGTAATGAGTACAGCTCAATAAAATCTGTCATGGACAAATCTGTACAAATGTACAAATCGTGTGATCCCTGCTTAAGAGATTGTCCTTAGTGACACTACGTCTCGAGCCGATTATGTAATTACAAATTCGGCTAATCTCAGTGCCATAGAGTTCCTCAGCGCTACTAAGGATGTGTGAGCTAAAGTATGTCAATCTTAGCCTCGCGAACGCTGACCACTTGGGAAGGTGATGCTGACGTGACTTCAATCATCTTCCATAAAATTGCGACACACGGGATCAGGTTATATATGCAGCGTGAATACCGATTGGACAGTAATCCATTAAAACCCGCACCAAGAGTCAAAGCTGTGGCTTTGTGAATGTGAGGTTGGCCCTCGACTGCCTCCTGTCTACCCTCGGCCATAAGAACCATGTCCTGGTTTTCACTTAGCCCTCGCTGAGCTGACATGAGGTTCATTTTTCAAAGAGTGTACAACGGGCAATCAATGGCAGCCCTATCCCCCCCCTATCTGCACTTTTTCGGTGCTAACCTTTCCTAGCCAATTCGGCGGCGATACAGTTCCGCGTAATGTCGCTGTGATCCGGTACTCAAATTAGCCTAACACAGAAGCATCTCGACGCAACTGAAAAAAGAGCAGACATTACTTAACTAAACTAGAGTGAATCTCTAGCATTGATAAGGCCTCGATAGCCGCTTGTCTATCATAATAAATGCTCACCCACCTAACTGTATTCGGACTTCTCCTGGGCAGTGAATCCACTGCCTCCTTAATAGCAGTAATTTCAGCTAGAAATAAATAACAGCAGCCCGTAAGCTTGAACTTAGGGTTGATGGGAAACTTTCGTGAGAAAACCGTCTCCATCAACCCTGCCGTCCAGTTTCGAAGTTTACTGCTCCTTCTCTCTTGAGGAAAAGTGAGCAGAAAAGAAGCTGCTAGGAGAAATTTCTTTGATGTTGTAGTCCGTGCGATCAGCGATGAAGTCTAAGTCGAAAACTGCAGAGTGTTCAGTCCTTATGCGTTTAAACACTCGGTTTCGCTGAGCCTAATATCTCTTCTCGCTGCGGCACATTTGTCTGTGATGTGACATGCGTCAGGAACACTGCAGACCTCTGTGAAAACTGCAGAACTCAGCGAACACTACGAATAAGTGACTCGCACTGGCTCCACCAAAGATCCTTCTATTTCTTCCCTGCCCCCGGACTCCTGACGAGTTGGGTACCGGATCGTGCACTTGGGTTGTGCACGTTTTCCACGGTGCGAATGCGGACGAAAGAGTAGGAATCGAGTAAAGCCAAGTAAATTTAATTCGTCTAGCCTTTCTCCAACCCGTTTGTTCTGATTTTGATTTCTATTGGATATTTAAGTAGTTAGTGTATTGTCAGCCAAGCAAATCATCGGTTAAGAAATTTCCATTTAGCAATGTGGGAAAAATATACAGGTGGCGCAAAATCCCAGGCTATCTAAACATGTATGTATAACTTTATAGTCCTCATACTCGTATGAATGTAGTTGTATTTGTATACGTATCCGATAAACATATTAACTGATTCATTTAGTTACGGAAGTTCAACTCAAAACTGCAATTTCCCAATTACAGAAAAATTTAAATTCATTCTAGAATACAGAGAAAATAGATCGAAAAGGATTGAAAAGCATTGCGAAGCCGCACAGAAGTAAAATAATCCATATGTACACTGACTAATGTGCATATCTACGTACATATGTATGTGAGTGTGATCAAAAGAGATAAAGTTCTGTGTTGAGGAAAGTGGCAGGGAGTGAAATACAGTGAGCGCTGAGTGGTTACCCAGGATGTGCTAGACAGGCATGTTCATAAATTGAAATCACTTCCACTGTCCATGTCCTTGTTCATGTCCAGCAGTGCAAGTTAAATACACAGACAAGCTTAAGCACACACACATTCGCTTAAGAATATAACACATCAACTGAATGAGTGCCAAAAAACGAGCTAAAGAAAAATGTGGATCGCTAAGAGACAGCCAGGATACCAGCCAGTGTAGGTGGCGATGCCAACGGTGGAAGGCCACTTCGGCAATGGGTGACCGGTTGTACAAGTGGGCAACACTTGACACAGTTGCCACTTACAATTGCCAACATGACAGCCGGCGGTGTAGAGGAAAAAAAACTAAAATAATGAAACGAGAATTGCTGAGTTGAAGCTTTAGTTCCAAAAGGAGACTGGTAGCCGCTGGCTGCCTACTGCCGGCGGCCAGCTCACATCACAGTATTAGTTGGCACACAAAGCGGAAAAGGAATAAAATGAATGCAAATAAAGAAAAAAGAAGAAATTGAATGGGTGTCGGGCCTACCAGAGTGGCATAGTCGACGAATGCCTGCATATAAATAACGCCTGTGGCCATAAAAAAGCCCAACTTGTTTGGGCCACTCCAGCGGCCAACCGACCATCACCATTACTAACGCCGCCGAACGACATCATACCATATCCACAATGCCGATGGTATGAAAGCGCTTCACCCACCACCCTCGCAACTGTAACAATTTTACATGTGACGCCTACGGTCGAGCCATTACCATCATCAGTACCGGCGGCGCGTCTCCTCTACACCACTGTGGCCGCTTGGCGACTTTATGAACTCAAAGTACCACTGCTGGCATCTAGCGAAATCGTTTGACCGTCAAGTTCTGGCCAATGTTACTACATACTATGATTTTTACTATTTTTTAAACATTTTACATCCTCCTTTGTTTTACTTTTTTTGGTTGCTATTATTCGCTGGCTGTTAGAGTCCTTGTTAGTGTTGTTGTTGCTGTCGTTGTTGTGGTAGTTGGTTTTGGCCTGAAGTGTATACCTAGCGTAATATTTATTGGGCCACAACGAGTGAAAAATGTTCAACGCTTTGGCAGTTCAGTTCGGTTGAGCTGAGTTTGCTGCTGCAGCATTGGTCTTTGATGCCATTATTTAGGGGGTACAGTGTAGTAGAAGTTGTATTTTGTACCTCTGCGTTGCTATGGCGGTGCTGATGGTGGCGGCGGCATGGGTCAATGGGCTACTCCATTAAGTGTGGAATTTATGAGGGAAATAATACGTAAGCTTTATGGGTTGCTGGGTAGTCGCAGCATTAGAGCGAGTGACGTGAATGCGCCTTTTTTATATAAGGGGATAGTTTTTACCTCTTTTTCTTTGTTTCTTTTTTGAAACCAATGTCGGATTTGCAGTTAGAGTTAAATTTACTATGGGTAACTGAGAAAAGTTAGTATATATAGATACCTGGTTTGTTGGAAGATGAGTGTCTCCGACAAAATGTGTGGGGCATACACAAGTTTTCTCTAACATATTTATAAGTTCAGCTTATAAGCTTTTTAGTTAGAAGTTGTAGTCTCTAATTAAAAGTTTAAATTACATAAACAGGACCATTGAAAGACAGTAGGCCAGAAAGTTTGAAAGATTTTGTTTCACTGGCATGAAAGAATTACAAAAAAAAGCTTCCTTGCTAACATTCATGAGAAAAAGCTCTTTTAACAGAAAGCACGTGTCTACAAAGGTTTTTTTTATAAATTTAATATTTTATTATTTTTTTTTTATTATTATTATTTTTCCTTAAATTTTTAGATTTTATTTACATATATAAAAAGAAAATATACATACATATATGTATGGTTATTTAGTTTTTAAAAACCTATTTTATTTTCTTATTTTAATTTTTTTTTTTATAAAATTTGTAGAACTATATTTTTTCTTCTTTTTAATACACTTTTTTCTTATTTACACTAAATTTGTATAATTTGTAGAATTTATTTTTTCAAGAGAAAAATATTTTTTAGTTTCATTTAATTTTTAAAAAGTTATTTTATTTTCTTCTGTCTTGAATTTTTTTAATTTTTTTTTTTACTTTTAATTGTTAGATTGTATTATTGAAAAAAAAAATGCCGTTCATTTAATTTTTTGAAGCTTTTTTTTCTTGTTCTTAATTTATTTTTTATTTTTATTTAATTGTCTTTTAATTTTTATATTACATTTTTTTAATAAGAAACGTATTTTTTATTTGCTTAAGTTTTTAGAAAATTATTAAATGTATTTTTTCTTTTTAATTTAGCATTTATTTTCCAGACTTAATTTTGCTGAAACATAAGCAAAATAATGCTAAAACTTTAGCAGATCTTTCAATTTGTCTTTCGAAAGACGGAAAGAGATTTCAAGATAAGTGACAATTTTCTTACCAAAGAGTTTTTTCTTTCGAAAAACTGTGGTGAGTTGAAACACAGTTGCCAGAATTTCCCTGTAAAAATTGCCGCATTATTAGTCGAGGTGTGACCTTTCTCACTTCGCGTCATTATAAAGCCAAACCCAGGTTTGAGTCGTTATCTGCATCTACATGATGGGCTCATTTTGTTCCCGATCGCTAACCTAGAAATATAACTGATTTGTTATTGTCAATAAACTGCGGGAATTCGTTTGTCAAATAAGGATAAGTGAAATAAGCGTCTTCTAGTCCGCGTTATAAAATTTTTCCTCAGCACCATTCTACCTGCGATGTCGGACCATTTCTGGCCGAAGTTGGACCAGATTTATCGCGTCATCCTTCAAGTCAGATCTGTCGACCATCTCTAATTTTTCGTCTCGAATAAATGTAATTTAAGATTGATAAAGGTATGCTCACATGAGGAGAGCGGTAGATGTGAGAAAAGTTCACTTGCTTTCAAGTTCGTCTAGCATTTACTTACCTTGTATATTTCATCGCCGCTATCGGCGAGGTTTCACAGCTGCCCAGACACCTTAAGTTGCTCCTGCTATCAGAGTAGATATGTAGGTGCTGGAGCAGGTTTAGAGAAGAGTGGATAAGCCAAAGTGAAGCTTCGTTTACAGCTGCGAGCTCTGCTCAGCCGAAAACAAATATTGAATGAAGTATTTTTCGGGTGCATACTGCTTCTAACTTCTAGATTTGGTGTTGAGCCATCCATGTATATGGCTTCAGAATTATCTTGTGGACCTAAGACCGTGCGGGCTTCTTTAGTATTGAGCATGTCTCCCACCATCACGGAACTTCCACTTACGTGTCATTGGGTCCATTATCTGCGTTTACCTTTCGTATAGCATCGGCTTTCAACTTATTTTTTCGAAGCACATATTGCGAGTCGGTAAAATATTGTTCTCTCATTATTTATCTCTTAAAACATACTTTGTTACTCTCTTGTAACCACAGTTAAGTATAAGTGAAAAATATTCCTTTTACGAAGATTTTAATATATTCTGAGTGAGTCCAAAACTAGTCACATAATGTCTGCTCGTATCAAAATATTTTGCCAGTAAGCTTAGTTGGTGAGCTGGTTAGATAAGGCACACTGGAAGAAAAGTCCTAGGCAAAGCGAATGTAGATATTCCTTTGACTACAAGTATCATGGAATTGTAGTTGAGTGGATGAGCTGCAAGTCAGCTCATCGAACGCTAGGCAAAAACAGTGGAGCGCAAGGCTATTAAATTCTTCTGGCCAGGAGTACCTCACAGAAGGTCAAATGAGCTTCTGGGTTTAGGTAAGGATTTTCAACTGGGGAAAGTCGGTGTTGGCAGAATGTGGAGATACTGTTGTCGACTTTTAAACGTTCGGAACGACCAATTCGGTAACAAAAAAATCAGCCAACACTCGTGCGCCATGCAGATTTACAGGATAACAGGAGGCAGCAAGCTCTACAGACCAACTATGGCCGATATATTTTTCCCAATTGAGCAATATAAACGTAGTCGGCATGTGGTTCTAGTAGGATGGACTCCAAGACGGGCTTCTGCATAAGTGCATTGAGGCTATGATTAACTCTCGAAGAGGTAAAGGTGAATTGGTCACCAAGAAAATATTGCTTGGCCCCGCTACGCATTTTCGCGTATATTTTTCTGAAATCGAAGGTCTATACAAATAAACCGCCTTCGACCGATGCCATCGAAGTCAACATAGCCCATTCCTAAGCTCAAATTCAGCCGGGCCTATGAGACAAGACAATTGTTTCGGTGATGATACTCGACCCACTTCTTCAGGTATGGAAACAGGAAATAGTCGCAGCCTAATTCATGTGATTTCACCACTGTGTGGCGCGGTTGAACATCGTCAAATATTTATTTGAAGTGCGGATATACTTTACAGGGCCAAAACTTGTGTAGAACACCAGTACCATTCCAGGGATCTCATTGGCAATTTCTTACGCGATGTCTACAACGAATTTCAGCAAACCAAATAATATAATAATAATAGATTGGCGGTTACACATATGTTAGTGTTTGGCCGAGCTTCTCCTCCGATTTGTGGCGTGCGCCTTGATGTTGTCACACAAAGCGGAGGGACCTACAGTTTTACGCCGACTCCGAACGGCGATTGTATTTTTATGAGAAGCTGTTTTTTCATGGCAGAAATACACTCGGAGGTTTGCCATTGCCTGCCGAGGGACGACCGCTGTTAAGAAAAAACCTTTTTTCTATATTGTTTTGCGATGTTGCTTTGACCAGGTCCCATTTTTATTACGAAATTCACTTTTTTCATTTTTTTTGTGGCAGTCAAGCACAAAATAAATGACGGGGCTTGCTTAAAATCAATCGCGCTCCGGGACCCACTGGTTCTACCCAGGTCAGGGACTGTACTCGGAACAATCAACAATAAAGCAATCGTTCCGCCTACCAGGCCACTGCAACTATTCCAAACTGAACTGGAAAGTGTTTGAGGACAAAAGTAATATCTACATTTTTTGCTGCCAGTCAGACAGCTGTTAAAGCTCTGAGTTATGTCACATGTAATTCGGAAACTGTAGTCCAAAGCCGCAGATCATTTATAGTGACAATAGAGCAGTTTACACTTCAACTATATATATTCTTCTTCTCAGAAGCCAGCGCATGGCGGAAACCACTACCTAGGTACCTTCCGCATGACAAAATTGATATGGCCAGTATGGGACTGGAAAAGATCTAGGGGACTTCCTATGTTGAGCAGAGAAGTAATCTTCTTAGCCATGGGTCTGCTGACAAATCACATTACTTTAGGTGAGGAGTACACTGGGAAACTTTTACCTTTCTGCAGCATCAGAACTTAAAGATAACGCCATTCAAGTTTGTCAACCTAACATATTGGTTAATATAAAAGAACCACAACGTGCTCGATTGAGGGCTTAAGCGTGCTGGTGCGTTCACAGGTAGCCACCGCCTCAACCTAGCCTAACCTAATTGCACATCTAATGCCGTGATCCTATGGCTTCAGAGGTGGTAAAAGTTCAATAAGAATTTTTCTGCATATCTACTTGGGTAACAAATGTCCACGTAAGCTTTTTCCCAGAATTTGTCCTTAATCGTACTAAAATTTGCGATTCAAATCGAATTGAATATTTATTTAATGCTAGTCTTCAGCGTGGATGAATGATTCCACCACTACTGGACAGTTAAATTAATTTAACTCTTATAATTTGAAATTCGCAATCCAAGTCCAATTAATAAAAAATCGGTAAACCCGAAAATGTCATTTCTCTTGGCCAAAATCCAATTCGAAATCAATTTGCTGTCCCAAAGGAGTTGGAGTAGAGGAGCGCTGTATGGTTCTATGCTTACAATGGGCAAGCACAACAGGAGTCGCACACCCGAACGGGACAAACCGGAAGCACAGGATATTAACACATGTAACAAGTGAAGTTAATTGATTTAGTACCAAATGAGCCACACTAGCAACACTGGCACGGACAAGCACACCGACCGCTGTGATGGGCATTTGTGCTGGCACTAACGCCCGCATCTCAAGAGTTCAACCGTTGGGGACGCAGCGCATTGCAGACAACGCGTTGTCAAATGAAATGAGTGGGCGTGAAAATGACCAGCGGCTATAAAGGTATACACCCACAAAGAAATCGCACATATGTAGGAATTTATGCACATACATACATATATGCACTAGTCTGTTTGTATGATTGTGCATTTATTTAGTGTGGAATTTTACATGGTTCCTTGGAGCGACATAAAAACTCAATTAGACTCGTTACACGCCCAATTATGTTGGCTCGTTGGTTGGCCAGTTGATGGGATGACAAACTGGCGGGGAGTTGGAGGCCAAAGGTCATAGCCAACTTTCGGTCGGAAATCGTCTTCGTTTGGGTCTGCGCGAAATTGCGGAAATGCTAGCAATTCAAAGCTTACTTTTTGGTTGTTTTTTGTACTACATTTTCCACTATTCATTTACTTATATTAAACTCCGTGTGTTCCCTTCATAGCTGGCAGGCAAATAAGCGCAAGCACCGGGTATGAGTAAATTATTCTTTCTAATTCCAGTGCCTTAATTATATTGCTGCAGTTTTAATTGCTATTTTTGTTGTTGTTGCTGTTGTTGCTATTTACCATTTGGGAAAATGCCAACAAAATATGGCCACATTAGCACCCCCATATATGTATTTGGCCGTAAAAGTGGCTTGTTAGTTATTTATTTGTGTGCTGGCCTCAAACCATTTTTGCACTTAAGTATGCGAAAAA
>NW_023458556.1:52967028-52992945 GCF_013731165.1 Rhagoletis pomonella | reverse complement strand
TCGTAAAACATCGATGGACTTGACTATCGATAGTTTGACAGCGCTAGTGCCAAGCCTTGCGAGAATAGGTCTTAAAAGCTCAGATATTTGCATTAACCAGCACTCTTTTATTTGAAATATGTTTGTATTTGCATTTTTCGTGGATAATTTTCTTAACGGCAAATGCTGCAATTACAAACTGTTTATGATCTTCCTGATTTTAGTCCACCTGCTTATGCTGAGTTACTTTCGACGTAGAAACCGAAAAAAGATAAAATATGTTATGCGGGCAGCTCTGAAGAGAGTTAAATCGCAGGCCCATTGCATTGCCCAGAGTTTTTCCCCATGCCTATCCCTACATGTATTTAAACCATTCTAATCCTCTGGAGAATGCTAGAATATCCTCCAATGGAGTTTCCCCTAAGCTGTAAGGCTCTCGAAGAAGTGGTCCACCATAAATTTGTGGCGTTTTCTTCGCAGGACATTTTATATCCGCTTCTACAGCTTCTGGGTAAATAATTATACGGGGCTCCGAACCTGGCGCTAATGGGGCCAAAGGCCCAACGTTCCGTCACTTTTTCTGTGGGAAGTCTAGCGTTTGGCCTTGAGGGCCTTAGCAAATTCCGTATTCGCCGGTCATCGATCCGTAGCCAGGGGGAGCGAGATTCAGGAATCGGAGGGGACGTTTTACGATCTGGACTGCTTCACTTAAACCTATCTCAGATTCCTTTCTAGCATGCTCGCCTGCTTCTTCAGTTCCCGGAATCTCACATTGTCCCGGAACCCAGTAAAGATTGATTATTTGTGGCAGAACGAAGTTTAGATGGTGTAAGGTCAATCATGCTTACCAGCTTTGCTGCCATGTCAATTGCATATATCTCAGCCGAGAAAACGCTGCAATTATCTGGCAGTCTATAAGACTTTCCCAAAGATAATTTGGATCCAACATTGTAGTCGAAGGCAGGATTGAGGGCATCAGGAGTGCTGACAAAGTGAATGTTACACATACGTGTCGAAGATAGACAAAGGCGTAGCCGCGCGAGTTGTCTGTGTGAAGGCCGACCTTCACAAATTGCTTCATTTTTGAGGTAGAAATTAGCCATAAAGAGGGCAACAACCAAAAAAATAAACGGGGAATTTCTATATCGGCCGTCAGGTTACTATTAAGGTACCACTATCGCTCATCACTTCCTCAAAAAGTGTGACAGAGCAAAGGACACATTTAGAAATGCAACATATATGCACATACGTATATCTGTTTTAGGTTCCTGGACACACCGGTATCAGGAGGAATGAGGAGATCAACAGGCTTGCCAAAGAAGACGCTTTGTCGGAAACTACGTTGATGAATGCACCGATTTCCCTGAAAGCGATTTAATGGGAGCTCGACCTCTACATGATTCAAAAGACGCCGAAATGCCTAAGATTATGAGTAGAGCGTAAGATATTGAGCTCTTATCCCTCGAGAGAGAGAGGGCGCCAGGATTTCGGTTGGTGTGCTAGCAGAGCATTGTCTATTGTGGCACCGCATAGCTCTGACCAATGAAAAGATCTGTAGGAGCTGCGGAACGAAAAAATAGACAATGGAACGAACATGTACTCTGCGAGTGTCCTGCCCATAGCACACTCCGGATTTGTCTCCCCTGGTCTGCCTAATTTGGAAACCACCGCCAAAGTAGAGTACAACAAGGTGTAACAGTTTGCCAATAGGGCTGCGATGTTCTTTAATACTACTCTCGGTAATCATCAAAATTATCTAAGTGTGCCTCCATCCGGGAATGAGAAAAGGGCAGCCATCACAATTTGACCTAATCGAAATATCAGGTTTTCTACTTTTCATGAACATGAACATGGTTTTGTAACTTTGGTCCGATGTTTGTAAGTTCCAGAAGAAGAAGAGATAGACCCACAAAAACGTTAGCTAATTTTTCCCCTATTTATCATTATAAGTGTGGTTGTTCACGCTTGCCTGGTTATCAGATTATCTGGTTAAAAATAATTTTTCTTTAGTGTATTTTATTATTGTTCAGCAACAAAACACACTACAGAAAAATTATTTTTAACCACGCTTAATCATTTACATAAGTATAATGTTTAGCTGCCACCGAACTGTTTAAAAATACAATAATGGGTTACAGTAAGTTTTCTGTTTTCAGCACTGAATTATGAATTATTCACATCCGAAAATCGTTCAGCTCGAATGCGGATACAAAGAGATCGCAATGTTATCTGATATTCTGATACAATTTAGAAAAATTTCATGCATTTTAGAAGCACGCGACTCTCACGTCACATGCGTCTTCTAGTTAATCATAAAATCGTCAGAAATGCCAGAATACAAAGCAAGAATGTGGCAAACACCAGCTAGAAAAGTCCGAATTCAATAAAATTCGCAACATTCATGCTGCCTGTGTTCCTCATTTGACGATCTCTAAATAAAAGCTATTTCAAGGTAAAGGTGCTCGTATAAAGGCCGCCAGCGCTGCAGGTGATCTCTCCCGCACGAGCGCAACACAACAGGACTAAGTAAAAGGTAACAATAACAACATACATTCCTAGAGAATATCGCGATTCGTTCGATCAACGCTCATGTTTCGAACGCAGTGGGATGCATGGCCACGCGCTGTGAACTTGTGAGCTATAGTAGGGAGATGAGCCGACGCGGACGACTTTCTGCTACACACACTCTACGCATCTCTTTTGAAACACAAAAACTATATGTACAGTTGAAATTTCGCGAATGCATAAAAGATATGTATACTAGGGCGGGTTAAAAAAAATAAAAGGTAAAATCAAATGTTTGTAATTTTCTTGCTGCCATCCCCCAGTGGTATAGAAAATGGAAAATAAGGGGACTCTTTTTTTATTTTGAATTCATTTAATATTTAACTGTGCCGCCAGGGCTTTGAAATTTTCCATACAACTTATATGGGGAAAATACATGTTTTTTTAGAAATGTTATAAAATCGTAAAAAATAAATATTACATATTTGAAGAGGGTTTCCACCTGTTGATAAAAAATTCAAATTACTTAATAAGTTACATGAATTATTAAAAGTTGGGCGTCAAGCGAAATGGATTAAAAAAGGATTTATTGCTTACCTTTATTTAGGAGGGTTGCCACGTATGTAAAAAATCAAATTCAACTTATTTAATCAGTTAATTGAAATAAATATGTATCTCAATTTCAGACGAAAGAGATTTAAAAAGAATTTTGTTGGAAAACACTTGTAGGATGGTTGCCAACTGCTTAAAAAGCCGAATTTATTTAACTTATAAAAAAGTTAAATGAAATGTTAAAATATGAGTGTCAAACGAAAAGGTTTTCAAAAACTTTAGTATGAAAATATTTTTGATTTGGGTTGCCATCTACTCGACATATAATATATATAAATATATATATTATTATGAAAGCCATCAGATCTGCAGCGTTATTTTTAACCGACTTCCCAAAAAGGAGGAGGTTATCAGTTCGTCGGAATCTTTTTTTTTTTTTTTATGTATGTTACCGCATAACTTTGGACCACCGATTTCGATAATTCTTTTTACATCGGAAAGGTAGTGTCTCAGAGGTGGTCCCATACTAATCTGGTTGAGATCCGATCAGTGGATCATGAGATATATATATACATATATATATTTTTTTTATATGGGAGTTGAAGTCGGTTTTTTTTTTGCTAAAAATTACTTGTTTAATTTCCAAAATGAGGTGTCAAATTTATTTTTTAAGTGGAGACATTTTTAGCGAGCAGAGTGATTTAAAATTTGATGAAAGGAAATACCGGTAGAAACGGCTGGACGGATTGATATGAAACATTCGGTATAATTTTTAGGTTTCTGCATAGAGTTGCCGCCTATTTGAAATAACAAATTCAATATTGGCGTTTTAACGCCATGCGGGTTCACTAATTTTTCCTATTAGTTTAAAAGCATTTTGGTAAAGTTGGAAATTACTTAAAAAGGTATTAAAGTTTATTTGACGTTCAAAAATTCCAAGACTTCAAGACATTACGACGCTTAACACGTCTTGTGAGTCACCTTATTGTTTGAAACTTTATTTTTATATGCCATCGTCCGTGGCTGGAAAAAAATGTTGACCACCCTAATGTATATATGTACACACATTTAAATATTTGTGTGTGTTGTCAATTTCATTGATTGCCAACACCCTACATATTTACGGCCCAGGTTTAGCGTTGCTAGGAAACTGGACCCAAGAGTAGCACATTCTGTGGCTACCCACGGCGCAAGCCAACAAGCCAGTCAGTAGTTGCCTTCGACATTGTAAATTTTGGCTGCTCAAAAAATTTACTCATAGGACGGTACATCAGCACCGCTGCCCACATCGACGTCGCCGCATGTTGTCGAAGAGTTTATTGCTTCGAATGTTGTTGTTGCATGTTTATTTTGTGTTACGGCCGACTTTTGGCAGTTAATTCGAGGACACATCGCGACGGGTGGCCGAGGCGCAAAACATCTCATTAACATGTAAGCATCAGGCGTATTCATTCGTCCTTTCAAGGGTTCGTTGGTTCGTATCAACATATTTATCTACATACATACCCATTTATGTCCCACTGGCTGTACGTTGTTGTCCAATGAGACTTTTGGCCAGCTACGGAACTCACATGACTGGCACAAATATTTAAGGTAAACCACGCATTGCTGCTGCCTCTGGCTGCGCTGCGCTGAGCATGTAATAGGGTGCATCGGCGCGGGCGGGGGGTATACAGCGGCAGTTAAGGCAGAGGCAGGGCGAGTAGATGTACTCTGGCAATCCTATATGTTTTATATTTCCATTTAGCGAACGTTTAGCATAAACAAAAGCATTGGAAAAGTGGAAAAGCGTGTGCACCGCTGGACGCTCAACTCGCGCTGAGGGGGCGCATACACAAAGCGTATCGAATGTCCTGGCACACGCACGCGCTTGGCTGAACTCAACTCAGCCTTAAGTACATACATACACACGTATATGAATATGTACATATGTATAAGAAAGGTAATGCTGCAATGCGGCGTAGTTAAGCGAGATGCTCTATGCTCTGCTGCACACACACTTTGCCGGGGGTGTTTGAGGCGTGAATAATTACTTTTGATAAGTCAATTTAGTGCGCGAGCAAACGAGCAAATTCAAAAGTGTACATTTGTATGTGAATTCGGCAAATTAGACACGCTGGACAAATGAGTAGACGACGGTGGTCGTGTGTTTACTACTAAAAAGTTCTATTGTCCTGCAGGTTTTCTTTCCTGTTTTCCTTTTTTTTTAACATTTCGTTATTATTATCAATTTACAATAGGGCGTGTGCACAAGTTTGTTTACATTTCAAGGTGCTAATTGCACACTCCGTTGGTTCTCATTCAAAGGTGATGCTCCGAAAATTTATTAAATAGTGTAACTAATACATATCGTCGCTTGGCGCGCAATATTTATCTACAATACGCTGAATGCAACACCATAAAAGATAGTCCGAAAAATTCACAAAAAAAGCAAAGAAACTTTTGCATGGTTTCTAGCTGAACTTATTAAATATGAGCTTGTGCTATAATTATGCACCATTTGTGAAATAGGCAGAGATTGAGACCGGCTAACCAAAATAAATATTTTTATGTGCCACCTCGTAAGTGGATATCGCATTTGTCGTATAGAAGATATTCCAAACTTCAATTTCGCTCAAATTCCGCACACAGCCTAATTATCTACTAAAACCGAAATAAATGGCAAATATCGATAAAGCTATAGAGTTGGATCAACCAAATTCTTTATACCATAAGTTCACTATTTCTTGCTCTAATTGCAAAAATGGTATATCATTGGAAAGATGATGAATCAAGCTATCTATCTGATTTAAAGCCTTAATAGTTTTTCTTACAAAATTTGTTTGAAAATTACGGTGATTTTTTAATTTATTTCGACCAAACATTATGGATTAGTTGGTTGGTTGATTGAAGCGCCGAGTTTAACAACTCGAATTAGCACTTATGCTTGTAATTTTAAAACCAGTACTCGAAGTCGGTTATTTCTCTCAAATACATCATGTGGAGTTCAACACCTCAAGTAGGTGCAGCGGGTTAATATCACTTACATATATCTGTTAAACCACAGTAGCAGGGCCTTATTCTAGTCCTACATAGTGCTGAGCAATTAGAGAGCAGATGCTCTACCTTTTTTTGCATTTGGTAAATTACAGCTACGACAATAATTGTTGTGTTCCAGTCCCAGTCTTGCTGCATGTGTTCCCAGAGCCCAACGCCTTGTGTAACCGTCTATTAGTCGAGATTCGAGATGAATCCCACCTGTTGAGCTTGATGAGAAATGCAGTGAGTTTGGCACAGTTGGT
The DNA here is from genome assembly GCF_013731165.1 of Rhagoletis pomonella. Taxonomy (NCBI): domain Eukaryota; kingdom Metazoa; phylum Arthropoda; class Insecta; order Diptera; family Tephritidae; genus Rhagoletis; species Rhagoletis pomonella. The sequence continues at coordinate 52,986,628 of NW_023458556.1, read as the reverse complement.
GGACCACAGACTCCTGCAGACCCTAGAGAATTCTAGACCTTTCCACCTGCTAATAGCCACATTTTTCCAGTGCTGAGAGATGCGACTCTTGATATAGCTCAGAGGTACGAGAACCTCCTCTGCCTCTGATACATCCAGAGCCAGCACGCTCTCTCTGCATTGTTTTATTATGTTGGATGTGATGCCGTTATGGCCAAGTGCCTTGATCGCTGCCTGGCTATCCGAGAAAATCCGAGCAATACCGTAGCTCGTTTCTGTAACTCTTCTCTACCGATTATTTCTCTACGGGTAGAGAATATACGTCATTATCTACCACTCATTAGCAGGAGAGAAACAAGCCTAGAATTCGCGTTGGTAGATAATTGTTACAGAAACGAGCTACTGGTCCCGGCTAACTTTGAGATTAAAATAATTTTGTACGCCTCCTTGATGGCAAAGGCCTCTGTCTGAAACACACTAGCCGAATTCGGTAGTCGAATAGAGTCTATTTAATAGACTATTCGATTTGGAGGTCAAATACACAAACTGTAAAGATTGGCATGTCTCTCCGATACTTAATCAATTAGAACGTACTAAAGCCTCTTTGGCTACACTTTAAACAGAAAGTTTGTTATTTTAGTAAATAAAAATTACATCAGGCTACTCGCTGATTGCCTGGGTGATCACAACCAACGCGATTTCACATACACCGAATGGGTTTCATCACTGAGTCGGAATGACTTGCAGGCAAACATATTCTCTGTCACTGTCCGGCTTTGGCCAGACAAAGATTTATCCTTTTTACAAAAAAGAATTCGCCTGCCAAAGCCCTTTCACGATTCATTAGGGAAGCCAAAGGTATCTTGGGCATACTGGATTAATGACTCTCTCTTTAATGGAACCACAATATCTTTCAGGTCGCAGTGTCTCTTGTTCTGTTATACCCGAGCATGACTAACTAACGATCGTCGTCGAATTTTGCAGCGGAAAAACGTAGGAGTACATACGAGTAGGGATGCAAACGATGCATCGATATTTTTGAAACATCGATAATATCGGTTCAAAATTCGATGTTTGCCATCGATGTTTACAATTTCCTAAAATCGCTAAATTGTCGATACATCGATGCCGGTTTCAGCGATGTTTTAACATCGAATTCCTATCCACTTCCACATCCTAAAATTTTTTGACTGGCCATGAATTTTAATATTTATTCTTTTAAAAGGAACATCCAGAAATTTCGAGTTTACTCTTATCTTTCGATATTAAAAATGCATACTTAGTCATTAAAAAAGGACCGGGATCCCGTTGAAATTTCAACGAAATTGGGCCTTGGAACTTTAGGCTCAGCGAACTTACGTCGGCATGCATTTCTATTCTATTTATAGGGAAGGAATGGTAAATAAATAAAGGTAATCATTGAATTACAGAGAGTTGAGATTGAAAAGTATTAAATTTTAATAACAAATTTCGAAACATCGGAAACCATCGATATATCGATGTATTTCTGGCGATGTGTTTTAGCATCGATGTTCATTTTTCCGATGCATCGAAACATCGATGTATCGATGTTACTCCCCAAAATTTGCATCCCTACATACGAGTTGCAATGGTAGACAAAAAAGGTGAGAGTGTTAAAATATAATATTTGATTAACTCAGAATTTGCCATTACGTTATCAGAGATACACATGTATGAATGCAGATGTGTTATTAACAGAAGAATAAACTTCTCCGATATACAAAAGTGCTTAAATAGCCATTTGCGGGAGCTTGTATCCTCCCATACGACATAAAACCGCCTGTCACGCCAACCCGTTTGACCGGTTCCGCCCAATATTCGCTTCCGAACGATTCCACCAAACTCATTCCCAGTCCACCGCTGAAGAACATTCGAATTTTTGATAAATGTTTTAGAGCAACCGCCCAGTTTTGGGGCGTACCACAAAGCTAATATAAGCGAATGCACACACACATTTACCAGCACTTAAAACACACAAGTTAACCCTTTCACTTCAATACGCATGTACATATGTATGTATGGCAACATCTTCGTTTTACGAGTCATATTGCTATTAATTCGCGTATAACGGTATTCTCGATGGGCGCGCAAATGGTTTTACGCATACGCATGATGTTTGTATGTACGCAAGTGTGTTAGTGTCACATTTGTGCGCTATTCGAGTAGCATCTACAGCGAGGACGTTATCCTTTGTCATACTCTTGTGTTATCCACTCGGCGGTTATGAGTTTATTACCACCAAAAAACCCGCCGACAATGGGCGCAAAGCTGTAGTTATACAAACATACTTATGTACATTAGGGTGGTCCAATGTGGTGGAATTGTTATGGTCGCTTAAAGCGCTCAAAGCTTTCCATATATTTTTATATGAAAAAAAAACCTTTCCATAGAAATGGTATAGAATTCTTGAAAATCAATATTTTTCGATCCAGAGATTCTCTTCAGGAGACTTTCAAAAATAATACCGAATTATTTATTTAACCATTTTTTAATAGTAACGATTTTTTATTTGTCCTCCATTGCATTTTTCGGGGTTTTTGTGGGTTTTTGGAGGACCTACAAATTATAGTTGCGTTGAAGAAATGGTTAAATAAACAATTGGGAATTATTGTTTGGAATCTTCTGCAGATGAAAAGAGTTATCCGATAGAAAAATATTGGTTTTTTAGGATTCTATACCATTTTAACGAAAAGTTGTTTTTTCCCCATATAAAATAAATGGAAAACTTTGGGCGCTTTGAGCGACCTCTAAATATTTCTTGATTTCAAAATAAAAATATCATAGGATGTGTTGTGGAACGATTTTCCGTCATCCCTTGTGAGGTGAGAGCAAAAAAATGCTGACTTTACTTTTTCACATGCATTTTTGGACCACCCTAATGTACATACATTTGTATATTTCGAACACATATTTGGGTAGGATTCAAATCACTGCGAAGCGTAACCCTTTCGCTATCACCATTACCTCTTTTCCCCCACCACCATCGCCGGCGCACATTTGTGTTGCTTTTTCGTCGACTTTACATCCGTGAAAATAATTTATTTGTAATGTGCAATGCGTGCATTCGATTTCTGTGTTCGCACAAGTCATTGTCTCTTCGTTGTCGTTTCATTTAACTTATTTAATTTCAGCTCATTTCATTTCGCAATGTTATTTTCTGTGCAACCCTCCACCCTTTTACGTGCTGCTCTAGGTACTCGGGGTGCATGTGCGTAGATATACAAATATGTATATGTAAAATGTGCATGGGTGTATTATATCCTCTTTTCAATTTCACGTGTGTCCTTTTGCGCCTTTATATTGCGTTTTTAATTAATTATGTAAACATAACGTTTTACAATACCGCCATCCATGCACCCTTCCGTCCGTTTCTGCCGCTTGTCCGGTGTACATACAGAGCTTAGAGGCGGGCATTTATGGAAATTAATTTGCAACTGAGACGATGTCAGTGTGCAATTGAAAAATTAAGAGATTAAATCGCACGCATGCCTTGAAGCTATACCCATCAATTTCGATTTGTTGGTTTTATAAACTAAACGTTTTTCGGTGTACTTATATGTATGTATTCATATGTACATATCTTTAATATTGCACTAGAGTTTTACCTGATTTCAAATAAGTAAGTGTCTGCAAAATGAAGATCCCTTCTCAGTAAAAAATAAGAAACTAAACTTGCATTCAATAGACTTATTTAGTAGTCGGTAATTCGAAAGAAAAATTATCACTTATACTAAAAGTTACATTACGATTGACTCAGCAGCCATCTGGTCTGCTCTGGCCGGAGCTTGAATTTCAACCACTCGCTCTGGTACAGCGTTCACCAAAAAGCCTTACGTTTCGGAAGTTGTAACCTCCGTAGACCTGATCAGGGACACCTATTAATAGCTAAGTGGATTTCTTTAACCTGCGTTTCGCCACCAGCTTTCGCCTTGTTTTCCTCATAATATATAACTGTCGCTCGTAGAGCTGTTCCCGATGCACAATCTTAAAACAAAAAACTCTATTGTGGCTCTAAAGAAAAGTGGAGTGGCACATCAGACTTTTGTGGAATCTGGGCGCTTAAAAATCCTTTCCCGTTTTTTGGCCTTTTTTAAGACTCAATTTCTCAACTATAAACATGCGTATGTACATTACGTATTTTACAGAATCGCACACAACACTTATCCAAAATACAGAGTCCTTACCTATTACTTTCTTCAAAACTATGTCAAAAGTATTACAAGTGGCTAAGGTGACCTTGGCGCATACTTTTGCTCATACTGAAATACCGCAGAAAATTACGCGAACTTGCATACAAAGCAGACGTAACCTTAGCGAACAATGCTGAATGCCGAACAGTACGACTGGCGTGACGCAGCGCGAGGCAAGCGTTCTATGGAAATCAGTATGCTTCGCTTGCAAATAGCGGAGAATGAGAAATGCATTCCACTGCATTATTACCCATCTACCCATGTGGTGTATGTATGTATGTATATACATACACACATAAATAGATCTACACAGCATTATCCTTTTGTGCAACAGCACTCACAATACCCGGACAAAATGTAAAGTGTTCTTCAGCAAGAACCTTCGTTTAAATAAGTAAATGAAATTGGAAAGGCTGCAACACCGCGTAAGGACATTCTTTTGCCTTTTACGCTCGCAATTCGGAAACAAACAGCCAGGCGCAGAATTGTATCTCTTTGTACATATACATACGCCTTTTAACGTGATCCAATAAAATGTCATGCTGCGGCGAGTTGTAAACAAAAAAATGCTTAAATACACAGTTCCGGTAACTTGTCGACGCCGATTCGTGCTTACAATAATTCAACTGGGTCAACTTTTGTTTGGACGCCAGCGGCTAGCGAGTTATGTGTGCCTTTGTTAATTTGCGGCGTAAATTGGTGCAATTTTATGTAATACTTTTAGTGCCAGCGGCTTAGCACTTTCGCAGAATCGAGAACGGAGAGCATGGAATTGCTACTCATTGTTTGGAATTTTGTGGAAATTGCAGGGACAAATTATTTAAAATTGTAGCAGTAGACAGATATGGAAGGCGTAACAAAGACAATATATTGTTATACTGGTGGCCATAAATACCTACATACATTGAGGAGTGAAATTTAAAAGTTGTTTGCATACATGCAGAATATTTGAGATGCCAGATCGAAAAAAATGGATTTTTGAATCGATTCGAAACGAAATAAAAACAAGTAAGAAAGTCTAAGTTCGGGCGGAGCCGAACATTAAATACCCGGCGCAAGTATTAAATATATGTTTTCCACCTTTCCGAAAGCTACCGCTACATGATAAGCCGGGGTGTATACATTTTAAGTAAATTAGCGTCCTTAAATTTCGAAATATTGAAATTTCAAGCATATCTGAAATTTACCGTTATATGAAAAGCGGCCTCAATTTTAGTCCGATTTCAACCATTTTCAACGGTTTGCTTTTATGTGGCAAGCACAATAACCATACCGAGCTTGCTACAAATTGCTAGAACGGTTAGCGAGATACATATATGTGATCACAAGTGGGCGGTGCTACGCCCATTTTCCAAAATTTTGTCATAAACGTATTTCTTGGTAAAGAGTTGTTGCAATCATCAATTTTGAATAAATTAGCTTCAATATTTACTGATTTATCGAAGATTTTGTATTTCTCTAAATTACCGTTATATGGGATGTGGGCGTGGTTATTGTCCGATTTTAGAAATTTTCGGCCAGTTGGTATGCTGTACCAGGACCAACAACTGTGCCAAGTTCGGAAGAAATTGGTGCAGCGGTTACCAAGATATACACATGTAACCATAAGTGGGCGTGGCTACGCCCATTTTCCAAAAATTTATAATATTCATGTTTTCCGTCTGAAACTCATTGTAAGTATCAATTTTGAGTGAATTGTCTTCAGTAGTTACTAAAATATCGCAGTTTTCGTATTTCTTAAAATTACCGTTATATGGGAGGTAGGCGTGGTTATTATCCGATTTCGCCCGTTTTCAATACCATCCGTCCCACGCCCAAAAGAAGTTCACGTACCAAGTTTCGTTAAGATATCTCAATTTTTACTCGAGTTATCGTGTGCACAGACGGACGGACGGACGGACGGACGGACAGACAGTCACCGCTTAATCGATTTCTCTTTTCATTCTGATCATTTATGTATACATTTGTCCATATCTATCTCGATTCGTTTTGCCTGTTACAAACAACCGTTATGTGAACAAAGTTATAATACCCTTGTGCACAAGTGCGCTCGGGTATAATAATCGATGCTGGAAGAAATCTTCCAAGGTCGTTAAACGAGCAATTCTTGTATATATATATATCCATAGGGTGCTCGGAAACGGCTCTAATGATTTTGATGTAATTTTGTAAACAGATAATGTTTTGAATTTTAAGGTTATCTGAATAGGCACTATCTCGGAGAAGACTCGTATAAGGTCGAAATTAGAAACAAATTAATTAAAACATTATAATATGGGTATCAAATGGAAGTCATTTTAAAGATCCATAATTCAAAAATATTTTTAATAGGGTTGCCACCTATTTTGATTCGCATATTTATTTAATTTTTTGTTAAGAAAAAAAGGTAATATATTACTATTCATGGGTACCAAGAGAAGGTTCTCATACAATGCTTTTCCTATATACAAAATGTTATCCCTTTGGATAATAGTGTAAGGTGCCCTTTTTTCGATTTTACACAATTTATCTAAAAAAAAAAAGAAAATATTTTCCATCAGGATTGCCATTCATCTATGTAATACACATTTTTGTTTTATTAATTTCAAACAGCATTTTTTAAGTATACATAGCGCATATACGTTTTCATTCCAGCGTGTTTCGGAATAGGGTTGCCACCTAAATTTTGAAGTAAGAAATTTATTTAATAGATATCGAAATTCATTTTCTTTATTTCCAAAATATAATTTTTTTAAAGCTATCCAAATCTTGAAATCTTTAAAAAGTATATGCACTCCGGGCAAAACTCGGTCAACCTGGTACTTTTCTTAAAGAGACCAAATACTAACTTCTGTCCAACACTGAAATTACAAGCATTTGTTTCTTCCCCTGCTACCAGCTTATTGTTAGTCTAACAAACACACCTTGTGAATTAAAATCTTTCTTTTCGGGTTGTTTTTTATAAACCTTTTTTCTGCAATTCATTTCAGACTGTTCTGCAGAGCTAAGGCACTAGAACGAGAACAAAGGTTATACTTGATGGCACAGTGGAAAATTTAGTCTCGCAATGAAAACTACACTACCAAGGATAGGATGACTAACGGCGCCGGAGCCCAAAACTTGGCCCCAAGTTGTAGCGCAAAAAGTTCTGTTAAACCTTTTAGCAGTCTCCAAATCGTTCAGTTTTTCTCAAGCCACTTTTTCAGCTAGGTTAGGTTAGGTTAGGTTATCACGGCTGCCCTCATTCTTCAAAGAAAAAGAGCACACTTAGGCCGTCATAGGCCCGTCGTGATGCCATATTAGAGACTCCATTTGTCCCTGCTCTTACGTTAGAAATGGATCCACTTCGAACCTCTGATGAAGCCCACAAAGTCATAGATACTGGCGGAATCCAGTTCAGCCAGATATTCAAAACAATAATGGAGGAACGAGCGTCGACGAACCCTCGCCAGAGCGGGACAGTGGCATAGGTAGTGATCCACGCTTTCGATTTCCTCCTCATCACGACAGCTACGACAGTAGTCGTTTGACTGTAAACCCATTCTAGTAGCGTGGGTTTGTATCAGGCAGTGCCCAGTGAGAAAGAACTCCAATAACATGTCGGAGCTGTAGTCGCTCCAAGCGGAGGAGAGGACGAGTTCTACGCTTATGCAGCTTAGGCCAGATATGTCTTGCTATCATGCCAGTAAGCTCCTCAGACCATTTTATATGTGCCCATTCGATAAAGTTATTCTCCAGCTAGAGTTTGCAAGAAGATAGCGGAATGTACGCATTACGAGCTGTACTGATGGCAGACAGCAAGGTTCGCTCCCTTGCTAGTTCATCTGTAACACAGTTTCCCGGTATTTCTTTGTGGCCTGGCACTCATACAGCATTAGTGACGTAACATCTTGCCAGTTCATTATGAGTACGTCTACTTTTTCAGCTAACAAGTCGCAATTTATCACGGTACAGGATATTTAGTTGCTCTTTTATTAATCAAAGCGCCGTGTGTATATTAACAAATTCACAAAAAAAAAAGATTTGCTGTTATTTCCTGTTATAAAATAAATATTCGACTTCGCGAAAAAAAAAGTTTTGTATATCTCTTCATTTTTGAGCTGTCATTCAGTGCATTTTCTGCATACAGCAAAGCTTGTTTGAATCAAATACGGAGTGTAAATTTGAGCGGATTATTTGGCTTACGATTTGGATCGCATTTTTGTTATATGTTTCTATTTATTCTGCAAGCATATATGTATTTTTGCTATTAACGATATGTGTATGTTCGTATATTTGTTTGTGAAATTTTACCAATTCATTCATTCATGTCACGATTTTGTCACGAATTGTATTTGGTAGAATTGTTAACAAATGCAGATTTGTTTGAATGCTTAGAGTAGGTTGAAAAGTTCTTTTTGCTGTTATTTTAGTTTTTTTTTTGTTTGCTCTGGTTACTGTTGCATTTGATTCAACTACGGTTTTGTTTAGCATTTCTCAGGTGTATTTTGGTTTTTTGATTTGATTGACTGACGATTGCCTGGGAATTGATTGGGTAAATGGATCTATGGCGCTTAGGCTACCCACCGGAATTGTGATTGCATTTTGCTGCTTTGGCATTCACGTTTTTGTTTTTTTTTTTATTGCACATGCATGTACATCCGCGGAGGTATGCATATTCACTGCAGTAAAGGAGAAATCGTATATACATATTTACATACTAACAAATTTAGGTATGTACCACTTCCGCTATGCAATCATTGTTAGTATTATGGAGTACCTACATCGAGTTATTTATGCAACTTATTCAGTTGTAGTTGTTTAATTGACTAGATTTTATTGATGGAATTATAAGTGAAGTGGGAAAATATGAGTTCAGAGCAAGTATACAAAAATCGCACACAAGCTAGGGATGGGCACCGTTTCCGAAAAATCGGTTTTTTGGTTAATCACGGTTTTTTATTCAGGTTTTAAACCGTTTAAAAGAACTGTATTAAAAACCTGATCTTTTCGGTTTACCGAAAACAAAACAGAATTACAAAAACACTGCCAAAAACCAAAAAACATCGATAAGAAATTTTCACTAACATTTATTACTTACTGCTGAGCAACGCAAATTAATTAAAACAATAATTTTTCTTAATTTTATATAACAACTTCATTTCCTAATATACGAAATATAATATAGCGTTGGACATATTTATATAAAAATAAAGTTCATTTCACAAAAAAAAACTTTTTTAATTTACAGATAAATACATATCGCTCATCTCCTTCAATAGTGCCATAATGCCAAAAAGCCTTAAAAGTTTTGAATTTACATATACTCCCATAGTAAAAATGAATTCATGTTGTGTCCTTGTCAGATACTGCCCTGACGGAAACCAGTGATTTATTTTAAATCAAATAATTGAAAGACTACTTTAAAACAAATGCAATGAGTAAATATTTCGAATTTGTATGCTCTTTTTGTTAAAAAAAAAAAAACAATTTGTGCAGAACGAAAGCTTGTTCAAAAGAAACATACTGACTTTAAATTGTTTAAGCCAAATTAATTTAAAGTAGTTGAAAATACATGCAGGAAAAGGCAATTGGCTGCTTCTTAGGACATCGCCATGTTAAATAAATGAGTTGGTTGCAGGTAAAATAGTGAGAATTTCAATTAGTTATCACTGAAAATATAGTTTCAAACTAGTTCAATTTCCTGCAGGGTGGTAATCGATACAGCTATGAAATTTTTACACAACGTAGAAGAAAAGGTAGCGGTAACTTCTGCGTACTCAACTCAGAATTTGTATTTTTTGGATTATTACACTATTGAAATAAATGGGTGATAGGTATATAATTGCATATGTATATAATTATGTATGTATACGGTTATATATTATTAACTTCCAAATTGAGTGTACAGTGATTGTTTTTTAAACATTTCCAATGTTTTTCATGGTAAATATGTATTTTTTGTAAATTTTTTATTAAAATATTGCTTATGTTTTAACAAACAACATATAAATCCAAGTTTCAAGCTTTTTACGAAATTTCTATATTCACAATCGACTTTACAGTCGATTATGCTTAAAACCGGCTTTTGGAAACACCGACCATATTTGAATATCCCTAACACAAGCACCCCGGCACTGAAACTAGGAAATTGTGGTTTTCTAATCAAATTATTCTGAAATTATCTCGATAAACACACTTCGTATTAAAACTCTTTTTTAAGTTTTAAACTCATTTTTTTTAATCTTTTGCATATCTATGCATTTAAAAAATGTTTAATACTAAAGATTTTTATTTATCCCCCATTGAACAATCCTAGGGAGTGAGAGCATAAAAATTCCGACTTTACTTTTTCACACACATTTTTGGACCAGCCTAATGTACATACACTTGTCGTCAGCTGATTAAGTTAAGTGAAATTTTGACGGCTATTTTTTTTCTTTTCTTCACATAATTTTTATAAATTGTTTTAAAGTCTGGCTTTTTTAATACATATATCTAACCAGCGCTATAAAAATCCACTTTTCAAGCTTTGCACAGAAATTATGAAAATTCAACAAGCTTTTCGAATTTTCGCAAAACAATTTCAAATGTTTTATTCAGAATTTTTACGAAACTTTAGGTATGCAATTTTATAAAGCATTAGATTTTAGTAAAGTGCAAGTTTCGAGACGCTGGAAAATCACGTTTATTTTTAATATTTTTTTTTTCATCTAACGTTGTTGGGCATTTTCTTTCATATAAAGCTCGACAAATTCTTTTATATGGAAGAAAATTGTGAAATGTCCAGCTGTCCACAAGGTTATTTCACCGATAACACAGTTCAAAAAAATTTGAACGAGTTTGACTTGCTTGTAGATTTTTTGATGTTGACTTCAAGTCTATTTAGAAAATTTTTCAAGCACGTCTAGTTTTTGAAAAAGAAACTGCTGAAGTGTCAAAAAATGGAAAAAGCAGAAAATTTCATAAATTGAAAAAAAAAATTGTTTGGAGTTTTACCAAAGGAAAAACGGGTATTAATTCCTTTTTTTAATTTGGTGCGTTGTCCTAAAAACAAGTTCTCCTTAAAATTTTGATCTTTCAATATTTTTGAGAAACCCATAAACTTATATTCGCTATGGTGTCATTAAATAACATTACGTAAACAAAATAAAAATAGCCAAAGCTGCTCAAAATATTGCTGGCTCTATTGGCTGAGCACAAGGCATCCTCTAATGGACTTTTTTCATATGTAGAATCCGAATCTATTAGGAACGGTGTCGAAAAAAATCGTTACATAAAAATTGACCCGCCCTAATGATTAGGCCGAATCATAATGGATCAAACCACCACTTTTTCTGTGCAATTAATTGTCCGATTATTTGCACTAAAACTGGTAATAATTGCATAAAGAAGAATAGCTCACTACATTAACGCATTCATGGCCAAACGAATTACATATATTACTTAAAAAGTGTTCAACATATTTTTCTTTTATTCGTTCTTTCAGGCAAATTTCAAGCAGGGGGCTTTTTTAATCCTGCGGGTACCTAATAAAATTTTGATATATCGATTTTTTGGAAGAGCTCAGCTCTACCTAGTCTAGACTTTTGGAACGTGAGCCACCTTATTATGTGCGAGATGACGCAACAAGTCTGTGTGGAACTTTTGTTCTTCGTTGGAGCCACTCCGATTTATTTGGGTAGACAAAATCGGTATGGATCAACTTTGATTCTTATTTTTTCTGTTTAGTCAAATCTTTCTCTTTCACAGAAAAGTATTAAGTTATTTATTTCTTGCAATTATTTTTATTAACTCTCCATATACATACATAGATGCTAGTTATTACAATATCATATCTGCCAAAGGACTATCGTATACTGAGTGCATTTGCGATATTTTTGTCCACTAAAAACCAAAGCACTCATGGCTTCACACGCACTTACATATATACATATGTACTATATAATATCCTTTTCCTACGTAAATATGCACTTACATATACAAATACATATATATGTATATTGTGGACTACTCACATGAGTTTCCACATACTTTGAATGAACTGCGCGTCTGTAAATTTTTACAGCGGAAATGTTATAGTTTTCAAACGCATATATAATGTATACGGTGACCACCAGTCCTTTATTTTAAAGGACAGACTTTTATTTTAACCCCTGTCCTTTATAATTTGTATCAAAATAAAGGACGAATTTTCTCCTTTATTTCTTAAACTGCCCTTTAAATTAGCTCTGGATTTTTAAGAGGTAAATTTTTAAACAGAGACTATGAAAAAATACAAATCACCCTTTTCAAATATAATGAAAACCTTCGCCAGTTTGTTTCGCACCCCACTTAAGGGTTTCTATTTAATCGGTAATCTTTGTGCAATCTATAAATCACGAATCAGTGCTAATACTGAAAAAAAAATAAATATAGACAAATTAATATCATCGACACCTTTGCAAAACCGCCTATCTTATGGCACTCAAATATTACAGAGGAGTGAAAAAATTGTTTTTCCTTGAAAGCGGTATTTTCTCTAGCTATTATTTTACAAATCTTTTGTTTTAATAACGATTTTACGATTTTTATGTATAAATCTCGATGCCTGAGGTTCAGGGATGCCAAATCTCATGTTTGCCACAATGGCGATTAAGACGGTTTTGCAACTGTTCGATGGGCGGTTTTGTAAAGGCATCGGCGATATATTTTGAGAAAAATTCATTTTACTCAAAAGCACAGGGAAAGTGCTGCCCAGAATCGTGTTGCACGCTGAGTTTCCAGTGCCACTGAAACAGAACAATAAACCCCGGTTGCATAGTGATTCAAAACCGCCATTTAGTGTTCATAATGTCTTCATCATCCACTTAATTTTTTATTTTTTTATTTTTTTTTAAGGAAAGCATATAAAATTTGCAAGAGACCAGTTGAGCCTGATTTGTGAATTTTCATTTGATTATATTAAATATTTTAATACAAAGCGCAGAAAAAGTAGCAATTTTGAAGAAAATATATTCTCCTGTTCCAGTTAATAAATGTTACATAATAAAAACTAGTTGAAAAAATTGTATGGTTCTCCCAAAACGAAAAAAAGTAACAAAAAAATTTGAAGTGTTATAAAAAATGGTTAACCAAAACTATTTTTTTTTGTTTTTGGTAAAAATAAGAATATGCAGTTTTATAGATCATTAAATTTTAGTATAACAAAGTACAAGTTGCAAGTGGCAAAGAGTTTGCATTGATTTTTAGTAATATAACAACTTTTATTTTCGATTTAGCATGCAGATGTGTTCAAAATTTTAGCGAAAAAAATTTTAAAAATCAACGCAACGTCTTACGACACTTGCAACTTGCATTTCAAATATAATGGTCTATAAACCTGCATACCCAAAATTTTTATAAAAACACAATTTTTTTTGTGAAATTTTTTTAACTTATTTCAAATTTTTCTTGTGAAATTATTTTTCATTTTGGAGGAACCCTACAATTGCTTTCAATTTTTTTTTTTAACCGACTTCCAAAAAAGGAGGAGGTTATCAGTTCGTCGGAATATTTTTTTCTTTTATTTTCATTTTTTTTTATGTATGTTACCGCATAACTTTGGACCACGTCAACCGATTTCGATAAGTATTTTTGCATCGGAAAGTAGTGTCTCAGAGGTGGTCGCATACTAATCTGGTTTAGATCCGTTCATTGGATTATGAAAAAATTAACGGTACTCCGAAATTTTTATATGAGAATTGAAGTCGGTTTTTTTTTTCTAAAAAATTGCTAGTATTTATTATATAACATTTATTAACTGGAACGGGAGAATCGATATGCTTCGAAATCGCTACTTTTTCTGCACTTTCAAAGATCGGGTTCAACTGGTCTCTGCTAGTTGTATAAGCTTTCATTAAAAAAAAAAATAATCTAATTGGTTGAAAAATGAAGGCTTCAGTGATTCGTGAACATCAAATTCCAATTTTGGACCAGTGCGTGCTGGCTTCGTCGTGTAGTATGAATTATGATAAACGCATTTTGGCAGCAAAGGATGGCGAATTCCTTGATGCGGATTTGGTTTCATTTTCCGGAGTCGGTTAAAACCCCGCTTACAACGCCTTTCAACGAGAGGAATTTGTACAATTAAATAGTATAATTAAGTGGTAAATATTTTATTTTAATTACGATATGGGTAAGGTACTTTTATCACACAAGCTGTAAATATGTACGTATTCCCTAATCATTTTGAAAAAAAAAAAATCCTTTATTTTACGTTGGTTAATATGGTCACTGTAATTATGTACTATGTTTACTCGTGCACATGCAGTTAAAACATAAATTTGTATGTACGTAGATAGTAGAAAAATCCATATAGCATTGATTGAAGTGCATCAAAAATTCGCGCAAATACTCGTAGGCTAAAATACCACCGCTTGGCATGGCTGCTACTATAAAATGCATAAGCAACTGCAAAACAAAAGTATGGCCAGAGATATGCACATGTACAGCTTTGAGCTGGCAACTTCATAGGCTACTTTGAGGGATATTTGGTGGTTGATGACCCCCATTTATTAGTTACATGAGCATTTAAAATTAAAGTTGTTTTGAAATTTGGACTCGTTTTTAGAAAATTACACTGGAGAACGAAATTTGTATAACCTGAAAACAATCCTCACAGTTCGAGTTAGTATCATTTTATAGATAACTAGTGTTCGAGCAGTGTTAAAATTTAACTATTATTTTACCATACTTACCTTGGTAGTTGAGGTGAGGTAAGGTGAGGTGAGCAGCATAACATATCTTAATCTTCAGATTTATATTTTTCTTTGTCCCTTTATCTTCATCTCTATATCTTTCTCTTATCCCCTGCTCTGTCGTTAGTTTTTCTTTATCTTTATCTACATATTCACCTTCAAATTTGTGCTTGTATTAAAAATCTAAATTTACCTTCATGTCTGTACGGTGAGTTAAGGTGGGTTGAGGTGAACTAAGGTGAATTGAGGTGAGGTAATTAGAGTTGCGTTTAATTTAGGTGAGTTTAGTTTAAAGGAGTCTTTATATCGATCCCTTTTTCCTATCTCCATCTTCATCTCAATCCTTTTCTTTAAATTTATACAAATTTTTTTCTTATCCGAATCCTTATCTTTACTTTTATCTTTATCTGTATCCTCATCTTTATCCTTATCTTCACTTATCCCGCGTGCGTTGAACCTTGCGACGTCGACGACAGTTTCCACGTAAAGGAGCGCTAATTTGGTGTTGGATTTGTGGTGGGAGAAAGACTTCGTCGCCGAGTGCCGGCGTTCGCTCTAGTGGACGTACGTCTAGCCACAATCCGCATCAAAACGAGATTCTTCAACATCTCGCTCATATGTGCCAATGCCCCGATGGAAGAGAAGGATGAGGAATTCAAGGATCTCTTCTATGAGCGCTTAGAGGGTACATATTAGTGCTGCCCCCGATACGCATAAAAATCGTGCTTATTGATTTGAATGCCAAGGTGGGTAACGAAGGGATCTTTGGCACCGACTTTCGGAAGATTTCAAGACTCCTGTAGGAACAACCATGGCGACCTAGTGACCGATATCCAGAACGTACTGAGATTATGAAGGGAATACTTTTCGACCCTTTTGAATGGCAGCAGCACTGAAATAAGTGGAGAAGACGTACCCAAAACCCCAGTCGATGGCGATGAAGTCGATGTCCCAGCGCCTGACTATGACGAGGTATGAATAGCGATTATGCTGATGAAAAGTAGCAATGCTGATGGAACTGACGGCCTGTCGGCCGAGCTATTCAAGTACGATGGCAAGGAGCTAATAAGGTGCATGCCCGACGACCGGAATTCAAGTGTGCTCTGTTCGATCCACAAGAAAGACGACCTCGCATGCGCGACGACTATTTTATCGAGCGTGTTGTGTGAAAGACTGAAACCGTGAACAAACTGATTGCGCCTTACCAGTGTGGCTTCAGGTCTTCCAAATCCTCCATAGATCTCGTATTCGCAATACGCCAAAACTTGGAAAAGACCCGTGAGAATAGGATCGACACATGCCGCTTTCGAAGGCACGAAAAGAAATTCTGTCAGTACGGCACTTATAAAATAAATCTCCATAACAAATTTAAAATACTTCGAGGGATTTTCTATCCTTCCAGAGATATGTATTAAGAAGTTTTTAGTATGTATGGGAGGCGACATGTCTCCTTTTTTAATAACTCACATTTTTTTCCATGAGCAATTGACACATTTTGCATACACAACTCGTATCCCCGCGAAACTAATACGGCTGTGTTGACGTTGAGCAATACCACCAGCTCCGTCAGAATTGAGGAGGACCTCTCCGAGCCATTTGATATCAGTCGAGGTTCCGCCCCCCCCCCCCCCCTAAATTTCGTTCTGGTTACCCCCATGATTCTGCGGAAGATTTACAAGCCGAGTGAACACAAACTGCCTCTGGCATCAGTTTGTACAGGAGAGAAAATCCGATGCGCTTTGTTGGACTTGGCCAAAATCGCTGGGGCGTTGCAGTGAAAAAAAAAACAAGAAAAGAAGAGATGTATCCCTGAAGTGCTGTTAATTTCTTTTAGCTGGCGCAAACGTCTTCTAACCTTTCGAACTACAATAAAGAGATACGGCAACCTTTTCCTTTTAATTCCGATCAAAGCGAACCCCCTCCCTTTTCCCGACTTCGTCGATCCACCACTGCATTTACTATATGTATGTATGCTTTTTAGTACAAAATCCTGCCAATATGAATATAAATGAATTGCAATATGCGCGCTAGTAAGCCCATCGGGCTTATAGCCAGAAGGAAGGCACATTGTTTAGAAAAGCAAATAAATGAAATGTTTGAAAATAAAAGAAAATAACCGAATGGCGAGAAAAATAAACGAAAAGGCGAAAATTAAATCTTGAAAAACGCAGTGATGGCTATAACAGCAACGGCAGCAGCAAAAACAACAACACGCCACGCGACACTACGCATACATGCATGCAATTTGCATCCGCTTCCGGTAACAAGCTCGCGCAAGCATTCACACCCTCTCCACCCATAACGCTGTCAGTACCCAGCGACCACGCCACCGGAAATTCCATTTTAAAACCGTAAAACAACACGGCATAGAAAAACAAATAAAATTTTTAATCCTCACACATTTTAATCCTTTTTGCGCGCGCAGCATTTATTCACTGCTACTGATTTCAAGTTTGTATTTCACTTTTATTAACATACATTTCTTGCAACATTTTTTGCATATACATATGTACATATATGTACAGTAGCGGGAAAATAAATAAGGACGATACCTTTCAACAAGATTTGGCTATTTGATAATTCCTATTTTTTATGAAAGATAGTTCACAATCTACCAAAAACCATGTAAGTCCAAACTACAAATGTTGTAGAAAAATTTGGAAAATTCGACAAAGTTTTTTATTAGAACGACTGAATGTCAGGACATTATATTTAAGTATAATAAAGAGCAAGCTTTAAATAGATAGGACTTACTGTTGTTTTTTTGCTGAAGTTGTCGCACTTATTCTTCCATAAAAATTATTGAGCCCAAACCGCCAAAATGGCTAAGCGACATTTTTTTTTCACAACTTCCTTTTTAATGCGGAGATTCATCAGCAAAAAAAAAACATATTTTTCGAGAAGTCGAAAAAGTAAAATTTTTGAAAAAAAAACAAAAAATTGTTCTGAGTAGCTTTTCAATAGTTCTAAAGTTCCTGCGAAGGAAAAAGAAAGTTCTGAAAATTAAAGTTTTGAAAAAAATAAAAATGAAAACTGTTCCGAGTAGCTTTTTAATATTTCCTGAGATGGGAAAAAAAGGTAAAGATAAAAATATAAACTGTTCTGAGTAGATTTTCAGTAGATTTCTAGAGTTTACACAAAAATTGTTTGTCAAAATATACAGCATTTTTTTTCTTTTTAAAGAACTATTGAAAGCAACTCATAATAGCTTCTTTTGTCTTCTTGCGTCATTCCCTATGCCAACTTCACAAAAATCAACAGTAAGTCCTAGTTACTTCAAACTTGCACTACTTGGGCTATAGAGCTGCATTCCAAAATTTTGTCTAAAAAGTCTAATGACTTTGTCGAGTTTTCCTAATTTTTGTACAAAGTTTGAAGTTCGGACTTATAAATTTTTTGCTAGATAGTGAGCTATTAAATTGCATAGCTACAATTAAAAGAAAATTAATCTGAATAAAAAATCCAAATAAAAAAAAAATTTTTGAAATTCATCGAATTTCTTTAAATCTTGTACAAAGTTTGAAATTTTGACTTACATGTTTTTTTTTTTTAATAGTGAGCTATACTTATATAAAAAAAAATAAATAATGATAAATAAACAAAAAGAAAAAAAACTGGTTAAAATATTGTGTCCCTATTTTTTTGCCTGCCACCGTAAATACATACATATCTACTATGCATTTATACGCTCAATTCGAAAATTCGTAGTGAATATTTATATGCATGTTGGCTAAGCTAAGCGCGCTTGTGAGTGTGTGTGTATATGTGGTGCTCGTCCGTACGCGCTTAGGCAACAGAATGCAATTTAGAATATTTGCAATTCCCTTTGGCCTTTGCCAGCGCAGGCCTTTACTACCGAGTTAACATATGAAAAAATGAAAATATTAAAAGCATATAAAACAGGGATAACCAGGCGCAGCAAGAAGAAAAATATAATAAAAGGACACGCCAATTCATTTCGTAAGCCTCTCACGCTGTTTGCTTGCGTGCGTTTTGCGCTTGTGTTGATGTGTGTGTGTGTGTACGGACATAGTTATTTGATTTCCTATTTGCAGCATTATGTTTCCGCCCGTTTATGTTGCTACATTTTATATGATGAGGATGACAACATAGAACAAGTTGTGAACATGACAATGCAATTGAGGCGACTGAAGCACTCAGCGTGCACACACACACACATCCAGCAAATACTAAAGCGTCGCAAAAAACCTAAAACAAAGAAAATCGGGTAAAGAAGTACATAAAAGGTCGGCCGAAACCGAACTTCATAAACCTGGCGCACGAATTAAATATCGTTTTTTCACCTTTCTGTAAACTATCCTTACAAGATAAGCAGGGATGTTTTTCCCCGATTGTAAATATGCAATTAAAGTGAAAAATTATTTTATTTAGCAAATTCAAATAAAAAAATATTTTTCCATTTTCACTTCAATTTCGTAAAACTGGCTGTTAATAAAATATTTGTACCAATTTGGGTAAACATCGAGAAATCGATTATAGAGATAGATTTGCTTTGCCAAAAGTGGGCAGTACCACGCCCAATTTCCAAAAATTGTAAATTATCTGTGTAAATTGGCGTCCTTAGTTACTGAAATATCGGAGTTCTCTTATTTCTGAAATTTACCGTCATATGAGATGTTTGTGTAGTTTTAGTCTGATTTCAAAATTTTTCACGCGTTGCTTTTTTTGTACCGAGGAAAATAACTGTACCGAGTTTGATAGAAGTTGTCTAGT
>NW_023458556.1:52941262-52966928 GCF_013731165.1 Rhagoletis pomonella | reverse complement strand
AAAAACCCGCACAGCTTCAACGTCGCACTTGAAAATCGCCACTCCACTCAAAGGTGCTCTTGGCCAGTATAAAGTCTGGCGAGATCCCTTATAACATGGCACAACAACAATTTCGGTCAAACTACATAGTACGTAGTAGAGTGCTTCTTCTTTGAGTTTTTGTGCCATGTAAGCGGAAAAGTTTCGACAAAACATTTAACTATTCGAGAGTTCAGACAAGCACTTCAACTACAAAGCACACATGCAAACAACTTACATGGGTATATGAACACTTACCCAACACACATGCACCCTCAACTCTAACGTCGTCCCGGAAATTTTTGCCAAATTCCAAACGTTTTGCTCGCTCGATCTCCGCCTGACGCCAATTTTTTTTTTTGCACACACTTCCTCTTAGCTGTAGTTTGTCTGAGTAATTTGGGCATTTCAGAAATCGGATTTTAATCGCTATATAAATGACAGACGCCAAAGTGTTGCTGCTGCCAAAGTTGCGCTACTACGACCAAGTGCATAACAGTCGCCAAAGTATTATCTGGTGTGGATGTGTGCTTTTGTGTCCGTAAAACTTTCGGCATATACACGAATGTGTGGGCGTTCTCGCTTACTTACACGTCTATCGCTTTGTAACTGCCCACACCTGTGCCAACATTTTTATTACCCTCAACACATGTCCACTTGTCCGCTATGTGGCAAATCAGTGTGGCAAATAATGGTTATACTTGAGGGAAAGTTTACCCTGCGATAGCGGTGCAAGGGTTTGTGTGCAGAATGGAACGCAAACAAATAAAAAGTTTGTAAAGGTGCCAAGCCTTGCGAGAATAAGTCTTAAAAGCTCAGATATTTGCATTAACCAGCACTCTTCTTCTTTTTTTTACAAACTGTTTATGATCTTCCTGATTTTAGTCCACCTGCTTATGCTGAGTTACTTTCGACGTAGAAACCGAAAAAAGATAAGAGAAAACGCTGCAATGATCTGGCAGTCTATAAGACTTTCCCAAAGATAATTAGTGAAAGAAGACGTCACATCCAGCTACTAGGTCCATTTTTGAGCCATCCGTTAAAATGGGAATTTCAGCAACGCTTAGAACAACTTTCACTGGAAGTGAGTTTCCATGACCTCATAATCACAGCTCTTGTACTACTTTACCCCCCACTCTGTCGAGGATAACCCTTCCTTGAAAACTGTCTGCTGGCTGTTAGATTCCCTGACTCGTAGAGTGCTTTTAGCTGCGGCTGGCGTTGGTGTTGAGTAGATACCTACTCCTATAATAGAACTCAAACTGCTATGATAATATATGTATGTAATCAGCTTTTATTTTTAATCCCGCATCGAATATCTGGCTCAATACAAAAGGTTTTCCCTTGGAAGAAAATATGTCAATAGTAGATATTGTCAATGAGCAGTTGCGCTCTGGTGGAAGGCAGGATTGAGGGCATCAGGAGTGCTGACTCAGTGAATGTTACACATACATGTCGAAGATAGACAAAGGCGTACCCGCGGTAGTTGCCTGGGCGAAGGCCGACCTTCACAAATTGCTCTATTCCTCAAAAAGTGTAACAGAGCAAAGGACAACATTTAGAAATGCAACATACATGCACATACGAACATATATGTATCGGTTTTAGGTTCCTGAACACACCGTTATCAGGAGCAATAAGGATATCAACAGGAAAGCGATTAAATGGAAGCTCGACCTCTACATGATTCAAAAGACGCAGAAATGCCTAAGATTATGAGTAGAGCGTAAGATATTAAGCTCCTAACCCTCAAGAGAGAGGACGTCAGGGTTCTGGTTGGGGTGCTAGCACAGCATTGTCTGTTGTGGCACCGCACAGCTCTGACCAATGAAAAGATCTGTAGGAGCTGCGGAACGAAAAAATAGACAATGGAACGAACATGTACTCTGCGAGTATCCTGCCCATAGCAGACTCCGGATTAGTCTTTTCTGGTCTGCCTTATTTGGAAACCACCGCCAAAGTAGAGTACAACAAGCAGCAACAGTTTGCCAATAGGGCTGCGATGTTCTTCAACACTACTATCGGTAATCATCAAAATATCATTAAAATTATCTAAGTGTGCCTCCATCCGGGAATGAGGAAAGGGCAGCCATCACAATTTGACCTAATCGAAATATCAGGGTTTCTACTTTTCATGAACATGAACATGGTTATGTAACTTTGGTCCGATGTTTGTAAGTTCCAGAAGAAGAAGAGATAGACCAACAAAAACGTTAGCTAATTTTTCCCCTATTTATCATTATAAGTGTGGTTGTTCACGCTTGACTGGTTATCAGGTTATCTGGTTAAAAATAATTTTTCTATAGTGTGTTTTGTTGTTGTACAACATTTAACCATTTAAGTATAATGTTTAGCTGCCACAGAACTGTTTAAAAATACAATAATGGGTTACAGTTAAGTTTTCTGTTTTCAGCACTGAATTATGAATTATTCACAACCGAAAATCGTTCAGCTCGAATGAGGATACAATGAAATCGCAATGTTATCAGATATTCAGAACAATTTAGAAAAATTTCATGCAATTTAGAAGCACGCGACTCTCACGTCACATGCGACTTCTAGTTAATCATAAAATCGTCAGAAATGCCAAAAGACAAAGCAAGAATGTGGCAAACACCAGCTAGAAAAGTCCGAATTCAATAAAATTCGCAACATTCATGCTGCCTGTGTTCCTCATTTGACGATCTCTAAATAAAAGCTATTTCAAGGTAAAGGTGCGCGTGTAAAGGCCGCTCGCGCTGCAGGTGATCTCTCCCGCACGAGCGCAACACGACAGGACTAAGTAAAAGGTAACAATAACAACATACATACATAGAGAATATCGCGATTCGTTCGATCAACGCTCATGTTTCGAACGCAGTGGGATGCGTGGCCACGCGCTGTGAACTTGTGAGCTATAATAGTAGGGAGATGAGCCGACGCGGACGACTTTCTGCTACACACACTTTACGCATCTCTTTTGAAACACAAAAACTATATGTACAGTTGGAATTTCGCGAATGCATAAAAGATATGTATACTAGGGTGGGTTAAAAAAAATAAAAAATAAAATCAAATGTTTGTAATTTTCTTGCTGCCACCCCCAGAGTTATAGAAAATTGAAAATAAGGTGACTCTTTTTTTATTTTGAATTCTTTTAATATTTAACTTCGCCGCCAGGGCTTTGGACTTTTCCATATAACTTATATGGAGAAAATAGATTTTTTTTAGAATTGTTATAAAATCGTAAAAAATAAATATTACATATTTGAAGAGGGTTGCTACCTGGTCAAAAAAATTCAAATTACTAAATAAGTTACATGAATTATTAAAGTTGAGCGTAAAGCGAAATGGATTAAAAAATATATATAAATATAAAATGTATAATTTTTAGGTTGCCGCCTATTTAAAATAATAAATTCAATATTGGCGTTTTAACGCCATGCAGGTTCACTAATTTTTTCAATAAGTTTAAAAACATGTTGGTAAATTTGAAAATTTAAGGCTCATTTGACGTTCAAAAATTCCAAAACTTTAAGACATTACGACGCTTAACACGTCTTGTGAGTCACCTCATTGTTTGAAACTTTATTTTTATATGCCATCGTCCGTGGCTGGAAAAAAATGTTGACCACCCTAATGTATATATGTATACACATAAAAATATTTGAGTGTGTTGTCAATTTCATTGATTGCCAACACCCTACATTCATACGGTCGAGGTTTAGCGTTGCTAGGAAACTGGGCCCAAGAGTAGCACATTCTGTGGCTACCCACGGCGCAAGCCAACAAGCCAGTCAGTAGTTGCCTTCGACGTTGTAAATTTTGGCTGCTCAAAAAATTTACTCATAGGACGGTACATCAGCTCCGCTGCCCACATCGACGTCGCCGCATGTTGTCGAAGAGTATATTGCTTCGTATGTTGTTGTTGCATGTTTATTTTGTGTTACGGCCGACTTTTGGCAGTTAATTCGAGGACACATCGCGACGGGTGGCCGAGGCGCAAAACATCTCATTAACATGTAAGCATCAGGCGTATTCATTCGTCCTTTCAAGCGTTCGTTGGTTCGGATGAACATATTTATCTACATACATACCTATTTATGTCCCACTGGCTGTACGTTGTTGTCCAATGAGACTTTTGGCCAGCTACGGAACTCACATGACTGGCACAAATATTTAAGGTAAACCACGCATTGCTGCTGCCTCTGACTGCGCACCGCTGCGCTGCGCTGAGCATGTAATAGAGTGAATCGGCGCGGGCGGGGGGTATACAGCGGCAGTTAAGGGAGAGGGAGGGCGAGTAGATGTACTCTTACAATGTTATATGTTTTATATTTCCATTTAGCGAACGTTTAGCATAAACAAAAGCATTGGAAAAGTGGAAAAGCGTGTGCACCGCTGGACGCTCAACTCGCGCTGAGGGGGCGCATACACAAAGCGTATCGAATGTCCTGGCACACGCACGCGTTGGCTGAACTCAACGCAGCCGTAAGTACATACATACACACACACGTATATGAATATGTATGTATAAGAAAGGTAATGCTGCAATTCGGCGTAGTTAAGCGAGATGCTCTATACTCTGCTGCACACACACTTTGCCGGGGGTGTTTGAGGCGTGAATAATTACTTTTGATAAGTCAATTTAGTGCGCGAGCAAACGAGCAAATTCAAAAGTGTACATTTGTATGTGAATTCGGCAAATTAGACACGCTGGACAAATGAGTAGACGACGGTGGTCGTGTGTTTACTACTAAAAAGTTCTATTGTCCTGCAGGTTTTCTTTCCTGTTTTCCTTTTTTTTAACATTTCGTTATTATTGTCAATTTAAAAATAGGGCGTGTGCACAAGTTTGTTTATATTTCAAGGTGCTAATTGCACACTCCGTTGGTTCTCATTCAAAGGTGATGCTCTGAAAATTTATTAAATAGTTTAACTAAATACATATCATCGCTTGGCGCGCAATATTTATCTACAATACGCTGAATGCAATACACCATACACCATAAAAGATAGTCCAAAAAAATCACAAAAAAAGTAAAGAAACTTTTGCATGGTTTCTAGCTGAACTTATTAAATATGAGCTTGTGCTATAATTATACACAATTTGTGAAATAGGCGGAGAGTGAGGCAGGCTAACCAAAATAAATATTTTTATGTGCCACCTCGTAAGTGGATATCGCATATGTCGTATACAAGAAATTCCAAATTTAACGAACAATATTCTGCGTGATGGTCTTCAATTTCGCTTAAATTTCGCACGCTGCCTAATTTTCTACTAAAACCGAAAGAAATGGCAAATATCGATAAAGCGATAGTGTTGGGTCAACCAAATTCTTTATACCATAAATGTGTTTGAAAATGACATGAAATATTTCGACCAAACCTTGTAGATTAGTGGGTTGGTTGGTTGAAGTGCCGAGTTTAACAACTCCAATTAACACTTATGCGTGTAGTTTTAAAACCAGTATTTGAAGTCGGTTATTTCTCTCAAATACAGCATGTGGAGTTAAACAACTCAAGTAGTTGCAGCGGGTTAATATCACTTAAATATATCTATTAAACCACAGTAGCAGGGTTTGCCAGGAAACCTTATTCTAGTCCTACATAGTGCTGAGCAATTAGAGAGCAGATCCTCCACCTTTTTTTGCATTTGGTAAATTACAGCTACGACAATAATTGTTGTGTTCCAGTCCCAGTCTTGCTGCATGTGCTCCCAGAGCCCAACGCCTTGTGTAAACGTGTATTAGTCGAGATTCGAGATGAATCCTTCCTGTTGAGTTCGATGAGAAATGCAGTGAGTTTGGCGTAGTAGGTGGACCACAGACTCCTGCAGACCCTAGAGAATTTTAGACCTTTCCACCTGCTATAAGCCACATTTTTCCAGTGCTGAGAGATGCGGCTCTTGATATAGCTCATAGGTACGAGAACCTCCTCTACCTCTGAGACATCCAGAGCTGACACGCTCTCTCTGCATTGTTTTATTATGTTAGATGTGATGCCGTTATGGCCAAGTACCTTGATCGCTGCCTGGCTATCCGAGAAAATCCGAGCAATACCGTAGCTCGTTTCTGTAACTCTTCTCTACCGATTATTTCTCTACTGGTAGAGAACATACGTCATTATCTACTACTCATTAGCGGGAGAGCAACAAGCCTAGAATTCGCGTTGGTAGAGAATTGTTACAGAAACGAGCTACTGGTCCCGGCTAACTTTGAGATTAAAATAATTTTGTACGCCTCCTTGATGGCAAATGCCTCTGTCTGAAACACACTAGCCGAATTCGGTAGTCGAATAGAGTCTATTTAATAGACTATTCGATTTGGAGGTCAAATACACAAACTGTAAAGATTGGCATGTCTCTCCAATACTTTATCAATTAGAACGTACTAAACCTCGCCATAATTTTATTCAAGAAGATGCCATAAGCAATCTTAATCTGCGTAAAATTCAAATTTTAAAAGCGAAGGGCACTTTTCTTGTTGTATTTCAGATAGCCAAGAACCATCCGGGCCTTCTTAAAAAAGAAATACAAGCCGGTTAGGAACTGATTTGATACGCAATAAAAAAAAAATTGAGAGTTCGTATGAGGCCGATCTCTGACTGTAAATTACATCAGGCTACTCGATGATTGCATGGGTGATCACAATCCAACTGCGATTTCACATACACCGAATGGGTTTCATCACTGAGTCGGAATGACTTGCAGGCGATGGGACTATCGAACATATTCTCTGTTACTGTCCGGCTTTGGACAGACAAAGATTTATCCACTTTTTAATAAAAAGAATTCGCCTGCCAAGGCCCTTTCACGATTCATTAGGGAAGTCAAAGGTATCATGGGCACACTGGATTAGGGACTCGCTCTTTAACGGAACCAAAATATCTTTCAGGTCGCAGTGTCTCTTGTTCTGTTATATTCGAGCATAACTAACTAACGATCGTCGTCGAATTTTGTAGCGGAAAAGCGTAGGAGTACATACGCGTTGTAATAATAGACAAAAAAATTGAGAGTGTTAAAATATACTATTTGATTAACTCAGAATTTGCCATTACATTATCAGAGATACACATGTATGAATGCAGATGTGTTATAAACAGAAGAATAAACTTCTCCGATATACAAAAGTGCTTAAATAGCCATTTGCGGGAGCTTGTATCCTCCCATACGACATAAAACCGCCTGTCACGCCAACCCGTTTGACCGGTTCCGCCCAATATTCGCTTCCGAACGATTGCACCAAACTCATTCCCAGTCCATCGCTGAACTTTCGAATTTTTGATAAATGTTTTAGAGCAACCGCCCAGTTTTGGGGCGTACCACAAAGCTAATATAAGCGAATGCACACACACATTTACCAGCACTTAAAACACACAAGTTAACCCTTTCACTTCAATACGCATGTACATATGTATGTATGGCAACATCTTCGTTTTACGAGTCATATTGCTATTAATTCGCGTATAACGGTATTCTCGATGGGCGCGCAAATGGTTTTACGCATACGCATGATGTTTGTATGTACGCAAGTGTGTGAGTGTCACATTTGTGCACTATTCGAGTAGCATCTACAGCGAGGACGTTATCCTTTGTCATACTTTTGTGTTATCCACTCGGCGGTTATGAGTTTATTACCACCAAAAAACCCGCCGACAATGGGCGCAAAGCTGTAGTTATACAAACATACTTATGTACATTGGGGTGGTCCAAAAACAGTCATGTCGGAATTGTAATGCTCTCACCGACTAGGATGCTCTCACCGAGAAGTATACCCCTATTTTTTATTTTTTTTTATTTTTTTATTTTGAAATCATTTTTTTTTTTTTTTTTTTTTTTTTTTTTTTTTTTTTATCAAAAATTATTTATATGAAAAAAAGCTTTCCGTTGAAATGGTATAGAATTCTTGAAAATCAATATTTTTCGATCGAAAAACTCTGGTTCTCTTCAGCAAACTCTCAATAATAATATGGACCCAATTATTTATTTAACCATTTTTTAAAAGTAACGATTTTTTATATGTCCCCCATTGCATTTTTCGGGGTTTTTGTGGGTTTTTGGCGGACCTCTAAATTATAGTTGTAGTATAGTATAAAATGGTTAAATAAACAATTGGGAATTATTATTGGGAATCTTCTGCAGATGGACAGAGTTTTCCTATAGAAAAATATTGTTTTTTTAGAATTCTATACCATTTCTACGAAAAGTTTTATTTCCCCAAATAAAATACATGCAAAACTTTGGGCGCTTTGAGCGACATCTAAATATTTATTGATTTCAAAATAAAAAATAGGGGTATATTTTTCGGTATAAAACAATCCTAGGATGTGTTGTGGAACGATTTTCCGTCATCCCTTGTGAGGTGAGAGCAAAAAAAATCTGACTTTACTTTTTCACATACATTTTTGGACCACCCTAATGTACATAAATTTGTATATTTCGAACACATATTTGGGTAGGCTTCAAATCACTGCGAAGCGTAACCCTTTCGGTATCACCATTACCTCTTTTCCCCCACCACCATCGCCGGCGCACATTTGTGTTGCTTTTTCGTCGACTTTACATCCGTGAAAATAATTTATTTGTAATGTGCAATGCGTGCATTCGATTTCTGTGTTCGCACAAGTCATTGTCTCTTCGTTGTCGTTTCATTTAACTTATTTAATTTCAGCTCATTTCATTTCGCAATGTTATTTTCTGTGCAACCCTCCACCCTTTTACGTGCTGCTCAAGGTACTCGGGGTGCATGTGCGTAGATATACAAAGATGTATATGTAAATACGCGCATGGGTGTATTATATCCTCTTTTCAATTTCACGTGTGTCCTTTTGCGCCTTTATACATTGCGTTTTTAATTAATTATGTAAACATAACGTTTTACAATACCGCACCATGCACCCTTCCGTCCGTTTCTGCCCGCTTGTCCGGTGTACATACAGAGCTTAGAGGCGGGCATTTATGGAAATTAATTTGCAACTGAGACGATGTCAGTGTGCAATTGAAAAATTAAGAGATTAACTCGCACGCATGCTCTGAAGCTATACCCATCAATTTCGATTTGTTGGTTTTATAAACTAAACGTTTTTCAGTGTACTTATATGTATGTATTCATATGTACATATCTTTAATATTGCACTAGAGTTTTACCTGATTTCAAATAATAATAATTCTCAGTAAAAAATAAGAAAT
Organism: Rhagoletis pomonella; assembly: GCF_013731165.1. Classification (NCBI taxonomy): domain Eukaryota; kingdom Metazoa; phylum Arthropoda; class Insecta; order Diptera; family Tephritidae; genus Rhagoletis; species Rhagoletis pomonella. The sequence goes on along the minus strand of NW_023458556.1, from coordinate 52,957,741 downwards.
TAAGCTTGCATCCAATAGACTTATTTAGTAGTCAGTAATTCGACAGAAAAATTATCACTTATACTAAAAGTTACATTACGATTGACTCAGCAGCTCTGGCCGGAGCTTGAATTTCAACCACGTGTGTACGATAGTGCAGAACAAAAATATGTAGATAAACTCTGTGCCAGTTGACGGCTTTCACTTCAAAACTATCTTAAAATACCTTTACCCACTTCTTTTTGCCGCTGTCTTCGGGTAAACGATGCAAAATCGGAATTAGGCATTTGTGCTCAAGCGATTATCATCGAGGAGGGCGTTAGTTCTGGTACAGCATTCACCAAAAAGCCTTATGCTTCGGAAGTGGTTACCCCCGTAGGCCTCATCAGGGGCACCTATTAATAGCTCTTATCGTACAGGAGGATTTCTTTTACCTGCGTTTCGCCGCCAGCTTTCGGCTTGTTTTCCTAATAATATACGCTGAAGAAAACTGTCGCTCGTAGAGCTGTTCCCGATGCACACTCTTAAAACAAAAAACTCTATTGTGGCTCTAAAGAAAAGTGGAGTGGCTCATCAGACTTTTGTGGAATCTGGGCACTTAAAAATCCTTTCCACTTTTTTTTCCTTTTTTAAGACTCAATTTCTCAACTATAAACATGCGTACGTACATTAATATTCTACAGAATCGCACACAACACTTATCCAGAATACAGAGTCCTTGCCTATTACTTTCTTCAAAACTATGTCAAAAGTATTACAAGTGGCTAAGTTGACCTTGGCGCATACTTTTGCTCATACTGAAATACCGCAGAAAATTACGCGAACTTGCATACAAAGCAGACGTAACCTTAGCGAACAATGCTGAATGCCGAACAGTACGACAGGCGTGACGCAGCGCGAGGCAACCGTTCTATGGAAATCAGTATGCTTCGCTTGCAAGTAGCAGAGAATGAGAAATGCATTCCACTGCATTATTACCCATATACCTATGTCGGTGTACGTATGTATGTACAGCTACACAGCATTATCCTTTTGTGCAATAGCACTCACAATACCCTGACAAAGTGTAAAGTGTTCTTCTGCAAGAACCTTCGTTTAAATAAGTAAATGAAATTGGAAAGGCTGCAACACCGCGTAAGGACATTCTTTTGCCTTTTACGCTCGCAATTCGGAAACAAACAGCCAGGCGCAGAATTGTATCTCTTTGTACATATACATACGCCTTTTAACGTGATCCAATAAAATGTCATGCCGCGGCGAGTTGTAAACAAAAAATGCTTAAATACACAGTTCCGGTAACTTGTCGACGCCGATTCGTGCTTACAATAATTCAACTGGGTCAACTTTTGTTTGGACGCCAGCGGCTAGCGAGTTATGTGTGCCTTTGTTAATTTGCGGCGTAAATTGGTGCAATTTTATGTAATACTTTTAGTGCCAGCGGCTTAGCACTTTCGCAGAATCGAGAACGGAGAGCATGGAATTGCTACTCATTGTTTGGGATTTTGTCGAAATTGCAGGGACAAATTATTTAAAATTGTAGCAGTAGACAGATATGGAAGGCGTAACAAAGACAATATATTGTTATACTGGTGGCCATAAATACCTACATACATTGAGGAGTGAAATTTAAAAGTTGTTTGCATACATGCAGCATATTTGAGATGCCAGATCGAAATAAAAAAAATCGATTTTTGAATCGATTCGAATCGAAATAAAATTAACGATGCTGAAAGAAATCTCCCCAGGTCGATTCATATAATTTGCCAAAAAACGCCTTTTACTTAATCTTATTACGTTAAACGAGCAATTCTTGTGTATATGTATGTATATACATATATCCATAGGATTCTCGGAAACGAATGTAACGATTTTGATGCAATTTTGTGCACTGTCTCGGAAAAAACTCGTATAAAGTTACCACCTATTCGAAATTAGATACAAATTAATTAAAACATCATAATATGGGTATCAAATGGAAGGTATTTCAAAGATCCCCAATTAAGAATCTTCAATAGGGTTGCCACCTATTTGAAACCGCATATTTATTTAATTATTTGTTTAGAAAAAAAGGTAAAATATTACTATCCATGGGTACCAAGAGAAGGTTCTTAAACACGGCTTTTCCTATATACAAAATGTTATCCCTTTGGATAATAGTGTAAGGTGCCTTTACACAATTTATCTAAAAAAAAAATAAAATATTTCCCACCAGGATTGCCACTCTTCTATGTAATACACATTTTTGTTTTATTAATTTCAATCAGCATTTTTTAATTATACATAGTGCATATACGTTTTCATTCCAGCGTGTTTCGGAATAGGGTTGCCACCTAAATTTTGAAGTAAGAAATTTATTTGATAGATATCGAAATTCATTTTCTTTATTTCCAAAATATTATTTTTTTAAAGCTATCCAAATCTTGAAAACTTTAAAAAGTATATGCACTCCGGGCAAAGCTCGGTCAACCTGGTACTTTTCTTAAAGAGACCAAATACTAACTTCTGTCCAACACTGAAATTACAAGCATTTCTTTCTTCCCCTGCTACCAGCTTATTGTTAGTCTAACAAACACACCTTGCGAATTAAAATCCTTCTTTTCGGGTTGTTTTTTATAAAGCTTTTTTCTGCAATTCATTTCAGAGTGTTCTGCAGAGCTTGAGCACTAGAATGAGAACAAAGGTTATACTTGATGGCACAGTAGATAATTTAGTTTCGCAATGAAAACTACACTACCATTTCATTTCAGACTGTTCTGCAGAGCTAGAGCACTAGAATGAGAACACAGGTTATACTTGATGGCACAGTAGATAATTTAGTTTCGCAATGAAAACTACACTACCAGAGATAGGATGATTGACGGCGCCGGAGCCCAAAACTTGGCCCCAAGTTCTAGCGCAAAAAGTTCTGTTAAACCTTTTAGCAGTAAAAACACAAGATTGGCTCAAGCCACTTTTACAGCTAGGTTAGGTTAGGTTAGGTTATCTCGGCTGCCCTCATTCCTCAAAGAAAAAGGGCACACTTAGGCCGCCATAGGCCCGTTGAGATGCCATATTAGAGACTCCATTTGTCCCTCCTCTTACCTTAGAAATGGAACCACTTCGAACCTCTGATGAAGCCCACAAAGTCATAGATACTGGCGGAATCCAGTTCAGCCATATATTCAAAACAATAATGGAGGAACGAGCGTCGACGAACCCCTGCCAGAACGGGACAATGACATAGGTAGTGCTCCACGCTTTCGATTTCCTCCACATCGCGACAGCTACGACAGTAGTCGTTTGACTGTAAACCCATTCTAGTAGCGTGGGTTTGTATCAGGCAGTGCCCAGTGAGATAGAACTCCAATAACATGTCGGAGCTGTAGTCGCTCCAAGCGGAGGAGAGGACGAGTTCTACGCTCGTGCAGCTTAGGCCAGATATGTCTTGCTATCATGCAAGTAAGCTCCTCAGACCATTTTATATGTACCCATTCGATAAAGTTATTCTCCAGCTAGAGTTTGCAAGAAGATAGCGGAATGTACGCATTACGAGCTGTACTGATTGCACACAGCAAGGTTCGTTCCCTTGCTAGTTCATATGCAACACAGTTTCCCGGTATTTCTTTGTGGCCTGGCACTCGTACAGCATTAGTGACATAACATCTTGCCAGTTCATTATGAGTACGTCTACTTTTTCAGCTAACTAGTCGCAATTTATCACGGTACAGGATATTTAGTTGCTCTTTTATTAATCAAAGCGCCGTGTGTATATTAACAAATTCACAAAAAAAGGATTTACTGTTATGTCCTGTTATAAAATAAATATTCGACTTCGCGAAAAAAAATTTATTTCTTTTCATTTTTGAGCTGTCATTCAGTGGATTTTCTGCATACAGCAAAGCTTGTTTGAATCAAATACGGAGTGTAAATTTGAGCGGATTATTTGGCTTACGATTTCGATCGCATTTTTGTTATATGTTTCTATTTATTCTGCAAGCATATATGTATGTATGTTTGCTATTAACGATATGTGTATGTTCGTATATTTGTTTGTGAAATTTTACCAATTCATTCATTCATGTCACGATTTTGTCACGAATTGTATTTGGTAGAATTGTTAACAAATGCAGATTTGTTTGAATGCTTAGAGTAGGTTGAAAAGTTCTTTTTGCTGTTATTTTAGTTTTTTTTTTTGTTTGCTCTGGTTACTGTTGCATTTGATTCAACTACGGTTTTGTTTAGCATTTCTCAGGTGTATTTTGGTTTTTTGATTTGATTGACTGACGATTGCCTGGGAATTGATTGGGTAAATGGATCTATGGCGCTTAGGCTACCCACCGGAATTGTGATTGCATTTTGCTGCTTTGGCATTCACGTTTTTTGTTATTGCATATGCATGCGAATTTGTGGAGGTATGCATACTTGTTCACTGCAGTAAAGGAGAAATTGTATATACATATTTACATACTAACAAATTTAGGTATGTGCCACTTCCGCTATGCAATCATTGTTCGTATTATGGAGTACCTACATCGAGTTATTTATGCAACTTATTCAGTTGTATTTGTTTAATTGACTAGATTTTATTGATGGAATTATAAGTGAAGTGGGAAAATATGAGTTCAGAGCAAGTATAAAAAAATCGCACAGAAACTAGGGATGGGCACCGTTTCCGAAAAATCGTTTTTTTGGTTAATCACGGTTTTTTATTCAGGTTTTAAACCGTTTAAAAGAACTGTATTAAAAACCTGATCTTTTCGGTTTACCGAAAACAAAACAGAATTACAAAAAACACTGCCAAAAACCAAAAAACATTGATATGAAATTTTCACTAACATTTATTACTTACTGCTGAGCAACGCAAATTAATTAAAACAATAATTTTTCTTCATTTTATAAAACAACTTCATTTCCTAATATACGAAATATAATATAGCGTTGGACATATTTATACAAAAATAAAGTTCATTTCACAAAAAAACAACTTTTTTAATTTACAGATAAATACATATCGCTCATCTCCTTCAATAGTGCCATAATGCCAAAAAGCATTAAAAGTTTTGAATTTACATATACTCCCATAGTAAAAATTAATTCATGTTTTGTCCTTGTCAGATACTGCGAAAAATTTGAACGAGTTTGACGTGGAAACGGGGCTGACTTCATCTTATATCTATTTTGATGTTGGGTTCATGATACAAAAAAAGAAGGCAGTTTCACTTTTTTTAGACATAACTGTGCTTATGACGTTTATACTTTTCGTAATTTGCTCGAATATCACTGCCACCTCAACAAATTATTGTTTTGGAAATTTCATTATTTTTTAAAGGAATTGTTTATGCATTAAAAAATAACAACACGCAAGGTAAGTTTACTTAATTCATCGTATTAGCATTGCTGTTAATAAGTAAGTATTAATTTAAAATACCTTAAATTACCTTACCGCAAAAAAATTTGGCATTATATGTAGTGTTCCTTGAGATATTATTATAGATATAAGGATGATGCTTTAATTTGGATCCTTTTTAGAGGACATATGAACAAAGGAATAGTTATCATCAATGAAAGCACTATGGAAGCATAAACTTAGAGGGAGGTAAAAAAATTTACAAATTCTTAGAGCTCCTTGTTGTAGTTTATAGACAGATAAACTACTCGCTCTACTGATGCTGGTGCAGCGTTTCGCTTAGATTGGGTACATCCGTCCGGGGGCTGAAAATTTTCCGCCGAAAAGCTGTTGGAGCAAGCAAACAATACCTTGGTGAAGTTACCATGCACGTGGCCATCCCGATATATGCAGCTAATCGTACTAAATAATGATGAAAATAATTGCATAAACAAATAGATTATCCATGTGCATTACGCAATGCAATAGGAGTATTTTACTAGCCTTCCGTTTTATAACTAATTTTAGAAATAAACCACTAAAAGCTCGCTATAAAATGATGCTCAAAATATATTCCTTGATAACAATTTTGGAATAATTTTTTTTAAGTAAAAAACCACTTTTTAGTTTCTTCAACGAATATGTTAACTTTAATTTAAAAGAATACACCAAAAGCACAGTTTACGTCAAATGGGAGCAATGGTGGATAAGAAGAAGAAGTGAAACTGCCTTTAAATATGTATATCATGGTTGAGTTCAAGTCTATTTAGAAAATTTTTCAAGCACGTCTAGTTTTTGAAAAAAACTTGATGAAGTGTCAAAAAATCACAAAAGCGGAACATTTTATAAATTGAAAAAAAAAATGTTTGAAGTTTTACGAAAGGAAAAAACGGGTATTAATTCCAAGTTCGCTTTTTTAATTTTGATCTTTCAATATTTTTAAGAAATCCATAAACCTATATTCGCTATGGAGTCAATAAATAACATTAAAGAAACAAAATAAAAACAGCCAAAGCTGATCAAAATATTGCTGGCTCAATTGGCTGAGCACAAAGGTAGGCACATACAAATAAGGAACACTTCGCATCATAAAACTCCCCAAGTACAAGTTTGTTAAAAAAAAAATTAATCTACATGTTAAAGTTAGCTTCACTTAAAATTTCGCATGGTCGAAACCTGACTTCAGAGCCATCCTCTAATGGACTTTTTTCATATGTAGAATCCGAATCTGTTAGGAACGATGTCGAAAAAATCGTTACATAAAAATTGGCCCGCCCTAATGATTAGGACGAATCATAATGGATCAAACCGCCACTTTTTCTGTGCAATTATTTGTCCGATTATTTGCACTAAAACTGGTAATAATTGCATAAAGAAGAATAGCTCACTACATTAACCCATTCATGGCCAAACGAATTACATATATTACTTAAAAAGTGTTCAACATATTTTTCGTTTATTCCTTCTTTCAGGCGAATTTCAAATAGGTTTTAATCCTGTGGGTAACTTATAAAATTTTGATATACCGATTTTTTGGAATTGCTCAGCTCTACCTAGTCTAGACTTTTGCAAAGTGAGCCACCTAATTATGTGCGAGATGATGCAATAAGTCTGTGTGGAACTTTTGTTCTTCGTTGGAGCCACTCCGATTTATTTGTGTAGGAAAAAATCGGTATGGATCAGCTTTGATTCTTACTTTTCCTATTTAGTCAAATCTTTGTCACTTTCACAGAAAAGTATTAAGTTATTTATTTCTTCCAATTATTTTTATCAACTCTCCACATACATAGATGCTAGTTATTACAATATCATATCTGCCAAAGGACTTTCGTAAATTGAGAGCATTTGCGATAGTTTTGTCCACTAAAAACCAAAGCACTCAAGGCTTCACATGCACTTACATACATACATATGTACTATATAATATCCTTTTCCTACGCAAATATCCACTTACATACACAAATGCATATGTACCCAGTAGAAATTTTATGCATATGACATTGCTGTTGATGGCATGAGCTTGCTGCTGTGTATACATGCCAGTATAAATGAACCTTCATTTCCATTTAACACGCGTGGTTTCACAGAGCGTATGCGTACTCTAACCATACACTTGTACTACTGCTGTATGCATATGGCTGTATTAATGTTTCAAACACACAAAAATGCATTAATGGCACAGTATTAAAGCATTCTTACAAGATATGTATCCCCATTTGTAAATGCTACATCTCTGATACATTTTAATATACGGGGACATACAAAAAAGTGGCACTTACATATGAAAATGCATATCTTGTAAAAGCCCGTTTGTGCTGAAAATAGTATCGCACACAACGTCCGTTCACTAAAATTTTTGTAGAAGACTGAAAATTTTACAAAAATTCCACTTCAAATTTATAAAGAAGTGTACTCAAAACAACGACAACGTACATTCGCTTGCAGTTCGCTAGAATTTGAATTTATTCGTGGAAAATCATGACAACGCATGAATTGTTCACACTAATATTCACATTCGTATAGAAAGCATTCTTCATGAATGCATACAACCGATTTCTACTGGGTATGTACATTGTGGACTACTACATGAGTTTCCACATAATTTGAATGAACTGCGCATCTGTAAATTTTTACAGCGGAAATGTTATAGTTTTCAAACGCATACATATATAATGTATACGGTGACCACCCGTCCTTTATTTTAAAGGACAGGCTTTTATTTTAACCCCTGTCCTTATAATTTGTATCAAAATAAAGGACGCATTTTCTCCTTTATTTCTTAAACTGCCCTCTAAATTAGCTCTGGATTTTGGTAATCTTTGTACAATCTATAAATCACGAATGATTGCTAATACTGAAAAATATAAATATAGAAAAATTAATATCGTCGACAACTTTGCACTCTTATGGTACTCAAATATTACAGAAGAGAGAAAAAATTGTTTTTCCTTGAAGGCGGTTGTTCTCTAGCTATTATTTTACAAATCTGTGGTTTTAATAACGATTTTACGATTTTTATGCATAAATCTCGATGCCTGGAGTTTAGGGATGCTAAATCTCAATTTTGCCACAACGACAATTTAGACGGTTTTGCAACTGGTCTATGGGCGGTTTTGATGGCATCGATGATATATTTTGAGTAAAATTCATTGTTGTCAAAAGCACAGGGAAAGTTGTGCCCTGGATCGTGTTGCACGCTGAATTTCCAGTTCCACTGAAAGCGAACAATAAACCCATGTTGCATAGTGATTCAAAACTGGCCTCAGTGTTGCCAGAACTTTTTGAGCCAACCGGCTAAAAACGGCTAAACTGTTTCAACTAAATTTCACATGCACACATAAGTAGAAAGACTAGTTCTTGGAGATAAGTGGCAAATTCAAGCTCGAAAAAATTTTACCAGCAAGAAGTTGTAATTAGGAAAAACATATGATTGTGGCACATGGTTGAATTTTTTGTCGACGATAATTTGAATAAACAGGTTCATAAAATTTAAAAATTTAAAAACTTGAGCGATTTTAAAATTAAAAATTTAAGTAAATACTTGCAATGATTTGAAACGTACTCGGAATGCAATCTCAACCGGAGTCGATATAGGAAACCCGACAGTTACTACGACAAAGAAATTGGATCGTATGTTGAAGAACTTAGAGGATCTTTTTTTTGCCCTTCTGAGAGAATTTTAAAAATTCTATACATATTTCTTATGTTACTTGAGTGGGAATTTGGGAGCATGTTAACGCGTGTTAAGCAAACAGTGAAACAATTTGTTATTTTGTAAGTTTGCGAATAAAACTTCACACTTAAATTTAAGTCATTCATAATAAACATTTTATGAAAAAAAATCCCCGGTACGGCCTTCTTTAGAAAAAATATATTCGTTTAAAATAAAAAAATAAGCGAAATCGGCCCAATTTTATATAACCCTGCCTGTCACGAAAATTTTATTCCCGATAAGGCTAGTAGCCATTTCCAACAGATTTTGGATCGCTTAGTCAAAAATGGAAACATATATATTTGAACTTTACGAAAGCAAGGTAAATAGCAAAATCGGCTAGAAACGGCTAATTTTTTTTACTAAACGGCTAACAAATCGGCTTCCGGCTAAACCGAAATTTCTCCTGCTGTTTTCTATCGCAACCGGCTAAATCTAGCCGGAAAACGGCTAAATGGCAACACTGACTGGCATTTAGTGTTAATAATGCACTGGAGCCTTCATCATCCACTTAATTTTATTTGTTTTTTTTTTTTTTTTAAGAAAGCGTATACAATTTGCAAGAGACCAGTTGAGCCTGATTTGTGAAGTTTCCATTAGATTATATTAACTATTTTAGTACAAGGCGCAGAAAAAGTAGCAATTTTTAAGAAAATATATTCTTCTGTTACAGTTAATAAATGTTACATAACAAAAACTAGTTGAAAAAATTGTATGGTTCTCCCAAAACGAAAAAAAGTAACAAACAAATTTTAAGTGTTATAAAAAATGGTTCACCAAAACTCAATTTTTTTGGTTTTTAGTCATAATTAGGATATGCAATTTTATAGATCATTAAATTTTAGTGTAACAAAGTACAAGTTGCAAGTGGCTAAGAGTTTGCATTTTTATGAGAAGCTGTTTTTCATGGCAGAAATACACTCGGTGGTTTGCCATTACCTGCCGAGGGACGACCGCTGTCAAGAAAAAACCGTTTCTCTATATTTTTTTGCGATCTTGCTTTGACCAGGGTTTGAGCCCGGGTGCTGCGGAGTGGAAGCGCGCACTGCTTACCACTACACCACAGCGGCCGATAATATAATTAAGTGGTAAATATTCGATTTTAATTACGATATGGTACTTTTATCATACAAGTTGTATGTAAGTATGTATTCCCAAATAATTTGGAAAATTTTCCTTTATTTTAAGTTGGTGTTAATATGGTCACCGTAATTATGTACTATGTTTACTCGTGCACATACAGTTAAAACATAAATTTGTATGTACGTAGATAGGAGAAAAATTCATATAGCATTGATTGAAGTGCATCAAAAATTCGCGCAAATACTCGTAGGCTAAAATACCACCGCTTGGCATGGCTGCTACTATAAAATGCATAAGCAACTGCAAAACAAAAGTAACGGGTGATTTTTTAAGAGCTTGATAACTTTTTTTTTTAAAAAAACGCATAAAATTTGCAAAATCTCATTGGTTCTTTATTTGAAACGTTAGATTGGTCCATGACATTTACTTTTTGAAGATAATTTCATTTAAATGTTGACCGCGGCTGCGTCTTAGGTGGTCCATTCGGAAAGTCCAATTTTGGGCAACTTTTTCGAGCATTTCGGCCGGAATAGCCCGAATTTCTTCGGAAATGTTGTCTTCCAAAGCTGGAATAGTTGCTGGCTTATTTCTGTAGACTTTAGACTTGACGTAGCCCCACAAAAAATAGTCTAAAGGCGTCAAATCGCATGATCTTGGTGGCCAACTTACCGGTCCATTTCTTGAGATGAATTGTTCTCCGAAGTTTTCCCTCAAAATGGCCATAGAATCGCGAGCTGTGTGGCATGTAGCGCCATCTTGTTGAAACCACATGTCAACCAAGTTCAGTTCTTCCATTTTTGGCAACAAAAAGTTTGTTAGCATCGAACGATAGCGATCGCCATTCACCGTAACGTTGCGTCCAACAGCATCTTTGAAAAAATACGGTCCAATGATTCCACCAGCGTACAAACCACACCAAACAGTGCATTTTTCGGGATGCATGGGCAGTTCTTGAACGGCTTCTGGTTGCTCTTCACTCCAAATGCGGCAATTTTGCTTATTTACGAAGCCATTCAACCAGAAATGAGCCTCATCGCTGAACAAAATTTGTCGAACCGAACCATTTCGAACCATTTCGAACCGAACACTGATTTTGGTAATAAAATTCAATGATTTGCAAGCGTTGCTCGTTAGTAAGTCTATTCATGATGAAATTTCAAAGCATACTGAGCATCTTTCTCTTTGACACCATGTCTGAAATCCCACGTGATCTGTCAAATACTAATGCATGAAAATCCTAACCTCAAAAAAATCACCCGTTATGTCCAGAGATATGCACATGTGCAGCTTTGAGCTGGCAATTTCATAGGCTACTTTGAGGGATATTTGGTGGTTGAAGACACCCATTGTTAGTTACATGAGCAATCAAAACTAAAGTTGTTTTGAAATTTAGGACTCGCTTTTATAAAATTACACTGGAGAACGAAATTTGTATACCCTGAAAACAATCTTCACAGTTCGAGTTAGTATCCTTTTATAGATATTTAACTAGTGTTCGAGCAGTGTTTAAATTTAACCACTATAAAGGCCAGCATTCTTTTACCATACTTACCGTGGTAGTTGAGGTGGGGTAAGGTGTGGTGAGCAGCATAACATATCTTAATCTTCAGATTTATATTTTTCTTTGTCCCTTTATCTTCATCTCTATATCTTTCTCCTATTCCCTTCTCTGTTTTTAGTTTTTCTTTATCCTTATCTTTATCTACATATTCACCTTCAAATTTGTGCTTATATTAAAAATCTAAATTTACCTTCATGTCTGTGCGCTGAGTTAAGGTGGGTTAAGGAGAACTAAGGTGAATTGAGGTGCGGTAATTAGAGTTGAGTTTAATTTAGGTGAGTTTAGTTTAAAGGAGTCTTTATATCGATCCCTTTTTCCTATCTCCATCTCAATCCTTTTCTTTAAATTTATACATATTTTTTTCTTATCCGAATCCTTATCTTTACTTTTATCTTTATCTTTATCCTCATCTTTATCCTTATCTTCACTTATCCCGCATGCGTGGAACCTTGCGACGTCGACTACAGTTTCCACGTAAAGGATTGCTAACTGCCATACCTAAACAAAAGCGTTGGGCGGAGCGGTTTCTGACGCTTAGCGTTAGCGCCGAAGTGCCATACCTAAACAAAAGCGTCAACGCTACGTCAAATGCAGAAATAACACCAACAAAAAGCATAGGTTTGTTTGTGTGTAACACGAAAATGACAGTTTCGCCCTTTTCTGCAGCCAACTTCAATACCTAACGCCCTGTCAAAATCGGATTTTCCAACCGCTCAGCGTTGACGCCGCGTTGTTTCGGTATGCTTCATACAAATTGTATGGCCATGAGAATTTTTTGACAGCCAGACAACGCTGACGCTTTTGTTTAGGTATGGCAGTAATTTGGTGTTGGATTTGTGGTGGGAGAAAGACTTCGTCGACGAGTGCCGGCGTTCGCTCTAGTGGACGTACGTCTAGCCACAATCCGCATCAAAACGAGATTCTTCAACATCTCGCTCATATGTGCCAATGCCCCGATGGAAGAGAAGGATGGGGCATCCAAGGATCTCTTCTATGAGCGCTTAGAGGGTACATATTAGCGCTGCCCCCGATATGCATAAAAATCGTGCTTGGCGATTTGAATACCAATGCGGGCAACGAAGGGATCTTTGGCACCGACTTACGGAAGATTTCAAGACTCCTGTAGGAACAACCATGGCGACCTAGTGGCCGATGTCCAGAACGTACTTAAATTGTAAAGGGAACACTTTTGGACCCTTTTGAATGACAGCAGCACTGAAATAAGTGGAGAAGACGCACCCAAAACCCCAGTCGATGACGATGAAGTCGATGTCCCAGCGCCTGACTATGACGAGGTATAAATAGCGATTATGCTGATGAAAAGTAACAAAGCTGACGGAGCTGACGGCCTGTGGGCCGAGCTATTCAAGTACTAAGGCAAGCAGCTAAGAAGGTGCATGCCCGACGACCGGAATTCAAGTGTGCTCTGTTCGATCCACAAGAAAAACGACCCCGCTATGCGCGACGACTATTTTATCGAGCATGTTGTGTGAAAGACTGAAGCCCTCCGTCAACGAACTGATTGCGCCTTATCATTGCGGCTTCAGATCTTCCAAATCCTCCATAGATCTCGTATTCGCAATACGCCAAAACTTGGAAAAGACCCGTGAGAATAGGATCGACACATGCCGATTCCAAAGCCGCTTTCGAAGGCACGAGAAGAAATTGTCTTTATTTCGTATCCCCGTGAAACTAATACGGCTGTGTTGACGTTGAGCAATACCACCAGCTCCGTCAGAAATGAGGAGGACCTCTTCGAGCCATTTGATATCAGTCGAGGTCCCCCTCCCCCCCCCCCAAATTTCGTTGTGGCTACCCCCATGATTCTGCGAGAGATTTACAAGCCGAGTGAACACAAACTGCCTCTGGTATCAGTTTGTTCAGAAGAGAAAATCCGGAGCACTTTGTTGGGCTTGGCCAAAATCGCTGGGGCAGTTGCAGCGAAAAAAACAAGAAGAATAAGAGATGTATCCCGGAAGTGGTGTTAATTTCTTTTAGCTGGCGCAAACGTCTTCTAACCTTTCCAACTACAATAAAGAGATATGGCAACCTTTTCCTTTTAATTCCGATCAAAGCGAACCCCCTCCCTTTTCCCGACTTCGTCGATCCGCCACTGCATTTACTATATGTATGTATGCTTTTTAGTACAAAATCCTGCCAATATGAATATAAATGAATTGCAATATGCGCGCTAGTAAGCCCATCGGGCTTATAGCCAGAAGGAAGGCACATTGTTTAGAAAAGCAAATAAATGAAATGTTTGAAAATAAAAGAAAATAACCAAATGGTGAGAAAAATAAACGAAAAGGCGAAAATTAAATCTTGAAAAACGCAGTGATGGCTATAACAGCAACGGCAGCAGCAAAAACAACAACACGCCACGCGACACTACGCATACATGCATGCAATTTGCATCCGCTTCCGGTAACAAGCTCGCGTAAGCATCCATACCCTCTCCACCCGCAACGCTGTCAGTACCCAGCGACCACGCCACCGGAAATTCCATTTTAAAACCGTAAAACAACACGGCATAGAAAAACAAATAAAATTTTTAATCCTCACACATTTTAATCCTTTTTGCGCGCGCAGCATTTATTCACTGCTACTGATTTCAAATTTTTATTTCACTTTTATTAACATACATTTCTTGCAACATTTTTTGCATATACATATGTACATATATGTACAGTAGCGGGAAAATAAATAAGGACGATACCTTTCAACAAGATTTGGCTATTTGACAATTCCTATTTTTTATGAAAGATAGCTCACAATCTATCAAAAACCATGTAAGTCCAAACTACAAATGTTGTAGAAAAATTAGGAAAATTCGACAAAGTTTTACAAAAATTAGTAGAAAAAGGTTTGGTATTCAGTCGTCAGGACATTATATTTAAGTATAACAAAGAGCAAGCTTTAAATAGATAGGACTTACTGTTGTTTTTTTGCTGAAGTTGTCGCACTTATTCTTCAATAAAAATTATTGAGCCCTAACCGCCAAAAAGGCTAAGCGACATTTTTTTTTTTCAAAACTTCCTTTTTAATGCGGAGATTCATCAGCAAAATTACGCCGAAAAAAACATAGTTTTCGAGAAGTCGAAAAAGTCAAATTTTTGAAATAAAAACAAAAAATGAAATTGTTCTGAGTAGCTTTTCAATGAAAATTAAAACTGTTCCGAGTAGCTTTTTAATATTTCCTGAGATGGGAAAAAAGCTCTGCAAAATTACGCCGAAAAAACATTTTTTTCGAAAAGTCGAATAAATATATATATATTTTTTTTTTTTTGGTAAAGATAAAAATTAAAACTGTTCTGAGTAGATTTTCAATAGTTCTAGAATTTACACAAAAAAATGTTTGTCAAAATATATAGAACTTTTTTTTCCTTTTAAAGAACTATTGAAAATCAACTCATAATAGCTTTTTTTGTCTTCTTGCGTCATTCCCTATGCCAACTTCACAAAAATCAATGGTAAGTCCTAGTTACTTCAAACTCGCCTACTTGGGCTATAGGGCTGCATCCCAAAATTGTATCTAAAAAGTCTAATGACTTTGTCGAGTTTTTCTAACTTTTGTACAAAGTTTGAAGTTCGAACTTACAACTTACTTGCTAGATAGTGAGCTATTGAATTGCATAGCTACAATTAAAAAAAAATCCAAATTAAAAAATAAAAAATTTGTTGAAATTCATCGAATTTTCTTAATTCTTGTATAAAGTTTTAAATTTTGACTTACATGGTTTTTTTTAAATAGTAGACTATACTTATATAAAAAAAAAAAACTAAAAAATAATGGTAAATAAACAAAAACAAAAAAAGTGGTTAAAATATTGCCTCCCTATTTTTTTGCCTGCCACCGTAAATACATACATACTATGCATTTATACGCTCAATTCGAAAATTCGTAGTGAATATTCATATGCATGTTGGCTAAGCTAAGCGCGCTTGTCAGTGTGTGTGTGTGTGTATCTGTGGTCCTCGTCCGTACGCGCTTAGGCAACAGAATGCAATTTAGAATATTTGCAATTCCCTTTGGCCTTTGCCAGCGCAGGCCTTTACTGCCGAGTTAACATATGAAAAAATGAAAATATTAAAAGCATATAAAACAGGGATAACCAGGCGCAGCAAGAAGAAAAATATAAAAAAAGGACACGCCAATTCATTTCGTAAGCCTCTCACGCTGTTTGCTTGCGTGCGTTTTGCGCTTGTGTTGGTGTGTGTGTGTGTGTGTGTGTGTAAGGACATAGTTATTTGATTTCCTATTTGCAGCATTATGTTTCCGCTCGTTTATGTTGCTACATTTTATATGATGATGACAACATCAACACCCTGTAGAACAAGTTGTGAACATGACAATGCAATTGAGGCGACTGAAGCACTCAGCGTGCACACACACGCACATCCAGCAAATACTAAAGCGTCGCAAAAAAACCTAAAACAAAGAAAATCGGGTAAAGAAGTGCATAAAAGGTCGGCCGAAACCGAACTTCATAAACCTGGCGCACGAATTAAATATCGTTTTTTCACCTTCGACATATCGATTATAGAGATAGATTTGCTTTGCCAAAAGTGGGCAGTACCACGCCCAATTTCCAAAAATTTTAAATAATCTGTGTAAATTGGCGTCCTTAGTTACTGAAATATCGGAGTTCTCTTATTTCTGAAATTTACCGTTGTATGAGAAGTTAGTGTAGTTTTAGTCTGATTTCAAAATTTTTCCACGCGTTGCCTTTTATGTACCGAGGAAAATAACTGTACCGAGTTTGATAGAAGTTGTCTAGT
>NW_023458556.1:52911070-52916262 GCF_013731165.1 Rhagoletis pomonella | reverse complement strand
CCCCCCTAAGAATGTATGCATGTAAATCCAAAACCAGAAAAACTCAGAAAAGTACCTGACAAAAAATGTGAAAAACCAATTGACCACAACTTCGCACATTTATCTCAGATTGGCACTATTGGTGTCACCAACTTTTGTGTGATTTTCCAGCTTTGTCCCATACAGCCACGCACGCACACACAAAATAACGCACCTCGCTGGAATGGCTACTTCGACAGCGTCAGTATTTACAAACAAAAACAAACTTTTTGCCTCAACAAATAAACAAACCATACAACCAACAAAAAAAAAATAACAAGGATATCTTCAGCTCGCAATTGAAAGTAAAATGTTTTGTTACTGAATGAAAACCTTTTCAACACAAACACAAACAAACAATTTTTATTTGGAAAAAATGTCAAGACGGAAATTGCGCACAATTAAAAAATTGTCCCCTTTTTCAAGCACTTGGCTAAAAACTCAAGCCCAAGCCAAAGCCAAATCCAGAGCCAAGGTATAAGTGCCAGTTGTGGTCGCAGTCGCGTCGGTCGAGTCAACCCAGACGCAGCCGCAGCCACAGCCGCAGCCGTTGCTTTGTTTTGGTCAGCGTCCTGGGCGAACGAACCTGCAGTCAATTGTCCTTTTTACTCATTTTTTTTTTTTTGTATTCTTAGTTATTTTATTGAATGCTTTTTTTCGTCTGTTCTCAATTTCCGCTGCCGCATTCATTCATCCATTCAGGCAGTTTGTCGAACAGTTTGAGTAATTCAACATTTGCCCTTATGTATATTTAGTCATTTATTCTTTATTTGTTGTTTTGTTCTCCCCTTTTCTGTGTTCATTTCTCATTGCTATGATATTTGTTTGTTTCGATATTTTCTATTATTTACCATTATTTGTTTAGTACGTTTTCATAAAATATTATGTGGGAGTCTACAATTATGGGTGTATGAATTCTGTCGAACTCCTTTCTTTTTTTTGTTTTTGTTTTTTGATGGGTCAATTTATTAAGTCCCTTGCTGTCAACTAATAGTACTTTTAAAAAGATTTGTCCACCCCTGCTGCGTGGTCAGTATACATAGAGTCTTAATCAAGGCATAGGTATTGTGAGTGAGGGTTTGTTCACCTCCATATGGCCATTTTTTTATACTTGGCCATAAAGTATATTACAGATTTTCAGGTGGCAACTCTACTTGAAAACTTAGACATGAATAAGATGTGCGGGCAATGGGTGTAGTCTTCATAAATGATATGGAGATTCGGCACCATCAGTTTCATTGGTTAAGAAGTGGTTTACTGATTTCCGTTGTGGTTGTCACGCCAGAAATCGTCGATAACATCCATGGAACAAATTTTCAGGTATCTCAATCGAGCGGGTGCGCCACATTCGAATTGAAGTTTTGGTCATGAAAAGCCTATCCGCCCGATGTGTGCCGCGATTACTCTCACTCTACTGTTAGCACATCCGGTTCAAAAGGTATACATCTTTCCCAGCGAAAGTATAACCAAAAAGTCTGGCCTATTTTAGGCCCCATACCTCTCTCAGTACTTACTGCGTTCTGAGTTTTCCCACGATTCTCTTTTAAGCCTCGAGGACGATCAACTGAGACTATGAGCCTTCCCTTACCCACGATCCCGCATTGTCCTGGTACCTAGCATAGTAATATCACGTACTTTTATCGTCCTTGGCGAGCCTGGAGGTGATCGTCCTATTGGAAAGCGCCCTTATGGCCGTCTGGCTTCTCAAGGTTCAGTCTGGCACAAAATGAGATGGCTAGTACCTCGGCCTGAAATACCGTGTACTAAGTACCTATTGCAATAGCAAGTTTGATGCCAGGTCCAAAGATACCCGCTCCTGCTTTGCCCTCCATCTTTGATCCATGTACATATGTACCAATGAACATATTTTGGATCTAGTTCTGTTTCACCACGTCTGTTTAGGCATTTAGACAGCCAGGAAAATGTGTCCCCAGAAGAAGATTGAGCGTTTCATTGCTTCTACTCTTCACTTCGTAATCAAAATATGTGATTTTGGAGTCTTCAACTCAGCGCTGCTCACTATGATACAGATATCGTCCTCCTCAACAGACAAGAGTGTAATATTAAAACCTTCAACTTTGCAGCCATCAGACAGCGATGCCAAATAGTCTCATTCATCTTCAAATGCAATTTGTTTATAGAGACTCCCAACCTAATCGGAATTGAAAGCAACCTTGCGATCCATTTTCATCCGCCAGAGCCTTATAGTTCATTGTCACCAAGCTTAAACTGCAGTTTATGCGTATTGGAAAAAGAAGATTACACCTCAATGGGGGCAACTGCAAGCAAACGAAAGTATAAAAGCAAAAAGTAAGAAATAAACCTTGCAGATCACCCGATGCTAAATATCTTGGAACTTACCTGAGCTCTTAATCGTAGTTAAGCTTTTGCTGGAAATGGGCCATTAGTCAATCTTACCGGGAAAACAAGTGCTGACGGGTCCAGTACGTAAACGTGGGGAGTTAAAGCCAAAATTCGTTGTTGATCCTTCAAGTAAACTATGTCAATTTCTGTGGTACTTCTGGCGCTTTGAGCTTAACGCCTTTCCAGTGAGTAGCGTGTTCAGAGTTACCAAATCGAATTGAATTCAGTAATGCGGACGGAACGGTGTGGAATTTTGGATGCTCTATCTCTGAGCCGACTAGAAATCTCTTCATGTAAAACTACGCCCAGAAGAGCATCTAGTCAGAGCTCCCAAATTATCAGATTGTTAAGTTACGTTGACTTTTCGTCAGCACATTTACTAAACTTGGCGCCTATGGTTCATATAGCGTCTGACCAAGCTTGGTTCGGTTCCTTAGTGTTTCGTCAAGATCTCCCAATACATCATTTATAGTTTTCTGGTAACCAAGTCTTTATTTTTTTCATCACCTCTCAGGCCAGAGTGTCTCTTGCCAAGTCGACAAATGTTGTTTTTGGTCCCAAACTAGTCATACCATTTTCCTTTTATCTCCAGTTTGACGTTTTCTTCCGAGTGCCTCCCATCCTGTAGATAGGTCTTCGTTTTTTTCTGTATCCATACCTCAGGCTTTTAGAGTCATTCTGCACATTTTAAAGTAAGTAAAGTGAAGTTCATTGTATCTACTTCTATATCTGTCCCAGGACTGTCACTTCAGTCGAATCCCCGAGAACTCTTTGGTGAACTTAGATGCTGTTACAGTAACAGCGCCTATGCGGCACGCTTCGAGTTGTGATTGAGTAGCTCTACGTCCACGTAGACCATAGAGTTAAGTAACCGTAGAAATTTACACTTTCTTTGGCCATTTTGTGAAAATTAAAACTTAAATTCAATAGGAAACCCAGATGAGGAAATATGTTGTCATACATACTTATGTACATGTATTTATGAATCATATCTATCATATTGTTGGTTATATTTTTGGTATTATTTTTTATTTTATTATAATTTTTTTGCTATTTGATAAGTTTGAATTTAAAAATAAAATAAGTGCAGAAACGTACTTAGATGATGACCTCGTCTTCCTAGCAATAACACTTACACCTCCCAAGACCAGAACATAAACACTTAAAAAGATGGCATACACACAACAGACAGACAGAATCCAGGGAAGTGTAAGTGTGCATGAGAGACGAGTTGCTTTCGAATAGTTTTGTTACAAAGAAGCAAACCAAATCTTCAGTTTGATTTCTAAAGATGTGCTTATAAAAAGGAGGAAGTGGTCCTGCTGATCACTTGAATGCCACGAACAATTCAATTTTAGTTGAACTTAGCATTGAAAAAAGCTGTAAGATTTCAATACATTGTTTTGTAACAAATTTATTACAGGTGAATGGTTGGTTGTATCTTTGAGTGTTCACTCCATCCCTGTAGGAAAATAAAGTTTACAAGCATAAGCACTGTTTGCCTTTAAAGTAAAGCAGGGGTGGTACTTGAAGTACATTTCCGCATTTTTGGAACTAAAGCCGAATATGATTTCATTATAGTTGATGGCCCGAGTCGAAGGCAAACATTTAGCATTTCAAACTTTTACGCTTCCATTATACAAAGTATAGGATCTAAACGATCTCGCATCCAAGAATGCTGGTGATTAGGATTACAGGATTTAGAGGTATACCAGGTAATTGTAAAGCAAATATATTGGCCAGGACTACCAAGTCGCTTAATGCAAAAAATACATAAATTGCAAATGTTCCTAAAAATAGAATTATGTATATACATTAAATAATATATATTTTTTTTTAATTTTAGAAACTAAATTAAGGAAGAGAATAAATTGAACAACAGTAAAAGATGAGTTGATTACTTAATTTTAAATGATATTAAAGAAAAAAATGTTTTTAAAAAAATTAAACATAAAAATTCAAACAAAACTAAATTAAAAAAGAATAAAATTAACGGAACAAAAGAAACAAGATGTTCCTAAAAACTGAGTTCAATTAAAAAAAAAATTCTTTTATATCAAAAAAATCTGAAAATCAAGAGAAAATTAAATTTAAAACAAGTAAGAGCAGCGCTGTCTTCGGCTATGCCGAAGGCTTCATACCTTTCATGAACATCTGCAAATTTTACTTTGACAGATTACTGCTTTTGAATACATCTGCATACATCGATAGAGGAGTTACATACTTATATAAAAAATCGCATCTAAACAATCAGAGCTATGGAAGATATACTACTTTATATGGCACCAATCTAAGTGATTTTCACTGCTATGTGATCGGTATGTAAACCGGTAACACAATTTATTGGGTTTAGTTTCCTACATAAAGGAGATATATGGCAAAATCTGGTATCTGAACAATCAGTGCTATAGGAGATAAAGCTTATACAGCATAGATTTTGATGATTTTCTCAGTAGACTTTGTATTATTATTTATAAAATATCTTACGAAATTTATCGGTTTTAGCTGTTCAAATAAAGGAGTTTTACCGTAAAATCCCATATCTGAACAATCAGATGTATGGAAGATATATGTTGTAGTCATCCGATCCTTGTTATTTTCACTGTAAGTATTCTGTAAATAATGAGTGAAAGTGGTGCGAAATTTCATGTTCCTAGCTGCATAAATGGAGGAGTTATGATAAAAGACCTCATATCTGAACAATCAGTTGTATGGGGTCTGCAGGTTATAGTGACCCGATCTTTGTTATTTTCACTGTAAGTCTTCTGTTGATAATGGGTGCAAGTACTGCAAAATTTCATGTTCGTAGC
>NW_023458556.1:52900669-52911060 GCF_013731165.1 Rhagoletis pomonella | reverse complement strand
ATAACGAAAAATCTCATATCTGAACAATCAGTTGTATGGGAGCTATATGTTATAGTGGTCCGATTCTTCCGGTTCCGACAAATGATTAATACATTATAAAAATACACCCACATACCAAATTTGATACGGATATCTCGAAAACTGAGAGACTAGATTGCATACAAACAGACGGACAGACGGACAGACGGACATGGTTAAATCAACTCAGCTCGACGTTCTGATCATATAAGTATACATTTTAATGGGTCTATCTCTTTTTGTTCTGGTACTTACAAACATCGGACCAAAGTTATAATACCATTTCATGCTCATGAAAGGTATAAAAAATCAATTTTAGTTGAAAAAAAAGTAGTAAGAGAAAAGATAAATTCAAGAACTGAAAAAATAAGTTAGTTCCTTAGTTTTAAATTAAATTTAAAAAAAATCTTTTTAAAAAACTAAATCTATAAATTCAAACAAAACTAAATTAAAAAAGAATAAAATTAACAAAACAAAAGAAACAAGATGTTTCCAAAAACTAAATGAAATTAAAAAAAAAAATCTTTTTATATCAAAAAAATCTGATAATCAAGAGAAAATTAAATTTAAAAAAAAATAAGATAAGCTCCTAAAAAGCTGCAAAAATGAAATTTAAAAAATATTTTTATTTTTAAAGCGATAAAATCTAAAAATTTAATGAAATAAGAAAATGTTATTAAAAACACAAACTAAATGAAATCAGTTTGTAAAAACCTTATGAAATTTAAAAAACATACAATTTTTTTCCTTTTCAAATAAGAAACCTTAAAAGTTCAAGAAAATTAAATTTCAAAAAGGAAAAAAAAATAAGTTTAAAAAAATTTATTCGAAATTAAAAAATATTTTGAAACAATAAACAATAACAATAAGAATTAAAAAAAAAAAAAAAAAGAACATATTCAAAAAATAGAAAAAAAACAATATATGTTTCTAAAAATTTAATGAAATTCAAAACATTAAAATTTTCAAATTAAAAGAAAAATAATTAATTTCAAAAACAGAACAAAATCTGCTGACCGAGTATTCAAACCTCAGACTACCCGAATGGCACGCCAGTGCTTTGCCCATTCGGTCATTGCGCGAGCAAACTGATATACTTCTTCATTTAGAACACACTCAGGCGACTTCTGTCAAAAGGACTTTTCACCCTGAAAGTTGGCAAGGTAGCATTTTTTTACAAGACTTTCATGCCAGAAAAAACAAAAGCTTTCATACTAAGTACACATCTTGCCTACTGTCTTTCAATTGTCTTGCAAAAGACTTTCAACTATCTTAGCCAGAATAGCCCTGCTAAGCTCGTCAAAAACCGGCGATCTTCCCCCTTTATAAACCTAATCCAACTATAAACTCCCTGTCTTTTTGTCATGATCCAACCCACTACACGGGCTGGTAACCGTACACATTAGGAGTAGAAGAAGAAAAAAGGATGCCTTTTTGGCTAAAAGGTCAGGCGCAGAAGAACTTGGTTTCAGTTGGCATTTTCAACCGGCGTCAGTGTGCAAAGAAGTCGGCTGCAGCGCCAAACATTACTAATCCTCCTTTAATAGGCCAATTTTTGAAATGCCTTCATCTCGTTCGTTGTCACAAAACGCTTGCCAATAAGTATTAATCTGAGTCGAGTTTACTCTAGTCCTACAGGGATATACGACCGATTGCCACATTATTTTCATACACATACATACATATGGCTATCTATATATGTTTAATGTCTTAACCAGGCCATTAAGCCTTTTAGTAAACAATTCACTTTGAATCCTAATAAATTATGATAAACCGAACGTTAATGCTATTTTTACAGATGCTCCGAAACAGGTTTCATTACCAATTTTGGTAAACCTCAGTCGCAACCACAATCACACGGCAATTAAGCCACTAATAAAGTTGATAACATCATTTACCATCATCCCGGTCCCTACTTTCACTTCACGCCAGACGCTACTGCTACATACATACGTACATACATACGTACACACATACATACATACATATGTATAGAGAAAAAATACTCGAATGCGGTTGGGATAGGTCAGGAATTATGGTTTATTTATTGAAGCATTTTTCATTCATACTCAAAAAAAAAACACCCAACAGAAAGGCTTTAATCTTTGAGGGAGAATTAACAAAAAAAAAACAACTATCGATAAAAAGTGTAGAAGAAAAATGCAATTTAACAAACAATGCATCCCCTCTGACAACGATCAGGCAACACCACAAAAAAAGGACAACAACCATAAAACCCAACGATAGATAGTGTGGCATTATCGCATTGCTTTACCAAAAAATTTTTAGTTAACGCGCGTATTTGTTTATTCTTTTTCCCCAAGTCTCGATGCGTCGACTCCCTAAGCCACAATTACAAAATTGAACAATCAAAATCAACGTTGACGACTTTTCCTTTCAACATCATAAATCATGTCAAAAGTGGTCTGTATTTGTAACGCTGCATCCGTCGGACACAACAACAACAACACCAACACTTGCCACAATTCCAGCAACTTGCCACCCGGAGCAGTGTGCATGAAAAGATCGCCGCGCTCGACACACCCAATAAGACTTTGCAGCACACAATGAGAAAATCTGAAACCCAAACAAAAAAGGAAATAAAATTAAAAAAAAAAACAATTTTTGTGAAAAAAGTGAAATCAACAAAATAGCGGCTCCACAACAGTGAGAAGATCAAATTGAAGAAAATAAAAATTCAAGAAGCAAATAAAAACATCAAAATCATGTTGAAACAGCCAGAACACTTGTTGGTGCGGACGCGCTATTCAATATTTATTGGCGGTGGGACCTCCCCGCTCCTTCCTCCACGCTCACTGCATTTTTATGACGGGCATTCGCGTTGTTTACCCATTGTCTGCTGCTCCCACGAAGGAAATGTACTCGTACTTACAACTGCAACGCTGAAACCGCTGACTTTCATTCATAAAAATAGTAAAGAATATTTTCAATTTAAACTGCTCTATTGAGAGTTTGACTTTAGATACCAATTGCGTGGAGTTGTGTGTATGTATGTGCTTACAAGAATGTACATATGTATGTATGTAGCTGGATGATGGGGGGTGTTTTTCTGACGAAAGGCATCTTTCATTATGCCATTGATTAATGGTTTTCCGTTCAATCAAAAAGTGTAATTGCATTTTTACCACACCAGTTGGTTATAAATTGTGGCGTAACAAGTGTCTACAATGTATGTAGATATACGGACATAGACGATCGCATATGCACATACGATATTTTTTTTAAATACCTTGAGTTGAAAATCTTAAAAAGTGGATTTAAATAGGAAGCTGAACACCAAAATCCGAAAATGTGAATTAGTTCATTTACATGCGTGTCCACTTTTTTATACCGCGCGCCACCATTAATTTTATAATATTAAATTTTTAAATTACCACCAATTTAAGATCAACATTTTAGGTCCAAAAATTTATGTCTAGTTTATACATCATAAAAAAATTATGTCAAATGTTTGAGTCACCAAAAATTTAATGGCTTAATGGCTTGGGGTGTTTTACTTGCTGACAAGGAATTCTATATCCATATTCTCCAAACAAATTTGCCGGACTTTGTAGACAAAAGCGCATACCCTGAGGAAGAAATTGTTTGCCAGCAGAACGGATATCCAAAGGATTCTGAAAATATTCGACACCGTCGGCTGCTTGCGCAAAATTTTCACGTAATGCAGTGGCCAGCACAAATCTCTTAATATCAATCTCCTAAAATCTCAAAACAGAAAATTTCAAAACTACGTGAATAGAGTTGCCTTGCGTTGTTGCTGTGAATCGCTTGTTTCTTTTTTAAGCTTAGTTTTTCTGTATACTGGGCTTTATTCCTTAGATAAGAAGAACCAATTGCTGAAAATTTCAAAGCAATCCGCTTATTATTAACAAAGAATTTTTAAGCAAAAAACAAAAACGACTTAAAATTTAAGATTATCTCTAATTTCCAAGGATCCTATGATCGGATTTAAACCAAATTAGTATGGGATCACCTGTGAGGTTACACCTTTCCTTTAAAAAAAAATAATAATTGTAGAAATCGGTTAACGTGGTCCAAAGTCAAAAAAAAAATATTCCGACGAATTGATAACCTTCTCATTTTTTTGAAGTCGGTTAAAAAAGTAAGGTTACTGTAAGTAATAAAATGTCGTACATGCACTCGGTTTTGATCGCCAGTGTAGTATGTCTCAATTACGCAAGAAATTCCTGCCCTATATCCAACTTGGCCACCAAGATCGCGGGTTTTAACAGGGGTAGTATTGACTTGCTTTTTCTCCTTTAGTTTCCGAGATATTGACTAAAATTTTATCGGTAATTTTGTACAAATTGAGTTAATAATGCAGTTATACTAAATTAATCAAGATCTTTCAAATGGCGTTCTCGATTTTTGAGTCAAAGCATACGAAGTAATCATATCGCAAAGTGAAGAGAATATAAGAAAAGCGAAAAAATACCAAACAAGTAAGTCGCTACAATTTATTAAAATACTCAAAAATATTATCGAAATGCATCATTTAGAAAAGAGTTTCAATCGAAATCCATGAAAAGAAAAAAAGTGATGTGAAAAAATTAGGCAAAAATATGGCAACGCCAGGTCCGATAGGGTAAGGGTTTTTTTGCTAATTTTTTTTATAATTTTCCTGCCATTTCTCACTGTTTATTGTATTTCATATAATTTTTTACTAAATTTTACTAATTTTCTTCGTCTAAAAAATATCTTAGACAACCTAGCGGAGCTTTGTTCAAAGGAATATAAGGAACTTGTTTAGCGGGTAGTTAGGATATTCATCGAACCACCAGGGGCCTATTTCATAAAAGTGACTGGTGCGAAAATTGTAGATTTTTCTATAAAATTTTACTGCCAAAATTGTCGGCGACGTTTTTCTGTTTCATATACGCTTGTTGGCAACTGTGCACATTTTTGGAAAACGACTGTGATATTATGCAATATTGTCGACAATAGGGGAGTTTTGTAAATTTATTTATATGGTAATTTGAATATTTCTTAAAACTAAAATCATGCAAATCCAATTATTACATATGATTTACATATAAATTTCATATGACTGGCGACAATTTTGTCAACGACAATTTTAAACCCCGACAATGACAATTTGTCACTTTTTCAATGGAATTTCACATGGAATTTATGAGGTGGTGACAATTATTTTTATGAAACAAAACACCCAACAAGGGATCATGGCTACGGTGGCGCTGCATTTCCACAACATCCGGCTCTACGTATCTGAATGTTTCAGGTTTTTCCCGACCAAAGGCTGTAGCTTCGGCGACCTAACCCGGTTTTTCGTCGATTATGCAACACCTTGTAGCCGTGTTGCTCCGCATCCTTCTTATCCGGTCGGACATTGGGGCCAACCCTGGGCCAGATACCTATTTCTGCTGAGTTTGCCAGAGAGGACTTCACTAGAACTCCACTTCAGTAAGGTACAAAATCTGTAACGGGTGAAATCATCTATGAAACTGCTCAGACCTTAACTCAAACAGGGACTGGGCCAAAATTGCCGTGCGGAGTTGCACAGTTGCATGACTCTGTTCAGTTCCGACGGCTACCATATCCTCCGTAGAGATCGCTAAGGTAATAATGGTGGCTGTCTAGCGTTCCTCCTATATCACACTGTGCAATATATACCCCGCCATCTGCTGCACGGCAGGATAAATATAATCTTGACAAAGGTGCGCTTTTCAGGGGTGAAAACCGCATGGTGGACTCTAACGCGCACCACGATCAATGACACTCCAGCCTGGCAAATAATCATAGAGGAAACACATTGGTTAAGATGATAGACGATTCGTCATTCTTGACCATGAACAACGGCGTACCTACCAGATTTGTGGGTCTGATAAACGGCATAACTCAATATGATAAATCAAGGAAGTTTTAATTTTTCATCAATTAATAGCCTTTCAAATCTTTTTTCTGGTAAAAAAAAACCGAAATATATTTAATCCAAAAAAAAAAAATTACCCTGACAGCCCTGGCATTGCCATATGGCAACAGAACATATCTCACGATCCAGAACAACTATCAATGTCCTTTTTTCATTTATTTCTTATTTATGGCCCCATGGACCGATCCTAAAAAAAAAAAAACTAAATATATTTACAAACCAACTTTAAGGTCATTCGAGTTAATTCTGTTTTACTACTGCCGTTACGAGCTTTTCTGACTTTAGTTATTGAACTTTATATGTAGGTGCATATTCATTATTGCAAATGCTCTCAATTAGTCTTCACACAATTCCACATCCCATATATATGCCACACTTTCTCACCAATTTCTGCAATCAGCAAAATCAACACAATTTACACTTGCAAATACAACAATTACGCAAATTTTTACAAGGCAAATCAACGCAAAAGGCAAAGTAAAAGGGTTATCTTGCTCCCCTTCCAGCTTTTTTTATTTGCATATTTATTTCCAGCCGACACGCCATACAGAAATTACAGGCGCCCCAAAATGCGACCAAAACATAACAATGGCGAAATTTTGCTTACGAAAGTTGGAGCAACTTTCGCCGTACCCTTACCATAATTTCGCTCATATGTATGCCGAGAGTGACGCGGAGACTGTGCCAAAACAGCAAGTTTATATTCGCAATATACATACATACATATTTTTGTTGTTATAGGCTATGTTTTGATTGTTGACAAGCATATTTAAACACTCACATACATACATATGTACGTATGTATAAGTGTACATAAAAATATTTACACATACTCTGTTTGCAAACTTGACAGCTCATCAAGTGATTTGTGAAAAGGGACATCAGGCGGAAAGTAAAGGTGAGTGAATAACAAAACAAATTGTAACAAAATGGCAACAAATGTCAAGAAAAGTGGTTGATTGGTGTGGGGAGTGTTAAAAGTCAACTTTATGGAGGCAACACACCTTTGCCACCAACCCTTTCGCGCCCCCAACCAACCGCCTTTTCGCGTAAAGGTTGTACGTAAAACCAACACACAGGTAACAACGCATACAAAAAAAGCAAACTCAACTAACGAATTTACTTGCTAAATATTTGTCGAAATTGACAGCTACAACAAATATAAAAGTAGCAGTAGTCGTCGCTATGTACACTGGTGGTCACGCACAACGAATCTCTATACTTTTTTTTTTGGGAAAGTTCAGTTTTTTTTTGGAAAGTTCAAAACTACATACATATATTAGAAACGAAATACTTCAATAAAAAAATATCTAAAGAATTAATTAAATGAGCTTATCCTAACCGGAATTGAGCTTGGGAGCCATGGACAACCGACATTTAGTCAAAAGTATCAGGTCGGGTTATGGGTTTGACTAATTCAATGGGAAATATTTCTCAATTGGGGTACGTGACCCCTTAGTTCGCGTTGATAAACAAAAATTAGGAAGATTGTAAAAAAAATCACAAGTTTTCCTTCACGCAACAATTTGAGAAATTTTAGAGGGCGATCTGTTCAGTTTTCACTCGTGGGCTTCAGAAAGAGGCCTTAATGTCAATATGAGTAAAAATTATCCAATGCGCTTTAACAATAAACCTATAAGAACACAGTTGAGTCTCCCTTCCCTCAACGGTTCGACTCTCACACAATCATCGGAGTCGAAGTGCGTGGGCGTTGTATAAGAAACCAACGAGGAGGAAGTATCGAAAGCCGCTAGCCATCAGTGTGGGACTTTAACCCGAACTAAACCTCCTACTGTCCAATTACCGATCCCCTTGGTACCACTGTCGAGTATTTCATTGAAAGGTAGTTTGAGCTCAGGCTCGCAAGTTCGTTCCAGTCGGATGTACTCAGTCCTGGGGTACAACTAATAGTTTTTGCCCCGTCTTATTTAAAATGAAAACCCCGTTTTAAATTATGTATTTATTTATCTTTTCGATACAGATACAGCTTATTAATTTAGATCTTATAAATAGTAATAACAAATACTTACCTTAAAATTATCGCATACCTTAGAGCTACTTTTTGCCGCTTTTATTGATTGAGCAGACTTTCAGGAAAGATGGGCTTCAACCCCATATACGTATATATACTATCCTTTCGGTTGGAAAGGACTAGGTTACAATTCGCGTCTACGCTTCGAGAGCACGAATTTCGAGGCCGTACTGCCTAGGCGGTTAAAACGGCCTGGATTCTAGTCCACGCCTTCGGACTGAAATTCATGTTTAAGAGGCGGGTTGAAAGCACTGCCTTGACGGTTGGAACGACCTAGGTTCCAGACCGCAGCTACGCGTTTGTTGGCGAACTTCATGATTTGGTTCCAATTCAGTGCTGCGCTTCAAGTTGGTTTAATCACTGGTGATACGCCGCTTTCTCTCTAGGCTCCTCAGTTGCCTCAGAATTTAGGATAGTATGTCGCTGCTTGAGAATCATTCACTGGCACCTTTCATAATATAGGCTGAGGCGTAAACACTTCGCCAAAAGCAAGTCGCGATTGGTTCATTTGTCGGTTGAATCGAGGGCATTCAAAGAATATATGGGGGGTGGCTTCTTCCACGCCACTTCCGCAGTACGGGTCGTACTCATGTTTTACTTTAAACAGGTATGCCTTAAAATATCAATGTCCACTCAAGAACTGGTTCGGATAAATATCTATTCCGCCCTGCGTTCTATTAATCCAGGATACCACACTTGGTATGCAGCGATAGGTCCAACGACCCTTAGTCGTACTATTGTAGCTCGACGTCGGTCTATTTGGGTTAGAGCATGTGGCGTGGATGACAGGAGCGCTGATTCTCTCTCCATAATATCTAAGGGTATCATACTAGCGATTACGAAAGTTGCTTCGTTCGACACTGTTGTGAAAGCGCTGCAAACTCGTAGCACACCCAAATGGTATGTTGAGTTGACTCCACGGGGCAGAAGTATGCTGGACACTCTGCGGCATTTGACCAAATTAGCTCCGCATACACTATTTAGCTTTTAACCACACTCGCTAAGAGTAGACGCAAACCGCTACTTCCTCTAATGGGTATTGTTTCTGGCTTTTGGTCGACTACCTTAAGCCCGAATCTGTTTAGCTAATTTTGAATCACGCCGACTCATGAGGCTTCCTTTTCGGATATGACATCAAGCTGTATCGCAGCCACTACTACCGCAATGTCGTCTGCAAATCATATTATAGATCCCTCAGGTAATTCGGTGCGAAGAACTCCATCATACACACTGTGCCATAGCAATGGACCGAGTACGTATCCTTGAGGAGCGCCACCTGTTATCTCTGCCCGTTGCAGGCCTTCTCCGCTTCGCACCACAATACTGGCGAATAGAAAAAGCTTCGTATTAATCTTCGAAGGTAGTATGACATTCCTGTACTCTCCCGTCTTGATTTTTTAACATTAATTGGGTCCTGGTCCATTTCTCAGACAGTGCTGTTCCAAACTTAGATAATCAATGTACTCAAAATGTCGCGTTCGCTTTTCAAGGCCATTCCATTTAATGTAATTCTTTTAAAATGAAGGTGTAAATAGGTAAAGGTAGAGGAGTCAACTGATTACGATCAGAGCTCAGGACAGGCGATAATCTCAACCATTGTTGAAAAAAGCCGAGAAAACTCGTTCTGAAAAACGGACGTTGAATCAAATTGCAGAAATGGTTAGTTGGATATGGATGGTTGGATATACGACCATTTTTAAGCCGTTTCATGATCATCGCGGTATATCTAAAGTCCTCACAATACACGTGCCGACGAAAAAGAGGCATGAGTTTATAAACCGAGTTGTCATCACGTTGAGCTTGGGTCGAAGCTGGGGTGTATGGAGCTGCTAAAAAATAATGGATGTAAAAATTTTGATTACTGGTTTTGAGTGGCAGTAGGCATACTTTTCTTCGAATGTAGAATAGAAACAAGGTATCAAAATCATCAGAATACTATGCTACACTTTTGGTAAAACTAAATATTTTTACCGCGAATTTGGAATGGGGAATGGAGTCGAGGTGTCCGTCTTATTCACAACAGCGCGCTATTTCACAAGAATCACGTACCAAAGGATGCTCCACACAAAAGAAGACTCCAAACATTAAACGCTCATCCTTGCTATAAGGATTTAACCCATTTAGATTATATTTATTTTCTAACATGAAAAGAAAGAGTGTCGAAGAAAAAATTATTGTCAATGCGGAAGTGAAGTATGCTTTTTTGACTATTTTGAAAATGTATGTAATTTGAAGCCTTAAACCATTTAACAGCGGCCGATCAGGACTCCCGTCAGTTAGCGCTCAGCTAGGTGAAAAGCTCCTTCATTGCTCGCTGAAACAAATAAAATTCCATTTATCAAGGAGCACTCCACAAATTGCCGTAGGAACTCTTATACCCTTTGAGGTTTGACGGCGTTTACTAAAGCCCTTCAATATCGATGAAGGAAC
>NW_023458556.1:52858281-52900659 GCF_013731165.1 Rhagoletis pomonella | reverse complement strand
TAGCAACTGGATGCAAAAGAGGTTCCACTGATCTGCCCTTCAGGTGCGTAGACTGAGAAAGCCCCAATCTCTAGAGAACTCCAGTTTCTTACATAAAAATCACTCAGTCTCTCGAGATTCTTCAATAGGAAGAAAGAAAGGCTTATTAATATAACATCCCTGCCAAACACGCGAGGTCCTTTTCGTGCCTCGGCAAATAAACTTCACCTTCACAGTCCACCAATACATCGGAATATATCCCCTATTTACGCAGCTGGAAGTCAGCCAGCGACATGATGCCTTCGTGAGCTAATAACGCCATCTGGTCCCAGTTACTTGAAGGGATTAAAAGAGTTAGACGCCCAAAGCCGACCGTATAGGTTATGCAAAAGAAAAGTAAAAAACAAAAACGTATTTCTTCTTATTAAAAACAAATACCTAAACTGAAGATAATAAGGAGCTAGTCATTGACATGATCTTGAAGATTTTAGAACTCACTCTTTGTTTGATATAAATTTGTGTATGTAGGTAACTTTAGCGTGTCCGCCAGTGTATTTACTTAACCATCTCACAGCCTAGCGTAATGTTGTTGCGTACAACAACAACAACAACAGCTGCTCGTTGAGTACTTCTAGGCAGCGACGACTTAGCAAAAACTCTTTCCTAGCGAACATTAAAAAATTACAAATAACTCACTGACTCATGTAAACACATTTGGACTTGCTCGTTTTTTAAGCCGTTGAATCCTTTTTTCCCAAAAATATTCAACAAACGTCACCGCTTTTTTTTCCTAACACAACAACGCAGTCATTAAGGCGAAAAAATCTCAAACAACAATAACAATTGTAATGGATTGTAGAGGAAAGCGAAAGGACGAACGCCTTTCATATACGCACGGCGAATCCTTTGAAACCAACACTTTTTTTTCCAAGCGAAAAAGGTCACGCGAATATAAGCAGGTTTCACTTTTTACGCCGCCGCCGCCGCCGCCGCCGTTAGATGACAACGACAGCCGCAACAACAGCCAAGCACTAAAATTCTTTCATTCGCCAGCTAACCTTGACGATTGGTCAAACGCTGGTCGCCGCACACACGACGAAAGGATTCTTAGCTGCCGCCGAAAGAGTTTTTATAAAAACAAAATTTTTACCGTTTTTTTTACTCTTTCTCTTGCGCTCGCCCAACACTTTTTGTACTTTTTGACTTCTTTGTATTTGAAAACCGAATGCACAGTTCGCCGAACTACTTTTGTATCGCTGCCTCGTGCAAAAAGGCAACAAAGCTGCCTGCCAACCGCTGAGTTAGTGGGGCAATAATAAAGCGCGCCGCAGATATTAGCCGTCGACGTCGTTGTTGCCGTTGTCCTTACTGGTCATCAAACGGCAGCAGCCTTCGGCCATCAGTCAACGGATGTCCTGCGGTGGCACATTTGCGCACGCATTTAGGCTCACTCGCTGCAACGCGCGCAGGTATAAACACTTTGACCTCTGCCACTGTCCACTGTCGTTCGTTCCATGGCCGCTGTCCGAATGGCCTGCCTTATTGTGAAGCTATACGCTGTGTGTCGCTCAATGTTGTTGTCAAACAATATTATGTGTTTGCGTGTAAATCCTTGCCACGCGGAAAGGCTACGCAACATTAACTATTATTGACGGTTTTCTCCTTTTAACCATTTGTATGTTTGCATTGCGTTAAACCCGCTAAACTCAGTCTTAAATCCAACTAACCTTGACTTTAGTTACAGACAATTTCGCCTACAATCGTTGAGCCTTTCGTCCTTTCTTCGCTACAATGGTGGACAATTGTTTTCCAGCAACACGCTTCTGCTTAGCACAATGTCATTTGCACTTAGTTTTATTGCGTAAATTGTTGTAACCATTATGCACGCCTTGCTAAATCCTATCTATCGCAGCCTTTTCGCTTGACTAAGTCAAAACCCTTAGTTAGTCCGTCTACCAATCGCCGCAACTTACCTGATTAGCGTGCAAGGAAAGTCTTAACATTTCGTTGTCTTGCCTTTCAAACTTCCAATGAATCGTTTTGTGCATTGGATGACACAAAGCAGTTCCACGAGATTATTCAACTCCATGCAATCTGTTGTAACTCTTATGCATTTCACCTTTTCCTTATAACTGGCAACATGTTGAGTTGTATATTATGGTCGCTTAGTTACTTGGAATTCGTAGACTGATTGTGAGTTCTGCTTCGTTTTGTGAAAAACTTGCTATGGTTTAGTGAATACTGTGCTGTGCTAGGATTCCAACAAAATGCAATTTAATGCACTATTCCTTCTATCTTTCAGGCAGTGGCTTCTAGTTTTATTTTCACATTTTCCTTCAGTATTTGTGGTTTGCAGGCTAGTCGAAGTTTCAGTTAAATCTATTTTAATTTTGGCATTTATGTATGGATGTCGATGTGTGGAAAGTCGAATGCCTATTGGGTTAAAGATAGCACAATAAATATGGACAACAGGCGCTCTGCAAATGCAAGTGAGGTGATATTTACCACTAAATCAAACCTATTCGTTGAATCTCAGCGTATCGCTAACAAAGTGTGCCTTATGGAACTCCTCATGCTCCTACCCGAAATACTTGCGTCTCCGCCTCGTGTAGCCAAGAAACAAGAGTGGTTGATGTCGCCTAATCATCCCTCCAACTCTTTTGGTAGTAAGGATCTGTTGAAATTTTTACCCTTACCGCAACCTAACCCATGGGACAAGTGGTCTATCATTAAATCCAACAATAGTTCTGTGCGCCTAAGAAGCCATTCTCCTATCTCCGCCCAGCTGCAGCGGCAGGAACGAGTGACACACAGTAGAAAAATCTGTCGTTCAAGCATCACTTCCACGATGAAATCTAAATGCTGATAGTGAAAAAAACATATTATCCTGTTGTCCAAATTGTTCCTAGGGGCGATAAGAAGCGGCGCTAAACAGCTTTCATTGCGATGCTATCAGGACGAGCCTTAGTATCCGTAAATAGAACATCGTGATACGAGGTCGACCGTCGCTCATTAATATTGAGGAAGCCGAGCGAGAGCAGGTGCACCCTATCACAGCCTTTCTGTGTGATACCACAGCCACCTCACCCGACAGAAGAGTTGCGAATTCGCGAACTTCTGTCCAGTATGCAGGAAAAGCCCTGACAATAACCAAAATCTTTTCATACGAAACTCGAACTCGATGACCCTGACACCGGAAGCATTAAGGACTGTGCCATCACGGTGCTAAGTCATAGGACGACGCGAGGCTGATCACTTCTGCTACAACAACGCAAGTGCAGTGTGCCGTCTTGTCAATTTCTAATACTCCTTTAGCTGACTAACGAATTTAGTTTTCTCTAGCGAATTCTGCCAAACGATGGCCTAAATAATTTAAGATTAAAGGCTTAATTGTGGTGGCCAAGGGAAAGGAAATTACTCTAGTAGAGCGGCTCTATTAAATAATATGGGTTTCCCTCCAATACCACCTCATGCCTTTGTCACTACTTCATCAAAACAAGGCTGTCACCTTTCTATCTACTTACTTTGATATCTAAATACTTGACTGATTCAGAAATCTCAAACCGTGAAGAAATCTTGTTGTTATCTTATACGCCCTAGAAAGTAAGACCAACCAACTATTAGCAGCATATCTGGCTTGAAGAATACTTGATGCTGAAACGTGCAGCTACTTTTACGCAAACTTACTTTTCGAAGTATCTGTGTAAAATGTTTGCCCCCCCCACCACTCCTCACTTATTTCCATAACATTTTACTTTAAATTATTTGCATATTTGTGGCCATTCAAATACGCAAGTCCGACCAAATACTTATCACTAATTGAATCCACATGCAATAAAATAAATAAAAACTGCAAAAAGTTGGGCAACCGCCGTCAAAATAAATGTACATATCTCACCCACATCACACGCTGCTACTCGAACCTTTTGGTCAATACCCCTGAAAAAAAAATACACATCAATTGGCAATAAATTTCCGTTACGCGTAAACAACATTCAAATAACTCCAATTGAAACGGAAAACTTTGTCCTTTCACTCCCACCGGTAGATATCCCTAAATAGAAAAACCAAAACAGCCGCAAAGGGACCCTTAAAAAACATTCGTCTTCAAGCAAGTGACTAACGAAACAATCAAAAGCGGATGGTCGACTGCGACTTGGATGCTCGTAAATGGCACGGAATCAAAGGGGTCTGCGAAAAATGGCGCAAATGGTAAGCGTCAAGCGGCATGGGGCACTCAAAAGCCTGCCAAGTGCACACACACACACACACACACAGCGTACTCGTAGGAAAAAGTAATAAAAATTGCATTTGAAACGAAAATGTCCGAGAAAATTTGATTTTTATCGTAATTCATTTGAATTTTATTACGTACGAAATTTCAACAACAATCGACGCCGTCATCGTCATCAACCGTCTACCATTTCGCCCTGAAACGAAACTATTAAATGACCCACAGCGGCTAGTTACGCAACCAGCATCCCATCCCCCAATTTAGGCGCTGATGTGCGCAAAAAGGCCAAACAACTTGGCAACTACTGTGCAGTGAAGCGCCCAGACCAGGGTTGCTTACCGTAGTGGAGGTGTGGTTTGAGGCATCCTTGTGTGCGCGGCCACGTTGGCGTCGTTTTCTACGCAATAAAAATAAAAAGTTAAACGATTTCTTTCTTTCTTGCTTTCTTGCCTTTATGTGCTTTCGTGTCGTTAGTTCTTAATCATTTGCACTTGGCTCGCTAGGTTGGTCTTGCTTTGGTCACTTGGCTTTTGTTTACGTTTCATTGTTGGTCATTTGATTTTATTACTTAAATAGCCATTTTTATTTACATTAACATTTGGGGTACATTATTTGGTATTTCCATGACGGCAGCGTAAAGCGGCGCTATTTCTACAATGTGATTGCTATGGAAAAGGGTTGATCAACCCAGTTATGTAGTATTTCAAGTTAATTCTAGTGTTGTAAATGAGTTTCTGAGAACAATTCAGAAAGGCAAGCAGAGATTTCTAGACTTCAGCCTCACAAAAGCTAGACACCATAAGCGAAAGTGTTGCGATAATTTTACCCTACCTTCTTGCAAACAGTCCGATAGTCGCAATGCGTGGATCCCTATTGAGTAGCGTCCATTCTAACCCCAGTTTCCCCCCCTCCTCCCCCGACCGGGTTGCACTGCACTTCTGTGAGCCTCCGGAGTTGTTTTAACATTCTTCGGTCCATCCGGGGCGAGAAATACCTCGCAACTGTACATGTTATGGCCAGCATTCGCTGAGCTGAAGTACATCTGCCAAAAAGTAGTTCGCAGGTCAGCAATGATAACTTCATCCTTTCATTGAGGGGAGACTGCCTCGAAGATACCCATTCTAGGCAACCTATCTGTAATTCGTATTCCTTCAAAATCGGTGATATTCATCTTACTAAAAAATATTCTGACTAATTTTGTGCGAGCCGTAAGTTAAAAATTCACACTTATTGGGGTTCGCCGATCTTAACAAGATAAGATCGTTGAAACAACAGTTCTGTGTCGCGAAAAACTCGAGCTTGTAGGACCGCCTGCCTTCGGAATGAGAAAACACCATCCGCTGAACAAGACCGACTATTCAAATACATACAGTCTATTATGTACAGGCCAAACCTCACCCCTTGAAATGCATCACTGGGAACGAAGAGCTCGAGTTGCTTCGGGAGTTTCGCGATACATACTTTGACACAACTCCATTTCGGATATTGTAACAAGTTAACAGAGCGATTCTGATTAAAATAGCTGAACGTATTTTGTAAGACAATTGCTAGGCAGTGGGTAAGATAGTTTGAAAGATTTTGTTCATTTTGGCACGATAGCCTTACTGTAAAAAGGCGCTTTCCAACTCTCATGGTTAAAAGCTAATTTGACAGAAAGCACTAGTATATCACTTTGCTTGCGCTACTTCAACAGTCAAAATAGTAGAGTGAGCAAAGCACTGGCGTTTCATTCGAGAGATACGAGATTCGAGTCCTCGGGCCGCGGAATACATTTTCTTACTTCTTCATAATTATTTATTTTTATACCCGAGCGCACTTGTGCACAAGGGTATTATAATTTTGTTCACATAACGGTTGTTTGTAACAGGCAAAACGAATCGAGATAGATATAGACAAATGTATACATAAATGATCAGAATGAAAAGAGAAATCGATTAAGCGGTGACTGTCTGTCCGTCCGTCCGTCCGTCCGTCCGTCTGTGCACACGATAACTCGAGTAAAAATTGAGATATCTTAACGAAACTTGGTACGTGGACTTCTTTTGGGCGTAGGACGGATGGTATTGAAAATGGGCGAAATCGGACAATAACCACACCTACCTCCCATATAACGGTAATTTTCAGAAATACGAAAACTGGGATATTTTAGTAACTACTAAAGATAATTCACTCAAAATTGATATTTACAATGAGTTTTAGACGAAAAATAAGAATATTGTAGATTTTTGGAAAATGGGCGTAGCCACGCCCACTTATGGTTACATGTGTATATCTTGGTAACCGCTGCACCAATTTCTTCCAAACTTGGCACAGTTGTTGGTCCTGTACAAAATACCAAATGGCCGAAAATTTTTAAAATCGGACAATAACCACGCCCACATCCCATATAACGGTAATTTAGAAAAATACGAGATCCTCGATAAATCAGTAAATATTAAAGCTAATTTTTTCAAAATTGATGGGTGCAACATTTCTTAACAAAAAAATATGTTTGTGATAAAATTTTGGAAAATGGGCGTGGCACCGCCCACTTATGATCACATATATGTGTCTCGGTAACCGTTCTACCAATTTGTACCAAACTCGGTACGGTTATTGTGCTTGCCACACAAAAGCAAACCGTTGAAAATTGTTGAAATCGGACTAAAATTACGGCCGTTTTTCATATAACCGGTAAATTTCAGAAATGCTTGAAATTTCAATATTTCGAAATTTAAGGACGCTAATTTACTTAAAATTTATACACCCCGGCTTATCAGTAGCGGCAGCTTTCGGAAAGGTGGAAAACATATATTTAATACTTGCGCCGGGTATTTAATGTTCGGCTCCGCCCGAACTTAGACTTTCTTTCTTGTTTTATTTAATTTACTTTTTAGAGACTGCTTTTTTAATTAAATTGTATTCTATTTTAAATTTAATTTTAAAATATAATTTTTAGATTTTATTGTTTTAAAAAGAAAATGGTTTTTTTTGAAACTTATTTATTGTTTTTTTTTTTTTAATTAAGTTTTTAAGAATTTAATTTTTATTACATTTTTGAATTATATTGATAATAGTAATAGATGGGCGCTTACACATATGTTAGTGTTTGGCCAAGTTTCTCCTCTGATTTGTAGCTTGCGTCTTGATGTTGTCGCACTAAGGGGAGGGACCTTTACCCCGACTCCAAACGGCGATTTTACTTTTATGAGAAGCTGTTTCTCATGGCTGAATACACTCGAAGGTTTGCCATTGCCTGCCGAGGGGCGGCCACTATTAGAAAAAAAACTTTTGTTGTTTTTTATGTGGCAGTGTGCACTGCAAACCACTGCACCGCAGCGGCCGCCGATTAAGTATTTTACAAAGAGAGACTTTTTCTAATTTCATTTAACATTCAGGAATTTAGTTGTTTATTTTTCTCCTTTAAGGTATTTATTTTTTCTGCTTTTTAATTTATCTATTATTCGGTTTTAATTTAATTTTCTTTAATTTTAAGTTTTTTATTGTTTTAATAAGAAACATTTTTTTTTTTTTTATTTTATGTATTTTTTCTGAGTTCATTTGTTTTTTTTTCTTTAATGTTTTTAATTTGATTTTCTTTAACTTCTAGATATTATTGTTTCAAAACGAAAAAGTTGTTCTTTTAATTTCATTTAATTTTTAGAAACTTTTTAATTTCTAATATTTTTTTTAAAGTTAATTAACTTATTTTAATTTCTTTTTTCTTTTTTATTTTAAGTTTTTTTTTTAATTAAGTTAGTTTTTAGAAACTAATCTTTTAATTTTTTTTTATTAAACTTTCTTTAAATTTTAAGTTTTAATTGTTTTAAAAAGAAAAATATTTTTTATTTCGTTTCCTCAAGTAGTTTTTAAAATTTATCTGCCCTTTAAATACATTTTTGAGAACAAAATTTTTGTTTTAAGTGCAAATAAATTTTAAAAGATACTTGCGAAAACAACGCTAATACAGAAAAAAAACAAGGGAAGGTTGTCGCTGTTTTTTAAATAATTTTCTGCAGTGAAAAATATTCCAGTATTCAGATATAAAATTTATACAAATGCTCTACTTCCATTTTTTTTTAAGTAAATATTTAAAATGTTTAGATTTTGGTATATAAATAAACTAGGTGAAAACCTGATTTATTCGATTTTAAAAAACCGGTTAACTAAATATATTCAAAACAAGTAAGAAAGTCTAAGTTCGGGCGGAGCCGAACATTAAATACCCGGCGCAAGTATTAAGTATATGTTTTTTCACCTTTCCGAAACCTTCCGCTACATGGTAAACCGGGGTGTATCCATTTTGAGTAAATTAGCGTCCTTAAATTGCGAAATATTGAAGTTTCAAGCATTTCTGAAATTTACTGTTATATGAAAAGCGGCCGTAATTTTAGTTCGATTTCAATAATTTTCAACGTTTTGCTTCTATGTGGCAAGCACAATAACCACACAAATTGGTGGAACGGTTACCGAGATACATATATGTAATCATAAGTGGGCGGTGCCACGCCCATTTTTAAAAAATTTATCCTAAACGTATTTCTTGGTAAAGAATTGTTGCAAGCATCAATTTTGAATAAATTAGCTTTAATAATTACTGATTTATCGAAGATTTCGTATTTCTCTAAATTACCGTTATATGGGATGTGGGCGTGGTTATTGTCCGATTTTAAAAATTTTTGGCCATTTCGTATTTTATACCAAGGTTAACAACTGTGCCAAGTTTGGAAGAAATTAGTGCAGCGGTTACCAAATTATACACATGTAACCATAAGTGGGCGTGGCTACGCCCATTTCCAAAACTTTATAATATTCTTATTTTTCGTCTAAAAATTATTGTAAATATCAATTTTGAGTGAATTATCTTCAGTAGTTACTAAAATATCGCAGTTTTCGTATTTCTGGAAATTACCGTTATATCGGACCGGTTAAGGTCCGATTTCGCCCATTGTCAATACCAACCTACCTTGGATTAAGGGAAACCTACATACCAAATTTCGCTGAGATATCTCAATTTTTGCTCGAGTTTTCGTGTACACGGACGGACGGACAGACGGACAGACGGACGGACAGACAGACATGGCTTAATCAATTTCTTTTTTCATCCTGATCATTTATGTATTCATTTGTCTATATCTATCTCGATTCGTTTTGGCTGTTACAAACAACCGTTATGTGAACAAAATTAATATACCCTTGTGCACAAGTGCGCTCGGGTATAAAAAACGGGTTGAAACCGGTTTGGAAAAACCGAGTCAAAGCAACAAATCGCAGCTTAATATTTGGTTGCATCAGATTTTTTTTACAAATTAACTTCAAAGAAAGACAAAAAAACGTAGAGGTCAAATTCATTTGTTAACTTTCAAGTCGTTTTACTCAAAAACTTATTTTCAAACCGTTAGTCACTCCCTATGCACTTTCGCTGACACACCTGATATGTTGTTTTTGTATAAATTTACTTAAAAAATAATTCTATACTATAGTAAAATTTAACGACCAATTTTTTCGTAAGTTTTAACCCTTTAGCTCCTATCATATGGGTATTTTTGGCCATTACTTTCAAGGTGGCCATTACAAGTTCATTGCAAATGGTAATTACAGTGTTAAAATATTTACAAAAATGTTAAGAATGAAATTTTACTAGATTTCTTCGTATATAATGGTTAATCGCAGCGATTTACTCTCATTCTATTCACCAACTTCCATATTGCCATATAATTT
The DNA here is from genome assembly GCF_013731165.1 of Rhagoletis pomonella. Classification (NCBI taxonomy): domain Eukaryota; kingdom Metazoa; phylum Arthropoda; class Insecta; order Diptera; family Tephritidae; genus Rhagoletis; species Rhagoletis pomonella. Next base: position 52,890,746 of record NW_023458556.1, on the reverse strand, counting down.
ATGCCACATTAAGTAGCAGCCAATTTTATAATTTCCGGTAGCTTAAGTTTTGACGCCTGAAAAATTTATATTTATTACACTTCCTGAAAACTGATGCTACTCGTAGCTAAACACATTTGGCATTTAACCAACATCTAGCCAGTTACAAATAAATCCGTGAAATATTTCTTAGATTCTTTAGTAAATAGGACTGTTCAGATTTACGCCAGCAATTATAGTCTTAGAGAAAATTATAGCGCAAACCAAAGTGCCAAGCGTTTCCGCAGTATAAATCAAAAAGTTGTTGCTTTATTTTCTGCTTGGTTTAAAAAGTGTCAACGCTTACCGCCGCTACCACTCTTCAAATACTGAATGCTACAGCTAAATAAAAATTCTATACCAAAATTTTGGTCGAAATTGTTGGCTGGCAAATGCCACACGCATGCCACGCAAACTGTGGCAGGACCAACCAGTCAGTCAGCACAACGAAATGTGCCGGTTGCATTGTCTTCGAACGGCTACTCATAAAATTTCTTACACAATACTAAATGTGGCACTCATAGAAGTAGCTAATGTACATACTTGCTATTGTAAACAACATCTAAATAAATTGTAATTGCAATATTTTCCCCACTTTAATGAATTGCTGCCCATAACTCATTCGAATGAAGAAAAGCGCAGCGCAATAAACAAGGATATACGCCAACAACAATTTACAATGGCTAAAGCGATGCGTTGTTGACAAGCGAGTGTGCTGGCGAGTGTGTGTGGCTCCAGTTCCTTCGTTTGCTTATAACAATTGTTTGAATGGCAATTGTTGTCTCAGTGGTAGCCAAATGAAAACATCTTCGAACGCTTATAATGGCCCATTAAAAATGTCGACAATAACGCTCATTCACATATCCTGGCAATGGCCAGATGCCATTTTGAGCAGCACATTTCCGTTGCGCGTACATTTATTTATTAACACTCAAAGCCAAACAATCCGTTTTATTAGTCATATGAATACGATTTGGCCAACTGATTATAAGTTGTAGCACCCAGTTTTAGTCTCTCTTACATAAGTACTTATATATATAGGCACATCCTGCGGCGCAGCGTCGCTTGGTCGGTTGGCCGCTGTGGCCACGTTTGCGTAATAAAAAATTGCCAGCATTCATTTTATACTACTGCGGTAAAATATAGAATACATTTTATATGTATGTATGTATGTATGTATGTATATATGTAAAGTTTATTGGTTCATATGTTTGTACCAAATACAATCTTCACCAAAACACATCCCGCATTAGAAGCTATTTAAAGCTTTCTATAGATTTTATGGGGACTATCTGATCGTCACTGATCTGGATCAAGCACGAAATCGGATTCGGCCTGGTAAGTCAGATCGTTTTTATATTTTATTTATACATAGAACTACGTAGACATGGGAGTTCACTTTTTCCTCTATGAAGTCGAATTCTTTGCAGCAATGTCCTTTTACGACTAAAAACTTAAACAGATGGCAGCTTTGATCCGTATTAAGTCCGAGTTAAGATATGTATGGTACTCTTCACCAGGAAATACAAGGTTCCGAACTAGTTTAAGCTTAAGCACCTGGGGTTTACCGCCTTCTCTGTCTCACTGGATCTTTACTGCGATAGTCAGGTCGATACTGTTCCATGTGATACTGGTCTGATGGACCGCAATAGAGAAGATAACATTTCGTAAAAGGCAGCACTTTACACCTTGTTGCATCTCTTGCCGGCGACCCGTCGGCCAAGAATATAGCCTCAAGATCTGGCGACAGGCTTATGCCACGGGGCAGTTTGTGTGCTGGTCCTGCGGACACAGCAGTATAGCGTCAAACTTACTCGGCAGACTGACTACATGATCCCGGTTCTGCATTTTGGGACGAAATTCAAAGCCACTGTAGAGCTCGAAGGCTGGCGTGGGACTATGAGGAGTGCTGACTGGTGAATTTCTACACAGACGGGTCGCAGAGGGAGAAAGCCGTAGGGGCGGCAGGCGTCTGCGCGGAGCTCGGTCACAATAAATGGTATAAGCAGCCGAACTACTGCAGCATTTTTCTGGCGAAAGTACTGGCCATAAAGAGTGCGGAGGAGATACTGAGTCTGCACTTCCTCGAGAAGTGTGACGGAGTGCAGGGCAGCTCTGGATTTGCTACATACAGGTACTGATATGCATCTGGCAGGCTTGCCAAAGAGGGCGTCCTGTCGGAAACTACGATGTTAGGGGAGGTGCCGATTTCGCTCCAGGCGATTAAACGACAGTTTGACCTGTCCATGATCCTGGCGTGTACCAAAATGCAAGGTTGTAAGTTATCTAGGATTATGTGCGGATCATATGGCATAAAGCTCATGAAGTTTTCCTATCGCTCATGAGGTTGCATGCTGGGCTACTGGTGGATGTCTTTACACGACATTAACCTTTGGCACCACGTCTTTTTAACTGACTTAGTGCAGCATATGCTGTGTGAGTTTCCTGCCCCTAGCAGACTACGAATCAGTCTCTTGGGAGCAGGCTTTCCGCCTAACCAGGAAGCCACTGCCAAGATAGGGGACATTAAGGTTTTCCAGTTTGAAAAGAGGACTGCGATATTCTTCAACATTTCTCCGGACGCTCAGTGATTAGCTGTCTAATAGGGCCGTAGTTTATTTAGCAATGCTATGGACCTTAATGGTCTCTGTGAATTCATGCAGTGGCTTGCCAGTTCAACTAATCTAACTTATACAGACAAGCAGTCATGCAATTAGTGTCATCAGTAATGAGAAGATGGTCGTTAATTGCCTTAGGTGGCGAACTTCCGACCTCGTAAAAGTATTCGGAAAATTACCATTGCCGCATGCATAGGCACGGCTGCTGTTAGAAACATTTTTTCTATTATTTGCATCTGAAGCTCAACTGGCATCGCACCTGGGACACTCTCTAATCATTTCACAGCGATAGCTTTTATTACAGAAGGCAATTTTTTAAATTGCTTTTCATTTTCAATACCACCGATCTTCCTCAGTCCTATCTAGACTAAATGTTTCGTCGGACGAAGGGTCGTAAATTAGTATTTTGGTAGAGGAATGATGTTTGCTGGGAGGATACATGTATTGCATATTAATAACCAAAATTTCTAACGAGCTAACAAGCTAACAAGCTAGAAAAAATATGGTATTTCGTATTGCATTGCGATTAACTTCTTGACAAACTATGCATGAATACATTTCATTTCAAGAGATATTTTAAGAAGAAAAATATACCAATATCCGTTTCGCCAACTAGCTGCCTCCAGCATTGGAGACTTTCCATCTCATAAAAAGCTGCGTTTTCACATTAACCACATCTGAAATGGGCCACCAATCCAGTCAAGCGTTTTTATGGCCAAATTAAACGCCAAGAATTGACCATTTTCTTGAGCTCATTTCCGATCGTCGGTAGCTCTCCGTTCATACGTAGTCAATTACGCTTTTGGCCATGCTTAGTTGCCTATACATACATACTACATACACATATGAGATTTCATTAAATTTTATTAGCAACCAAATATTTTCGCTTTCCTTTGAATGACTCAAAAACGTTTGCTTTAACGATTATTGTGGACCATTGGTCATTGGCCATTTCCATTTAGTGGCCATTTTCTGTTTATTCGCGTAAATGGCGCGCAAGGAACTAAATTTTTTTCTTTACTTACATTTTTTTGCGAAATGGTATACGTATGTATAAGAGAATATGCGGATAAAGCTAAACTTTTTGCAATTACCAAATACAGAAATGGTCCCACTTCCTCCGAGCACATTACCAAAGTTGTTGAAACTTTTATCGCTTTGACTGTGATTCGGAAATAGATTGACTTGTATAAATATGAAGCTACTTAAAACTTTGCAAGAAAGTAGTTCGACGTAGAATGAGAGAGTAATTTTCTAAAACACATTTACCAATTTTTCTTCAGGTTATGGTTAGTGCAAAACCGCGTGACAGAAACATACATAACTGTGTGAGACTAGACACTTTTCCTCCTTGATAAAATGTGTTTTTAGGTATAGCGGAATAATCGCACTGAGAACGACGATAAGTTACCTTCATTGCTAATTCACCTGCAATTCAGTTGTGACATACAACTTTTCCCTGAGGATAAGCCTGCATTCTATGGCCGCTCGCATTAAATCCCAGCAAGACGGAACTGTTCTTGTTTAGCCGGAAGTACATGATATCCGTTGTGGTCCATCTCTCGATCGGGGGTGTCTGTCTGCAGCTCCCGGACAGGTCAAGTATCTAGGCTGGAGCCAGGATAGGAAGCTGTCGTGAAAGCTTAACATTGAGAAAAAGCGAGAACGGCGTCGGTTGTCTTGTGCTGCTGTAGGGGCACTATTGGTTAAAGGTGGGGTCTCTCGCCCATAGTAATTCATTAGCTCTATTAAACCATAGTTAAGCCTATCTTATTTTACGGAGCTTTTGTCTGCTGGATCACATTAGAGAATGCTACACTTATAAGGTAACTGGAACGTGTACAGCGGATCGCCCTCATCGGGATTAGTGAGCCATTAAGAACCACACCTACACTGGCGCTTAAAGTCATGTTGAACATTGTTGAACAGAATTGCCGGGTGCTTAACAGGTTTGAAAGCTGCATACTTGGGAGCTCTGGAGGGCTTTTACTTCGTCCGTGATCAGATAGTTTACTGCGCCTCCGAAATTTTTCCCAGCAGCGCAAGGAAAGTTTGAGTGCCGGCTCACAGTGATATCGCGGTAAACTGCGTAACTGATGACCTGGCAAGGAAAGGCAGCCTTGAGACGTTATCAATAGATACGGGGCAACTAGGGACGCCTCTGCCTCTGTCTTAGACGGTTGGGCCCCATCTAAGCTCAGCGAGCGCTGCGCTAAGACTAAGGCATAGACAATTTCTAGAGCCTTCTGGCCTTGTGTGGGCCGTGGACGGTAATAGAAGCTCGTTACACTTATAAAGCCACAGCTCTTGCTAGTGGTGGGTGCAATTGGTACTCACGCGGTAAGATTGGGAATCACAACTGATCCCTTTTGTATCAGCTGTCAAGAGGAATATAAGGTAGAATCATCTCAGCACTTTCTCTTAGAATGTCCAGCATTCGCGAGGCTAGGATGGAAAAATTTTGGCTGGCCCTTCTTAACTAACCCTGAGCTCTTAGGATCAAAATCAGCCGCATCCGAAATTTCGTAGTCGGCTCGCCGCAATTCGCTGACTAAATTAATGGTCTCTGTTCAGTTTTTCGTGATACCGCAAAGGAAATTCTCCTAATTGTCCAAGTGTAACCCTTGTATGGCGTATTTCTAATTCCCGTAAAGTGTATCCTAACTTCAACGATGATTTATAAATAATTCAGCAGCTCTGAATTCAAACTAGAATATGGAAAGCACTTAGGCTATTTTGTATCCCCTTAACTCAACTAATCTGTCAACGTCAATTTATGTAGGTTATAATCCTTTTTTCCACATAAAATTAGAAGCGCGTGTTAAAGGATAATTACAACGGACATAGTACGCGTGTGAACATAAAAAGAAAGAGGAAAAAAAATACTAAAAATAAAGAAAATTGCATTACGCTTGTTTGTAATAAAATAAATTGAATATTTCAGTAGAGAAAAAGGCCACAGAAAAAAATCAAATAACAAAAAGTACGCGTTTGCAATACTTTGAGGGTAAAAATGTGTTTTTCATGCAAAAAAAAATGTATATATCGTAGGGTCTGCGTAAATGCGTTAATTAGGGTTAACCATTGCTTGGCAAATGTAGTGGCTGCTGCAGAGTGAAGGGATTAAATGGGACGCCAAGCAAGCAGACACGCAATATTGCAGCTAATTATGTCATTTTGACAGCAGCTACTGTCAACGGAGTGGGTTGAATTGAAATTGAATACTTTTAGCCAATGTGACGCAAGTTAATTGGCAGGCTGATGTATATTTGAAATAAGCAGATTGCAGAAAAGCTAGGTATGTATATGTATGGATGTGTGTACTCTAGTCAATTTTTTATTATCCATTTAAAGTGCAGAATTTTTTTTATGGCATTTTTATGTGCAGCATCTAAAGGTGCTTTATAAGCTGTAGACACAACCCTTTGGCAGGCACTTGCACCCAAAAAACGGAGAAAACAAGTGCCCCTTTTGCGCTTCTTTTCCGATGCATACTTTCAAACATACGTATGTAGTATATGATTGCAGTTTCACGCACATGTGTGCCGCCCACTTCCTTTTTTGTTGTCCTCGTCGTCGCCACGTCGTGACACAATATGGCGTTGACAGCTTGAAAAATATGGTACAACTTAACAAATTTGCAGAAATTTATATGAATTCACACACATACAGACAGTGTACTCGTAGACGCAAGAACGTGATGCTCGACGCTTTGAAAGAAAATTTGCGCTGCGAAAAAACACACTCGTAGACAGATTTTCATAGAATTTGAAAAAATCGGTGCCCATTGTGAGGCATTAAAATGGAGAAATTGAAATAGAAATTTAAAAACCCACTCATACCTCCATTTTCCCTGACGCCAGCTACCTCTTAACTCCCCGAAGATGTCATAAAACCCCGGTTTTACAGTTGTAATTTCAATCAACACAACTCCACAAGCATTTAAGTAGCTTCCAAAAACGTTTAGGGAATAAAAAAATAAGCGCAAAAAAAATCACGGTAATCATAAATTCGACATGTCTAATGGCATGCCATCATATACATACATACATACCTGCAAACATATGTACATACTAGGGATGTTAATTTTTTCGCTTTTTAGGTTCGCGGGATTTTCGGGATGTCGTTATAACAATTCCGGGATCCCGGGATTTAGATATTCATTACTTTTCAACAACTTAAATCGAGAAAATTGCGTCTATATTGTTTGAGAAGCTCTCCTGCCACATAATAAATACTAAATAAATGGGTTTGAAACCTACTTTTTTATTTGAAGAGGCTGATTAATTCCAAAAATTATCTAAAAAATTCAATGCAATATGGAATAAAAATATGGGTACCAAATTAAAGAGGAAATTTCTTTAGATTTTAAAATAATTAAAATTTTCCGGATTTTCGGAATGGGTTCTTATGCACCGAAAAATTGAATCTGTTTAAATTTTCCAGAATTTCTTCTTTAATGTGGTACCCATACTTTTTCTGTAAGCACATTTCACTGAATTTTTTAAACCATTTTTGAATTACTGACGTCAGATTGAAGACTTAAAACGCAATTTTACTACATTTGGCCCATGGTTTCGCGAATATATTGATATGTGTTTAAAATTTAGCTGGACACTTATAAAAATTATTAATTATTAAATAAAAGAAGAAATATAGCCAATACTGGTCAAGAAAAGGAGTTTCAATTATTGTCATTAGTGCAAATTACAAATCTCGAAAATCCCGAGATTTGCCAAGAATCCCGGGATTAACATTCCTAGGACGTACACCTTCACTTTGGCATGCACATAACGCACACATGTCGCTTGATGACCTTTGCTCGACTCTGTCTGCAGCACCGCGTTATTTTCTCAACCCTTTCCTTTCGTCATCATCATCACCCTTTTGCCATATCTGCGATATGAGGGGCAGCAACCAACCTTTCTTTATGACCGCATAAAATTTCGCCACTGCCATTGTGTTTTATTGTTGCCTCTGTCCACGCTTAAATATAAAGAAAAGGATTTAATAACATTTTTTTATTTATTAATTTTTTTTTTACTTCTTATTGTCCACCATGTCTTCATTTGTCGCACTTCAATTTTTGATTTATAATTTTGCCAAATAACAATTGATTTGCGCACTTGCAGACAGATTTATTTAAGTTTCCACAAATAAATTTAATTCCGTTTTGGCATTAAGTAAGCGACTAAAGTTTTCCTAAATTCTCTTGTAGCTACGAGTGTTTTTTCAGCCATTTTAATGGTCGACACAATACATAACTATGTACTTAAATTTCATTTATTTCACTGACGCATCAGTGCCGCCTAAGTGGCGAAAAATTGAAAAATTCGTTGTCTACAATGTGAACGTATTTGGTATTTTTGTAAAGGTAATATATCTACTAAAAGAATTAAACAGAAATTCTACTATAGAATAAATAACATAAATATATGCCGCCAGGAAGCCATTAAAGTCAACAAGTTTTATACTAAGAATTTTAGTCAGAGCATAGCCATGCGTGAGCTCTTCACGGAAAGAAATGTCAAATATACATTCTTTGAAATAAAATATTAGTTTGACGTTTTTTATTTTCATATGTATATATGTACGGCAGAGAACTACATATAAGAATAAAAATTTTGCAATAAAATAAAAACAAAGGGTGTCCCTACGGTATTCCAGAAAAAAAAAAAAACTTTTTTTGTGATAAAAATTTCAAAAATATGGTTATTTTTAATTCGATTAATAAAAAATATAGATATGTAAATATATATTTTTTTATTATTTGAAACCAGCTAATTTTTTTCAACTTTTTGAAGTATTGCGTTTTTGCTAATGCATAAAATTATTTTTTAATTATTTGTCTGTGCCATCAGCAAATGAGGTGGCAGATTAAAAAGCTTGGGCTTTAAATGTGTAATAGAGGTTTATTTTTTTTTTAAGAGTTGCCACCTGTTAAAAAATTAGATTCTAATTATTTAATCAAGTTAAGTAAATTACTAAAAGATGGGTGTCAATCGAAATGGGTTAAGGGTTTATTTCTTAATGAAACCAATTTGTCACTACCACTAAGTGCTTAGTGGTTATGAAAAAAAAATTGTCACTACCACAGGGTCCTTAGTGGTAGTGAAAAAAAAAATGTCACAACCACCGTATGGTGCCCTGCAGAAAAAATTTATCAATTGATTAAAATAACCAACTTCTAGTTAGCTTAATTTCGGGATTTAGATAAATACCTAACTTTTAATTAGCTATGAGAAAACTAAATTTAAGTGAGTTGTAAATTCGTGCAGGAGTCATGTAGGCGTTATCAGGAGTTTGTTGTCTTTACAAGTTTCTATTTACATATGTAAATATCCTCCTACAAAAAATACTTGCAATACACTTTTTTGCGCCACTTCGCCGATTCTTTTTCGAATTCAGGACAAATAAAATAAAGATCGTAATTTTACATTAATATTTTGATTTTGATTTTAAATATGGGACCAGCTATAAAAGGACATGAAAACAAATAAGCAAATACATACATATGTAGTGTTAAGTAAAATAAATAAATAAAAATATAAAAATATTGAAAAAATATTTGTTTATTGATAGTTTATTTCCAAAAGTAGATAGCTACAAGTCAGTTGACATCTAATGCAGAGGAAACCAGTGATCACTATTTTGCGGCCATCGCCCTTCAAAAGTAGTTAGTTACGGCGGAAGGAAATAAGTAATAAAAAGGTACAACCAGTGGACTTCTGGGTAGTTATAAATTAGCTACAAACTAGCCCCGTTTCCTGCAGGGTAGTGACATATTTGTTTTCACTATCACTACGCACTGCACTGGTGCTAATGCATTTCTAATTTCACTACCACTACTCGTATAGTGGTAATAAAATGTTCAGTGCGTGAAAATTTTAGTGCAGTGGGCCCAACTCTGCTTCTGGAGGAAGTAAGAACTCTTCAAATCTGAACTTTGACTATGCAAACGACAATTGCAAACCCAGGTCCTTCAAGCTCTGCGGAATGAACATATTTAAACCCTTGTTCCTGCGCTAACACTAGCAGTATGGGCATGAAGATTATTAAGATATACGTCCTCATTGAGATTCAGCTTTCAGCCGTTAAAAGATAAACACATGTCAAAGACATCAGTTCAGTACAGTACTCGTAGATTTCTACATTCTGAAATGCAACTTCATAAATCCATGCAAAAAATATTTTAAAACACCAAAATACCCTTAAGAACTCAATTAGTTTATGCTGAAGGCATCCACAAGTAGGTTACTACCAGGAATTTGACCAACTGTGGTTAATGTGGTGTAGGCGGTGTTCTTTTGACTACCAAATACATTCTAGAAGTAAGCCTTAACAAAGGCAAAAAATGCGCAAATGTGGAGTGGCCGAACAATCAGCAATTAATGAGAATTGCCAAAAATCATGTGTGAAATAAATTTAAAACGTCTGGCGGCTACGGAAAGTAAAAAAAAAAAATCAACAATGGAATAGAAAAACATATTTTGAAAAAAAAAAACCTGAAACGGCTGCTAAGGATCCGGTCAGCAGTTGACAGCACAGCATGCCATGCAGTAGGAACTCGATCAGCGGGAGCGCGCAGACTCTGTAGTAGACACAAAAAGGACTTACATTTTAGAAACAAATCATTTGCTAAGCGATAAGGCAAATAGACAAATCAACGGGAGTGCAACCGCCATATTGTTCGCTATCACGTCGGTATCACTCGAATTTTTGGCTATCGGCAGGGATGCGCAATGTGACAGCGGTTAAAAAGATATCTTCGAAAGAGTCTGAGAATGAAGATGTCTTCTCACCACAGCCACGCAACAATTAAAACATCATCAACGGACGAGTACACGTAATAATTGACTTGTTTTGCTGCTGAACGATTGCTGAGCTGTGGCATAAAAATGCCGTTGTACAAAACGAAAATGAAAACGAAGAAACTAAAAATCGAAACGAATCGCACTCGGTGACATAACAATTGAAAAAAGGACGACATAGTACAGTGTGGAGAGTAAGTCAAAGGATATATGTATGCATGTATATAAGTAAGGAAAAGCAGCATGTGGCGCAGATTTGCAGGCTGACTGCAAGAACTCAATGTGCTCTATTTTTTTTTTTTTGGACAAACACACATTCATATTCGTATGTCTGTTTTTCTGCTGCGCGCATATCTTATCTGCATTTGACAAAGTGGCCAACGCGCCGCGCCTGCCAGCATCGGCGTTTACTGTATTAATGTACAATTATGTATTTTTTTAAATTTCTTCGTTGATCACGCACCAAACAAATATCAGGTGACATGCTGTCGACTCTGTTTTGATTCCTGGAAGGTGTCGGCTTTTGATTAAAGAGGTTAGGGAGTGGCGGTATATACATACATACATACATACCTAAGTATTGAGTATTGGGTTATGTCCTAGCATTCATTTTTCGGCTTTGATTACTTAATACTACATTTTACTGATTTCAGGCAGTGATAACTAAATAAAAGCGGTTTTGTGGTTTTGAAGTTTCAATTGTCTCACTCTTGCCATGAAGGTGAAGTTGTGAGAGAAAAACTGGTACAGGAAGTGTTAATCTGTACCGATGGCTTATAAGAATGCGTTTATGGTATAAATTGGTCATTGAGTGTAAATACATACTTACATATGTATGTATGTATGTATTCAACGAGTGTTTTGCGGGAGCGATTAGTCGGCCTACGCAAGGCTGTAAAACCACCGAGAGATCTGCCAAACCGACACAATGTACATTAGGGTGGTCCGAAAAAAAATGCATATGAAAAACTTAAAGTCCGAATTTTAATACTCTCACCACCTATGATTACTCTATAATGGAATGAAATATACTCATATTTTTAATTTCAAAATCAAAAAATATTTATAGGTCGTTCAAAGCGCTAAAAATTTCCCATGTATTTTATATGGGAAAAAACAAAAAAAATTCGTAGAAATGGTATGGAATTTTTGGAAATCAATATTTTTCAATCGGAAAACTCTGTTTTTCTTCAAGAGACTTCCAACAATATTACCATTTTTTTAAACTAACAATTTTTTATGGGTCCCTCTATTGCATTTTTTAGGGACGGACTGACAGACAGGCACGGCTTAATCGATTTCTCTTTTCATCCTGAGTATTTTGGTATATTCGGTGGTGGGAGAAATAATAGAAACATTTTTTTACCAGTTTTTGATATATTTCTTTTGTTTAATATTTTTTATATATTTATATAAAACCTTATTTCAAACTTTGTACAAAAAGTATAAAAAAATCAACAAATTCTACCGAAATTCCCCAAAATGTCAAACTTTTTATTTAGAAAAATTTTAAGTAAGCAGTTTTATAGCATTGCTTTTTAATAATTTATCTTATATAATGCGCTATACTCTTATAAAACAATATTAAACATCGAATAAACAATAGAAATGTAGCCAAAACTGGTCAAAATATAAAATTTCTATTATTCCTTCCACCGCTGTATAAGTATGTGTATATTTATCTCGATGACTTTAGGCTGTTACAAACAACCGTTATGTGAACGAAGTTATAATATCATTGTGCAAAAGTCCGGGTATAATAACTTATGCAAAAATATGTATGTTTGTATTTACAATCTGCATTTGACACTACTGGAAAAAGTCCGAGACCTTCAAGATTTATTCTTCTCGAGTATCTAATTAGTTAATTAATTTCGAAAAAACGTTGCCAATAAGTTCACTTGAAGTCTGCACCATTCCGCTGGCATACGTCACAAGGTGCAATCACAGTGAGTAATCTGCATATGCCACCACTTCAAACATAAAATATGCTTAACTAGCTCAACCAGCTACACTGCAGACATTTCAAATCAAATGAACCTTCTTACCTTTTAAAATGCAAATGACGAGTGCTGCGCTACCGCCAGCATGTAGTACGCTTCTCCTATGATTTTTCTACTGCATGTGTTTCTTTTTCCATTTTCCATTTTTTTTAGCATTATCTACCCTGCAGCTTTTCTTCTACACTTTATTGTCTCTGTACGATATGTTTATGAACATGTGTACTTTCCATTCCGACAACTTTCCCCACTTTTGCCACTCTGATGGTTTTGCTCCTCTACCGCTCTTCTCCATTTCTCTTGTGGCCATAGTCATGTGGCCTGCCCCAGCAACCAACAGACCAACAGACCGAACAATCGGTCAACCATCTGCAATGGCAAGTGACAACAAGGACTTAGGCGCACTGATATACATATGTACATATGCAAGAAGATTAGGAAAAATAATGTACATATGTATGGAGTAAATAATGAAAATAAAGAACCTAGAGAGTTAAGGGACAAATATTAAAGTAAATACTTATTTTTAAATACTAGTTATATGTGTCTAATACCAGTTATATGTGTCTAAGTCTATTTAACTTTTACTAGCTTTTTCCCGCAGCTCCGCCCATGTGATGTTCGGTTTAAAGTTATGATTTCAAGTGTGATAACCCAAAGAATTTTATTAAAAAAAAATTTTATAATTGTGTTAAGGTTCCAGAGTTTGGCCAATATGTCGAATTTCAATTAAATTAGTAATTTCTCAAAATTTCATGTATTTAAACACTTACTACTAAAAAGTAGAAGATGTCTCTAATTCTTGTCTAATCCATGTATAATGCTTACTTAAACATTATGTTTACTTAGCCATCATTTAAAAGCTTACAAATTTTCCTTAACCCTTTCGATTCGAACGGGACAAATACGTCCCGGCAGAAGTTTGTTCATAACTAAAATAGAATTTACGTATTGGAATTGGTTTAAATATAATAATAATAATAAAGATAATAATTCGAAATAGTTTTTGTGCAGAAAACTTACACTCAAGCCATTTAGTTCTCTTCTGAAAGTTACACTACTTTTTTATGGGACATATGTGCCCCGTTAGTATTATGATGTTGGGTTGAATATCTGCCGCTTAGTGTTTTTGGACATTTTCTCATTTTCTTTGGAATTTACACAAAAATAATAAAACTAAAATAAAAATAATAATGAAATAATAAAAATAAAAATACATATGTATGTCGAAGAAACTGAAACAAGAAGAAATATTAGCCCAGCTAATGGAGTGTGATGTGTCTGGTGTTTTGTGGCAATGTTTTTCGAAACGTCCAAAATTCCGAATGGGACATATGTCCCCCCTCTTAGGCCCCGCAGGAAGGGCGGGGCGATCCTTTTATAAGTTTCATATTTGTATTATATATCCTAAAGTTAAAAATATAACTAAAAGAGGTTTCTCTGCTGGTTGCTTTTCGGGTCGAAAGGGTTAAAAAATGACTGTAAATTATGAATACTGTAAATTGTTTTAATTTGGGTCGCATCGTTATTGCAGAGAACAATACCTCATTATTATATTTCATTTAGCTTAAACAGAATAAATAAGCGTGGATTGAAATTTGGGATGGGTGGCAAAACCTTGCTGTAAGACGAAAGTTGTTTTCGTATTAAAGCTTCTCATCACACATCTCTCGTTTGCCATCTACATATATTGTAATACTCGTATTTATTTAACTGAATTTAAAGTTTAAACAGGTGGCAACCTTCTCAAAGTACAAATATATTTTCGAAACAAAGCTTTTTTCAAACTGTTTCGTTCACATCCATATTGTAATATTTCACTACAATAACTGATTATTACAATTATACTTTTAAGCAGGTGGCAACGCTATTTAAAAGTATTTTCGAAACAACGCTTTTTTATACCTCTTTCGATTGACATCTATATTCTTATACTTTATTTAACTTGTGCCATTTGACTTCATAATATTCAAAATATTTGCAAAATAAAACATTCTTAAAACTCATTCGGTTACTCCCCACATGGGGATACTTTATTTAACTTATTAATAAAATTGAATTTAACTTTGTGTATAGATGGCAATGCTACCTGTTTAAAACCTCTCTCGTTTGATGGGCATATTGAAATGTTTCATTTAACTTGCTAATAAATTGGCAACGCGGCAACCGTCCCAAATAATATTTTTCAGCAATTCTCGTTTGACAGCCACATTATTCTGATAATTTATTTAACTTATTAATAAATATATTTCAACTTTTTAACAGGTGGCATCCCCCGCAAAAGTATTGTGAAAAAAAGCATTGCAGAACCTCTTTGGTTTGACACTCACATTGTTTTCGTATTTTATTCAAATGATTAATTCATTGATGGCAAATTCTGAAAAAGGTGGCAACTCTCTCTAAGGGTTTCCTATATCTTAATCCAGGGGCTCAACTCCCGTTCTGCCTTATCGTGAAGTTAAGTGAAATGTCAAAATGTCACACCGAAATAAATGCGGTGTAAAAGTGTTATTTTTAACGCAGAACGAGAATTGACCCTCAGATTATAATCTCTCTGTGTGCCATATTTCGCAGCAATATGTTCAGTGGTTTTAGCGTGAAAGAGCAACAAACATACTTACTCACTCACAAACTTTCACATTTCGACTGCGTTTCAAGAACGCCCTATTTCAGAATTTTTTTTGAAAAACACCCTATCTCAGAATTCGCTGCTGAGATAGGGCGTTCTTCAACCAAATTCTGAAATAGGGAGTTCTTGAAAAGTTTTTTGACATAGCACGTTTTCTCGAACTGGCTGCTGAGATAGGTCGATCTTCCACTCAGCAGTCGATTTATAATATTAGTATTTTTTCAAAATATGTGTGGTTTAGGCTTTTCAATTCAATCAAGCAATAACTTAACCTGCCATATGTATATATGTACGTCTCTAGGAACAATATATGTATGTATGATACTGGTCACTTAAGCTCTCAATGTCAGTAAAATGTTGATATGGAGATCAGTTGGATTAAAATATTTTTTTTTTTTTTCTCATAAACATGTATGTGTGTATGTATATATGTATGCATACTGTTAACCTCGCGCTGTGTCTTATCCCTTGCGTTGGCATAAAAAATTCATAATCTATTTTAACACCCTCACTTTTTACGTTTTTTGCTATACGCCAGAGCCCATCTTTGTCAAGTCCGTTTTTTTTCTGAATGCAGACAATTGTTGTGTGAAGTACATCGAGACATTTGTACATACTTACATATATGTAGATGCATTAGTAGCTTCTGCTGGACATATTGAAAGTGCTCGCTTTAGTAGGATTTATTTTTTTTTACAATAGAAGTGTAGCATGCCATTCGTGTCTGCCAGTGACAAATGCCAATTTGTATGCAGTGTCGGTGTTAGCCACTAGGTGAAAGGCATTAAATAATTAACTCAAATCCTTCAGTCAAATTCACGAAGGCATAAAGCAGAGTTAACTATGCATTCTAAGGAAAATATATGTACATACCAGGTGTGTGAAGCTGTGCAGACGGGAGTGCTATGTAGTTGGTTCGTACCTTTGTGTATGCAGTTACAGTTGCACCACCATACTTAAACACGGGTCTTGCGTCCCCGAGATGCGGTAACCAATCGGTGGGGAGCCTTGGGTCATGCCAGAAAAAGTGGAAGCTTCGGTGTTCCTCTCCAACTATGTAATTCGGTTTAAGGGCTCACTGTAGTCAGCAGCATTTGTTTACTGGGAGGTATGGCTGCTAGCGGGCATTTGTCTTGGATCAAGCGGCTGCAGTTATAAGCGTGTACCCAAAAAAATCCAGCCAGTTAAGGTTGGGCAATTGGGTTTTCGACCCGTCACGTAAAGCAGAGTTTCGAAGAAAGTTCAAAATTGTGTCGTCAAAGACCCGCTTGGATGACTATGCTTTGAAGGTATGGAATGTCCGGACCTGAATAATACTAAGGCTGGAACCAATGAAATGCCATTTAAAAGAGTTTAAATTCGCTGTTGGAGGTGAGCCCAAAATATGTAAAAAGTATTAAGGCCAAGTCGAATTCCTATAAGTCGACCAAGAGGGAACGTTTCTTCCCGCTGGTGAATTATGAAAGGATACAAACCAGTGGAGAAGCTAAGACACCGTGTCGAAGTCACAACACCCACCAAATTAGAGTCCACAGGTTAATCAATGATTTAAATATCTTGATTAGTGATTCATTTAATTAATTAAATCAAGTACGAACACAAATAAATACTCAGAAACGCATTCAAATGAGCTAAAGAGTATTTGTATAAGTATTTACAGGGTGTAAATTAATAACTGTAGCACAGGTTTTTGCTAAAAGGGTTTTTTTATAGATATTGCAAAGAAAAAAGTAATTTATTGTTAAATATTCATAGATTTTACTTTAATTTTGTTAATTTGTTTTTAAATTTTAACCTTTATTTGGGTTTACCAGCGGTAAACACTTTGAGAGAAAATCGCAGGTCTTCGTTGGTTAATTTATTCCATATCTTCTGAAACCATTGGCTGATTTCCTTACTCCCCCATTTGTCCAACATAAGCTGTCATAATCAGCAATCGAATACACTCGCAACTGGTGACAAGGACGGCCATTCATTCGACCAATCCAATACAGTTTTTCTTTTTTTGTCTTTTTTAATAAAAAGTCTAAGAAAAGACTTCCGTTTCGAATTACTTCTCTCCCAAAGTTTACACTGCTGACAAATGCAAATTAATTAAAATTTTAATTTTAAATAATAAATAGTAAATAAATAAATAAATTTAAATTTAAATTTTAAATAAAATAAAAATTTCGAAACTACATAATAATTGAAATTAAAGTAAATCATGTACAAAATTTACAAAAAAATAATTTTATTGCAAAATCTACAAAGGTCCCTTTTATTTTTCAAAAAACCTGTGCGACAGTTATTATTTTACACCCTGTATATTAAGGCGCATCACGACATTTGAACAAAAAAAGTTTAGCGTGTGTCAGTTTTATTTAAACGCTTATTTCGATGGAAAATTTTGGGTGTAAATTTTTTTTTTTTTGCGCACCCGCTAAAAACCGCTAAATGGCATTTTCCGCAATAACTTATTTTATATCCGATTTTTTAAATCTTAATGTCGCTGAAAAGGTCTCGCTCAGGACTATAATTGGCCATTAAGCAGTTTTCGCCTTCAAAACCGTTTTAATTTATATCTTCACTAAGTTTGGAATTACGGTCCCAAGAGTTTTATTTTTATACTATAAATCTAAAGGTCTCAAAAAACGATGACGACCTTGCTTAAAAGGTTAAAATTTAAAAAATCGGATAGCAAATAAGAAAGTTATAGCAAAAAATTCGATTTAGTGATTTTTAGCGGGTGTATAAAAAAAATTCACACCCAACATTTTTTCTCGACATAAGTGATACGCCTTAATGTACATATGTTGAAGAAATGCCAATCATATCAATGACGAAATGAAAGTGTATAAAAAATACCCAGAGAAGGTGGCAATAAGGTAAAATAAACATGAAATAAGAAAACGTACATGCAAACTGAATGCGAAGAGAAAGAATAATAACACAGAAAGTAACCAAACTAGCCGACATACCTCGATTGTCGTTTGCAACTACAAGTAAATCTGCACGTAAATCCGACAACAACAACAGCAGCAAAAACATTCTTCTCAATTAATTATGTAGTCCATTTTACTTGACCGCCAGTATATCTGTACATACTTACATATGCTGTAACCCACCATCCATAAAGTTATTCATTCTCCTCTGAAAATGCATATGTTCAAGTAAACCTAAATACATACACATACATACATACATACATACATAAGTACATAACTCCAAAAGCCCTCACTTCACCCAACTCCCATTAGTAATCTCTGCAGGTGTTCATCACTCTATAAGTAACTGTCCAATTCGGTCCGCTGCACAGCTCAGTGCACACAGTTATCCCGACTGCGCTGTGATGAACGTTGTTGCCAACAATCTCATGTTGCATTCGGTTCATCAAGTTACACGCTGTAGTGGTGGAGTGGGAGTGGGTGGTGCAGCTTTATGCCAATCGTTTTAATCTGCCAATGCTTTGACTACCACTAAAACAACAACAATGTAGCACTCTGTGCAACCAACAATATTTTCAAACTGGCGTCCTTCCAAAGCCACCTGACGATTTTCTTTCCATTCACTTGGTAAAGCGTTTTTTGTTCGTAAGTATCCGTAAATCTACTTTTTTTATAATTTCTTTTCAGTCGTTTTTGTTTTATCATGTTACGCTTTTGATTTCTCACAAAGTTCCTTGTTTGTTTGTTTTTTTCGACACTTTATTGGTTATTGGCTGTGTGCTTTGTTCCATGTGGGAGGAGCAAATTAAGTTGGTCTCTCAAAAGTTAGAATACGTGTAGATATTTACATAAATTAAGTTAATTACTCGTGTTGCTATTTAGAGCTCAACTACATATGTATTTTGGATTTAATTCATGCTTCCGTCAAGTTCAACAAATCAATATATCTCTAAAACATTTACTCAATATGGTTTTTATGAATTAAAAGAATAGTTTGAAAAAAAAAGAACTTCTCCAAAGGCCTCTCTGAAGTTAGTCCTAAAAAAGCCCCTCTGGAAACCCTTTGGATAGCGAATGTAGAAGCCCTTCAATTTGTGCCACTCCACACAAAAAAGAAATGAGAAGGGAATGATCAGGATCAGAAAGGTCTTTTGGTGCAGATTTTAGCTCCCGAAATTGTCTACTGGTGTATGAACTTGCACTTTTGGGCATTTGCTTCAAGATAAAAAAGTAAGACTTTAACCAAATAAACTAAAAAGTCATTTTTAAGCAAAAAACGGAACCGACTACAATTCTCTTATAAAAATTTAAGATTGGTTATTCTTAATTGCGAAAAAGCATCTGTGAAGTGCAGAACTAAATTAAACGACGAGAAAATTGATCCAAATTTAATATTTAAAGACAAATTTATAAAGCGTCTATAGTTGAGTGTGTAGAGATGCTTGCTGTTATTTGCTATGTAAACAAAATTGTGGATAATATTACCAAATCATTGTTGAAAATATAAACCAAGGCAATGTTAATATTATCAGACGATTATCGTCATATGTGATCCATGCCTTGACAAAATGAAATACTTATTCCTTTCACGGTCAGTTAATTTTTCCTAAGAAAGAAAATAGAACTAAAAACTAAGGATTTGTGTTTTCCTTAAACTGAGTCAAATCATTTACTCATATTAACAGGGACGTGAACCGGATGAAAAATTTTGTCGGTTCGGTTTAGCGCTTCGAACCGTTTTTGCACTTTTGGATTGGTTCGTCACCGGGGCCTTTGGTCTTTGCACCGGGGTTTCGGTTCGGTTCAACGGTTCGAAAAACAAACAAGTAATAAAGTCTAAGTTCGGGTGGAGCCGAACATTAAATACCCGGCGCAAGTAATAAATATATGATTTTCACCTTTCCGAAAGCCACCGCAACCTGGTAAGCCGGGTGTATCAATTTTGAGTAATTTAGCTCCTTAAATTTCAAAATATTTAAGTTTCAAGCATTTATAAAATTGGTCGTTATATGAAAAGCGACCTCAATTTTAGTCTGATTTCAATAATTTTCAACGCTTTGCTTTTATTTGGCAAGCACAATAGCCATACCGAATTTGGTACAAATTGGTGGAACGGTTACCGAGATATATTTATGTGATCATAAGTGGGCGGTGCCGCGCCCATTTTCCAAAATTTTATCATAAACGTATTTCTTTTGTCTTTCTGTCACATGGTAGGTATTACCATGTTTAACAAAAAGAAAAAAAGCGGGTTCATTTATCTATTAAAACTTGGTTGAAACGAACCTTTAAACCTTTATGGAAAGTGGTTCGGTTTTCGGTTCGGATCAAACATTTGTGAAAAATTTCGGTTCGGTTAATTAATAGAAAAAAGCGGTTTCCGGTTCAAAACCGGTTCGGTTCAAAACCGGTTCACGTCCCTGCATATTAAGGCAGCCATGTCTTTGGAGCCATTTCATCGGTATTCACGATCCGGTGCATACGGTCTATGCTAGGTGCATAGAGAGCATAAATAGCATGATTGTTGTTGTTTCATGTGTTCAAGCAACAACAAAATTAGCCAATCATGCTATCTATGCACCCTGCTAGACAGTATGCACCGGATCTTCTGTCGCATCCAAATTCTGTTTGGAAAAGTGGGGTTCTGGAGGACGTTTAAAACATAGAACACTTTACTTTACTTTACTGTGATTTGATAAAACTGCTGGCATTTTACAATGCCTATTTACTACAAGTATCTAAGTCTACTTGAGATTCAAACATCGGCATCAAGGACTACCTGATTAACCTAACCTAACTGGAGAATTAATTCACATATGTATCTGTCACACCATTTGGCATTTGAAAACGGTTAACAAGGAAAGTAACTCGCACTTTTTACTGAGTACCTCCACCAATCAATCAGAGTCATGAACGTAGTAGCGAAAAAATGTCCGCAAAAAATGCAAAATCGAAGGATTCAATGCGAAAATCACTTAAAGGATGTAATAACGCAGATGTCCACAAAGCAATGAAAACAGAAGCAACAACAAATAAAAACATGTAAATGTACAATCATATGTGTGTAGGTAAGAAAGTTAATACATACAGAAACAAATAGTCCCAAAACAAAGGGAAATCCCGCAGGTCTTAAAAAACACGATACACAGAAGAGTTGAGATGCAAAACAAAAAAAAAAAAACAAAAAGAACAGAAAGAACAACTACATAACCGGAAGCGGTGTTACACATCCACAAACCTTTGCTTCTCGGCGAACAATTGCAACTACACATACAATCAAGTATGTAGAGAAAACCAGATTCGAACAAAGTTGAGCTTCTGGCGCACGCTCAACATATCCGTGGTACTTTTCCCAGCTTCCCACTTCTTTCCATTTGTAATGGAAATGGGTGTCGTGGAGGTGTTGGGCAATGGCTTCGTATCAAACGCAAAATCGTCATACCAATCGGTACAACGCAATAAAAATGACTAGCCCTCGAGGTGGTCGCGGCTGAAAGTTTCGATGCAGATTTGCGTCGCAACTGCAGGAGACGCAAAAGCGAAGCGAAGAGGCAGTGCGGCAGTGCAACAATTTGTTGAGAGTTGGCGGAACAAGCAATCGCTGTAAGCAAAAGGAAACAAAACAGAGCTACTACACAGGCAGCAAGAATCCGAAAAAAGTATCGAAGAACAAACAAATGACTATGCAAAAACATTCGCGCACACACGCACGCACGCACATGCTAAAAGGAAAAATCTATGAAAATGTTAGGGATTTCGAGAAGCGGATGAATGGGTAGGCCAGCTCCTGTGTGGCAAAGTGAGTGCTGCGTTGCAACAATCCGAGTGTTGTTGTGAAGCAATAAAGTTGCTTTTTTCAAATACTACTAACATTGCTGCCAATCTAAAGCACACGCACGCCCACATACCGTAGAAGTGTAGACTGCGTGCCGTTTATGTTGTTGGTATGCAAATGCTTTCGATAATCAACAAGCGGCTACTAACTTCAAGCCAGTATAACACTGCGTATCGAATACCAAAGCAAAAGCGTAAGAAAAAATCATTAACAAATAAATGAAAATATGCAAAAAAAAGACAGCAATCGAAGACAATAACAAACACATAGCCAACACCGCAAGCCACAGCAACTGCTGGCAAACCGAACTGAATGGCGGATGCGTAGTGCAAAACAGGATGCCATAAGGTTTGTACCGTCCCGTGCGTCGCGTCGGCTGACTGATATCGAGCACTAGATAGCTATTGCAACAACAACAACGACAAAAACATCATGCAATGTTGGCATCATCCTGCGCCCATTAACGCAGCAGCAATCCATTGGCAACAAACTCTTCAGCTCTTCCTTTACGCGTGCAGCAGAGAATTTTTCACTTCACTTGCATATCCTTAGGTACTTTTTTCGTTCGTTGCATTCTCATATGTTTTTGGTTTTTTGTTTTCCTTTCCTTTACAGTTATCTGCTTGTTATTTGCTTTTTTCTGTGTTCTCCAGTGGATTTTCTGCCATCAAATCGTGAGTATTAGTTGACTTTGGCATAAAAGTTTTGCCGGTAGTGCGCGCCTTTGAGTTTCGGTGATTGTTGATAGAGGCTTTGAGTGTTGCTTGCAGCTTGAATTCAGCATCGATACTGGTGATTATACTCATATACATATATATATGGAGTTTTTTCACAATTTTAATGCCCTTAAAGTGACGATTATTGAATATGGTTAAAAATTATACAGTCAGCGTCGAAAATATGTATACCCTGACGTTTAATGGATTTTATTTATTTATATTTTACATTCCAAATTTTTGTAATCTATACATAGTAAAACAAAATTATAATAGGCCGATGTCTTTACATTATAGATATCAAAGAAAAATTAATACTTTTAAAAATTTTTTCTGTCTGTCTGTCTGTTTGTACGCGCATCACTCGAAAGCTAATGCGTGGATTGAATTCGGTTGTCACCAGTGCATTGCTAGAGGTCTAACTTAAAATATGGAAACAAAGGAATTTCAGAGTTGCCACCTGTTTGAAAAATGCAGTTTAAGTAAATTGATAAGATAAATTAAATATTTCAATATGGCTGTCAGAAGAAAGAGGTTTAAGAAGGCTTACGGAAGAAAATATTTTCGTGGAAGGTTGCCACCTGCTTGGAAATTTTAATTTAATTTTACTGATGAGATAAATGGCATATTGCAATATGGGTACAAGCTGAAGAGGTTTAGGAAAGTTTACTGCCGATAATATTTTTGAATAGAGTTGCCACCAGTTTGAAAAATTGTCTTCAATTAAATTGATAAAATTACTACCCGGTTACCCACGAACATGTACGCAGCGTAGCGTATACGTACGTAGAAACATATCAAGTTTGTTGTTGGTGGGAAGAGAGGGAAACAACGTCTACGTCACGGTCATGCGGTGGTGAGTTTTTGTGTTAACACGCAGATCCAATAAGATAGATCGTGTCAGCTGACACGTTCTCCGTTTTTACGAGCATGGGTATCTGCGCTTTTAACCGATCAATGCTTACTAATGCTGAGTTCGACTGGATCCTTCACAACCCATATTCTTTCTTGTTGTAGAATTTTTGGCGAATAATTGGCCACTTTTGCTATGCTGTCTAGTCAGCTCAAGGAGCGCTGAACGAAAACCTTAGAATGCGAGGTGACTAAATCTTCCTGGCCAGGGATAGATCAGAAACGGCCTTAGAAGCTCTCAAAGCTAAACAAGGCGCATATCTCGAATCTTATAGAGGATCCTTAACTGATAACGATAAGGAGAAATAATCTTTGAATCTGCTCCTTGGCTTGTCTAGCTAAAAGTTTAAATATCTTAGGTCAGGTTATATTAAAACGGCTGCCTTCATCTAACGCACACTTAGAGCGAGTGGACCCGTTGTAATACCAATTGAGAGCTCGAACTCGAACTTGTCCGTACACCTAGAAGTAGAATCAATTGCTTAGGTTCAGAAAATACGAGAATTCATGAATGCCTACTTCACTAAGATCGGCCAGACAGACAAAGAGGTGGCGGTGTAATGAGCGTATTCTTGCCCATTAAAGGGCAGGGCAGTGACAGAGGTGGTGTTCCACACTCTTAATTTGCATTTAAGTTGAGCGGTTACTTCGGCAGCCAGGAAGCCCATTCTGCTAGCACGCCTTCACATTAAGTAGTGGCAGGTGATGATACCGGTCACCAACCTTAGTAAAGGGCGTTCCATCTGAATGAGTGTATCGGATCTTTACTTGTCAAAGCTGGATCAGATTTGTCGAGTCGTCCCATACGTGCGTTCTTGCGACCATATTTTGTGCCCCTTCTCGACGAAGATTGTCTTGAGCCGTATTTTGCAGGTAGCTAGCGGTATGTCCGCCGCATGCGAAGAGTTGACGTCAGACGGGGTGGTTCCCTTTTTTGCATGCTTGTCCGCAAATGTGTCTGTGTTTAACCATAACGGTTGAGTTCTGAGCTCGGGGACATACATAAGTACGAAAGTACATTTTACCGAACGAAATCGAGAGATAAAAATAAGGGGATTCAAATAATTTTACTTCTTTTAAATATATGTACATAAATATAAATTTTATTATTATATTTGAAACAGGTGTATTTAAACAAAATTCTACTTGGCGAACTGATGTTTTGTATTTGCATTTAAGTCGATCGTATTTCCTTTAAGCATATTGCCAACTTTTGTTAACATAAATAGATTTAAACCTCAGATATGTATTTACTTACTAAATTTCGTTCTTTACAAAATGAACAAAAATCGATGGTTATGCAAGCGATAGGATTACACAGCCAATGCCAGTATTCTTACGGTTCCGGCTTAAGAAATACAACGTCTTAGCCATTTACAGATACAAAGGAGTTTATAAATGAAACTTAAACACCCAGGTACATAGTTATGAAGCATTGTTTATACCTTGACACAAACGCACCTTCATTTCGATTTGTGTTTGTTCGTATGTATGAGCTCCTAGGATTAAGTAATCCTTCGTGCAATAATAGTATTCATTACGTAAAATGAATAAAGTGTTGACGATACCTACTGCATACAATTGTCCCTCTCTATACACAGTAGATGCAATATTGTACTGTTTTTTTTTCTTTTTTGCCAATTACGATCTAGATATGATTTACATGCGACATAATTACACCGATCGTAGAGATTGTGCACAAAGGTTGGCAAAACATATCGCATGTCAAAAAGTAAATTTCAGACAGAGATCCGAAAGCGCCGATAACTGCATATTTGAGCACGCAAATGTTTGTCATTCATTTATTTGCAGAGATTTACTCGCTCATTCAGCATTCTTCGTTTTGTAATCGCAAAGGATGCTGTTGCATTTTGGGGTGGATCGCTGTAATCTACGATCGCTGGACAAGCCGGAACTGAACTTGGAAAAATGCATTTTTCAGCCTCTTCTACTTTTAAAAATATATCCATTAATACAAGTACACATGTTGGCATGTGTGCGTTAGGTTATATCATTTGAGAGACTGGTGTAAAATCTGATAAATAAGTTCACCACCAACCCCCGTAAAAAACACGTTCTTTAGCAAATCGATGAGTATATTTCGCAATTGTTGCCAAAAACAAAAGCGTGTATGATAACTAGTATATTTTAGGTTGAGAAAGTTGCCGAAATTAGCGCTAAGTTTTAAACTTGCACAAACTGAGATTTCCAGTTTTATCTACACTGGAATAATTTTGTATAACATTTTAACCCATTAGTTCTCGCACGAAAGGTTCGTTGGGACACCTTTTTTGGAGAGTCTGAGAGTAAAATGTCATTTGGGAGGTCACTAGGGGGTTCAAATGTTTTAGAAAATTATTCGCCGGAATATTTCACTAGGGTTAGTCTCAGACAAAATCTTCATACAAAGAGCGTAAAAGTACACAGAAAATAAAAAACAAGTACAGCTCTCGGAAATTTCGCCAAATCCGAGAAATAGTCAACCAAAAACGAAAAAAATGCATGAAATTCAAATTTTCGCATTTTTATCAAAAATAGATTAGTACAATATACATATGTATGTTAATTTCATATTTCACACTTATTTGATAAATCTGAAACCTCATACTTCTACCCAGAAAACTACCCTGAAATTGTTGCACAGTGTTGTCTTCAAGCATAAACCTCCAGCACAACGTTTTCATCCAGAAAGGGGAGTACTGATACTGTTTTTAGAGAACGCTTCGAAGCATCTATTTTTACGAACGGCTCAAAAACAGATAGTCCTATTCTAGTACCCGATTCTTTCAGTGCTTTTCGGGCGGAAAACTATTTTTAGTTTTAAAACTAACCAAGACAAGCATTGCTATTTCCTCGTATATTCAGCTAAGGCACTTGGCTCGGCACAATAAAGCAAGAGAGCTTTAGTAGGTTTGCTCCAATTCGGGTTCCAGCGTATATCTTGTACTTCTGAGTATACATATATCAAGAGCCGCATCTCGTAAGGTGGAAAACCTAGAATCCTCCAGGATCTGCAGGAGTTTGTGACCCACCCACCAGATTTCAGTTATCAATCTGTACAGAAAGGTATTGTCTCAAATCACTGTAGATTCGTAAAATTAGTCCTTAGGATCCTACAAGGCGGTACACAAAGAGACGAAAAGTTCTCCATGGATATGGAAGTTGGAACGGTGCTATAGTTTCCCAAGTGGCGCATTCTCTTTGGAGAGTCCATCATCAGTCTCGCTCAGATGTTCGATGAAGCCTTGAGCAAGAACTAAGAGAATTCCGGAGACTGAAGATCCTGCACATTAATCTCCAGTAGGTTTCTGCCAATTTTTAACTCCACCTTGAGCTGGAAAAGGCTGAGTAAGTGGCTGGCAAATCGAGAAAAGTGTGCGTATATCTCCAGAGATTGAAGGATCTTCGTAACAGCGTTTACCGTGAAGGCCGGAAAGAGCTCTGATATTTTACCTTCAGGGCAATAACTATGTCCACATTTCTGCTGAAGATTCTGATAAACTCGCTCGAAAGAAAAGGAATTTCATGTACGCGCCATTAATATTTCCTATAATTTTTGAAACCCAAGTTTATGTGTCTATACGGGTACAGTAAACTATGTAAATCGACTTAAATTTCCATTAAACAAAACCCAACTTGTTGGATTACTTAAAATCAAAATTGTAAATCTTTACAATTTCTTCCCAGTGTATGGGACTAAAAAGTTTTACCCAACATTCAGACAACTGCCCTCGTTCTTTTTGCTCTTTTCACAGATTCCTTTTATTTTACATCAAATCAAAATGACCGGAAGTAACCGTCCAGGACATGCACCACAATTTGCCATCCGGTTGGGAAATTTCAAGTTGACCATTTGATTTTCGTATGCAGTGCACATATGTCACCAGGTCGGGCATAGAAAAAAGAACAAATTTCTAGCTTATTCCTACTTTTTGTGTATGTACAATCGAATTCGTTTTATAATAATAGGACATGTGAAACTACCAATCCCCAAAAGGTATGGTTTGAATTGCCCAATTTTAGTGCTTTTATTTTGATGAGAAAACGTCAATTGAGCGGATGAATGGGCATGCCAAAGGTGAAAGCATAAAATATTGTATAAATGGAGTAGTCGACCGCTTTTGATTATAGTGGCTACCGCATGGCGCTTTTGTTGAATTGAGCTCGCCAATGAAAGGCATTTACTTTTATTTTTATTCTTTTTTTTTTTTGTTATAAACATACAAAAATACATACATATACACTATATATGAATCGGTTAATTTTGGCTTGATTCGTTTAAGGGAGCTACGTTGAACTGCATCAAATTTACCATATCGCAAAATTGTTGACTTATCCTTTTTGGCAATTAACCGAATCATATGCGTATACATACATACATATGTATAAAGTCGGCAATGAAATAATGGAATGATAGTGATCTCTATGATCTTAACGATAAGAATAATTTCAGAATAATTTCACAGAACTGATGAATGCCTTTCTAGAGAGTTATTATGTTATTAATAGTTTGTTCGTCTTTTCCAGAAAAAAACTAAGTATACCATACAGTTACAATAATTTTAATCTATAATAAAAAATTTTTTAGTAAGTTATTGGTTTTGAAAAAATTGTGTATAGGCCCACGCCTAAATTTCATTCAGGCTACGCCCATGCGCAGAAACATGGATGATTACAAAGAGGGATGATGAGAAGGATATGAAAGCCTGCGATATAAAAATTCTAAGGCGTTGTCGAAATGTACCAAAGTATTTGGATTGACGAACTGCGCGTGCTTTTAAAGGACATGCACATATCGGAAATAATAAAAATACAACGATTGTGCGCTTGTCACGGTGAAAAGATCACTCGACTCGGCAAAAATCTCTACTCAGATTGACAAGTGGTTGTAGTGCCATATGAGAAGAAGGACCTGCGCATGTGGCTATACTTAATTACGTGCTAATAAATGAATTACTTAATAAGAATAAATGAAAAAATAATAAAATTTAAGAGCTATAAAAAAAACACAATTCAAATACTTATGTATTTTCAGCTGCCGATCATATTCTCATATTCCTTAAACTGGAAAATTAAAAAAAAAACAACAAAACTTGTTAATGATAAAAACTATTCTTTGTTTCTTCTAATCCAATTTTTGTCAACTTACCGCGGCGGACAATCCACTTGACTTGGCGCCGGAAATTAAGTAGTTCCTGCTAAGAAACCGAACCACAATTTCACATTCTATCGCAGCAGCAAAGATAGGGAACATAAAAAATACCCTATACGCAAGAGTTGTAAATATTTATTGTGATCAGAATATGGTATGTATGTGCTGCAATGTGGCAAATGAAAATATTCACTAAAATTGCTCTAAAGTGGCCTGTTGTGACCTTTGAAATTGGCACAGTTTGATTAAATGATTTTAAATGAAAATTTCTTTAGGAAATTGTTATCCTGTAAAAGGTATAGATTTTGCGTAAACATATTTTCCGCTTGAAACTAATGTTTACACACAAAAAATGTGTCAAAACTGACGCAACACTTGGCCACTCGTTAATTAACATTTCAACTTCTCGTTGGTTTTTTATCGTTTTTTGTTTTTTTTTTTTTTGTTCAGTGCACTTTTAATATTCGAATGACTGGTGGATACTTGCAGGGTAATTACATGCCCATTAGTTGAGTGTCACTTGTTTCACGCTAATGTATACGACTAAAAATAAGTTAAGGTCCCCTCTCCTGCGCCAGTGGGATCAGAGTACGCTAGTTTATGACGTTAATGGGTGTGTCGGTGTAATATGAAACCGCAAAGCAAAGGGAAGTGCAACTTTCGGAACAAGTACATATTTAGTGTGTTGTGTAATGAAAATATTTACAATGAGACTTGGTTTTTCTGAGCAAATACTGAACAACAAAAAGTAATGAGTGTAAGATGACGCAAATGTGGCAAGAGAGTATAGGAAAAATTTATGGCATTTTGGTTAATTGCCGGTAGTGATTAAAAATTGAATGCGTATTTTTTAAACTCGAGTTGTTAAGACAAGTGGATGTGGAAGATTTTAAGAAAAATGAAGAGACACCGTGTATAAAGATATTTCATTGAAAAATGACCAACGGAAGTAGAAGTTTTTATAACATATTCAATATCTAGGTCCATGGGCGTAGCCAGGAAGGGGCAGGGGGTGCTCGAGCCCCCCCTAACTTTCAAATTTTCTTTATATATATATAAAATAGTATCCTGAAACGCCAGCTTAATAGGGTCGAGCCTCATATTAAGTATCTGAATATTTTTAAAATCCTCTATATGTAGGTATAACTAATATGATTTATCTAACAATCTGGTGTTTTTTGTAGAAGTATAGGCAAATTTCATGGCTCTTAGTTATTGAAGACAATGTCGGGCGTATGGCCACCGCGACTGCGTCATATAAAGATCATCTTGTCGATCCAATTTTGCGCCACTTTTTCGAGCATAGCCGGCCTTATCTCGCCAATAACGCGCGGAATGTTGGTTTCCAACTGGTAGATTTTAGTTTTTTAAAATCGCAAAATTTTTTCAAAATTTTGACTTTAAATCAAATAAATTTTACATACTTATTGTAAGTTACTCTTATAAATTTGTTAACTCGCTGAGTCAATTTGTCAATTGTTAACTGAGCTGGTCAAAATCAAAATTTTTTCGAATTTTCGCGATTTACAAAAAAATACGCCTTTTCAAACCCTGGTAGTGACCCGTACAAATTTTTTTAATTTTGAAAATTTCGTGGATATCTTAATTTTTTACGTAGAGCAGAATAAAGCGGTGCCCCATGATGTTGATATTTTAAGGACCACCCTAATACATATCTGCTTGTACTATTTAGGCCAATAGTACAAAATATTCAGGGTATGAAGGTATAAATCTGTCTCCTGTAAGTCTCGGATCGCATAAATCAAAAATGAAATTTTTCAATTTATCCATCTTTTTGATCACAAATTTCATGCAACATAAAGTAAAATCTATATTCATACTTACATATATGTATGTATATGTACACATTAGGGTATATAAATACATAAAATTCCATTCGCAAATAGCACCTCTTGCTTTCATACCACGTCCTCGCAAAAGTGCATAGCCCACAGCCCGTCGGCGACAAAAATAATGCCGTGGATAATCAAATTTTCACGTTTATTGTAACAATTAGTTGAACAAAACTGGAATTGTAAAATTCCTAATTGATCGAGCACAGCAAGTAGAGCCAACGACCAGCTGCAAAATTTCGCCATTCACAATTGCTATCGGCTGAACCATTGTGGCCAATTCTCTGTGGTCTGATCGACGCCACAATGCCATTGCCATGTCGAATCAATTTTGTTGGATCCTTTGGCTTGCGATTATTTAATGTTCACACATATGTATATATGTATGTATGTATGTGTTTACAGATTCAAGTGTAAGTGTCCTTTTTGTCGGTTTGAAAGTGTGAAATCGTCGCATTCACTTGCACTCGATTGCACAATTTTTCCGAGAAATTCGGCAGATCATAAAAAAAATTCAAATTATCATGCGTAAAAATGCAATTTTAACGCTAAACAATACTTGTTAAAATTGATAGGTGTGATTAGAATTCCTTGTATTTTTTGATGAATTAATTACATTTGGGGTCTACGCTTTTTCACTCAGGTAAAATTTAATTTTGTTTGACATCAAGAAGGTAGAAATAAACAGACTGAGAAACAGAAGCCACTGGAGCTTATGTGATTGCTAGACTATAGCCTCTACCTGAGTGTACGGAATTAAACTGCCCTGATAGCATCCCTCTTCTTTGCAAGCACTGAACCGATAGAAAGTCCGATCATGACGGAAAAGAAGATGTTGAGGATCCTATTACGCCATAATTGCCCATATATGTAAGTCATCGCGTCCAGACGACATGTTCCCTCGCTTCTGCGAAAGGGAGGTACTGTATTGATATCTAGTCTTATCGCCACATTTCAGTTCATACTATCTGCATTTAATTATTTTCCGAAGATTTTGAGAGTAGAAGGGGTTGCATTCATATCGAAAGAAGGTCAAAGCAGCCTCTTGTAACCCAAAGACTACCGGGCTATTCGGAACAGCTTATACAGAGTATACAGCCGTTACCATCTGTGGTAGATGTCTAAACGAAATTTGCGAGAGTACATTGAAATTTATTCAGAGTTGGACTAGAGACGTCTCTAACGAATTTGGGCATCGACTTACAAGTAATTTCATTCGTACGTCGACTATTTGTTGGCCGCGTAGGTGCAAGCGGAACTGGCAGGAGCATCACTGGACAGATACGTTTGCAGTGTGACCCCGAAGGATGGATTTTTGCCTTTTTATTTTGAAATCAAAAAATATTTAGAGGTCGCTGAAAGCGCTCAAAGTTTTCAATGTATTTTATACGGGGAAAAGCAAGTTTTCGTAGAGATGGTATGGAATTCTTGAAAAACAAAATTTTTCGATAGGGAAACTTCGTTTCTTTCAGGAGACTTCCAATAACAATACGCAATTGTTTACCAGACTATTTTCTATTACTAGCTGTATTTTATAAGACCCCTGAAAACCTCAAAAATGCGATGGGAAATCCAAACTTGTTATGTTCCAATACAAAACACATAAAACACACACACACTTTGAGCGACATCTAAATATTTTTTGATTTCAAGATAAAAACACATGGGCATATTTTTTTCAGTATAGAATAATGCCAGGGGTGAGCATTAAAAATCCGAATTTACTTTTCTTGTTGGACCACCCTTATGTATATACATATGTATAACCAATCTATCTATACTATCCCTCTAATATTAGTTTAATAAAACAATTTTTAAGCAAAAAATACAACCGACTTCAATCCACATATAAGAATTTGGGAATACCGGAAATTTTTTCATGAGCTACCCTGCAAAAATCGCGACTACTCCATGCATGCGTGTAAAGTGTACTCCCTAAGGACCAAGGAGTACTCCAAAATTAACCACAATTCATATAAAAAATATGGTCCAAT
>NW_023458556.1:52855190-52858181 GCF_013731165.1 Rhagoletis pomonella | reverse complement strand
ATCATCTATTGATTCATTTTTCTTATAACTACTTGTGTATCTAAATCTATAGTATTTAGTGTTAATTATGATAGTCTTATTTTTATCTAGTCTGTAAGATTGTAATCATAGACTAAATAAACTGAATAAACTAAAAACTAAAACTAAACTAAAAAAAACTAAATTAACAAAAAAATAAAGATAAAAAAGTAATTAAAAATATTTATAGACCGAAAAAAGTAATTGTTGAAAAAAAAACTACCAAACGATCAGCTAAGATTTCATTCGGAATGGATTTTGAAATCATGAAATAGCTAGAAAAAGATGCAGGGAACCGTTTTATTAGGCATTTTCATTCAACTTCCTTTGGATTGAGGATAGGTGTGACGAAAACTTGCTTTTCCCCGTATAAAATACATTGAAAACTTTGAGCGCTTTCAGCGACCTCTAAATATTTTTTGATTTCAAAATAAAAAGGCAAAAATCCATCTTTCGGGGTCACACTGCAAACGTATCTGTCCAGTGATGCTCCTGCCAGTTCCGCTCGCACCTACGCTGCCAACAAACAGTCGACGTACGAATGAAATTACTTGTAAGTCGATGCCCAAATTCGTTAGAGACGACGTGATTACAGTAGGCGTAATATTGCCTCGATAACCGTACACGCTATCCGTGTATACTTCTGATAATATTCTACACATAATAACTCCTAGATATTTGGTAAATGGTTCAGAGGTTAGAGTAATATTCCCTAGCCATGATGGTGACCAGGATGAAATCGTATACTGCCTTCTCTATATGTATTTACTTCGAGCCCCATGTCTCTAGTCCAACTCTGAATAACTTTCAATGTACTCTCGCAAATTTCGTTTAGACATCTACCACAGATGGTAACGGCTGTTTCGAATAGCCTGGTAGTCTTTGGGCTACAAGAGGCTGTTGTTACCTGCTTTCGGTATGAATGCAACCCCTTCTACTCTCCAAATGTTCGGAACATAATTAAATGCAGATAGTATGTACTTAAATGTGGCGATAAGACTAGGTATCAACACGGTACCTCCCTTTCGCAGAAGCGAGCGAACATGTCGTCTGGACGCGATGACTTACATATGTATATGGGTGAAACAGTCTCAAAGCCGCTCTGGCCTTATTGCATAATAATATCTTCAACATCTTCTTTTCCGTCATAATCGGACTTTCTATCGGTTCAGTGCTGGCAAAGAAGAGGGATGCTATCAGGGCAGTTTAATTCCGTACACTCAGGTAGAGGCTATAGTCTGGCAATCACATAAGCTCCAGTGGCTTCTGTTTCTCAGTCTGTTTATTTCTACCTTCTTGATGTCAAACAAAATTAAATTTTACCTGAGTGAAAAAGCGTAGACTTCAAATGTAATTAATTCATCAAAAAATACAAGGAATTCTATTCACACCTATCAATTTTAACAAGTATTGTTTAGCGTAAAAATTGCATTTTTACGCAGGATAATTTGAATTTTTTTTATGATCTGCCGAATTTCTCGGAAAAATTGTGCAATCGAGTGCAAGTGAATGCGACGATTTCACACTTTTAAACCGACAAAAAGGACACTTACACTTGAATCTGTAAACACATACATACATACATATATACATATGTGTGAACATTAAATAATCGCAAGCCAAAGGATCCAACAAAATTGATTCGACATGGCAATGGCATTGTGGCGTCGATCAGACCACAGAGAATTGGCCACAATGGTTCAGTCGATAGCAATTGTGAATGGCGAAATTTTGCAGCTGGTCGTTGGCTCTACTTGCTGTGCTTGATCAATTAGGAATTTTACAATTCCAGTTTTGTTCAACTAATTGTTACAATAAACGTGAAAATTTGATTATCCACGGCATTATTTTTGTCGCCGACGGGCTGTGGACTATGCATTTTTGCAAGAACGTGGTATGAAAGCAAGAGGTGCTATTTGCGAATGGAATTTTATGTATTTATATACCCAAATGTGTAGATATGTATGTATGTATGAATGTAGATTTTACTTTATGTTGCATGAAATTTGTGATCAAAAAGATGGATAAATTGGAAAATTTAATTTTTGATTTATGCGATCCGAGACTTACAGGAGGCAAATTCATACCTTCATATCCTGAATATTTTGTACTACAAAAAACTAACCAAATTTTTACGGGTCGCTACCAGGGTTTGAAAAGGCGTATTTTTTTTGTAAATCGCAAAAATTCGAAAATATTTTGATTTTGACCAGCTATAACTCAGCCAGTTTATAAATTTATAAGAATAAGTTTCAATAATATGTAAAACTTATCTGATTTAAAGTCAAAATTTTGAAACATTTTTGAAATTTTTAAAAACTAAAATCTACCAAATGTAGATTATTGTTGTTTTTTTCTCAATATTTTTCATTACAAAAAAAATGTTGAAAATTAAAAAAAACAATAATTTTTACAAACCCTGGTAACGATGCCTATTTTTTAGTTTTATTATGTTTTTTGTACGTTCGGTTGGAAGAAATACTTTCGTTAAGAGTTTACACGGTGGCCACAGAGGCCCATAACGTTCCAGTGGGAAAATGAAAGGTATAGTAATCGAAAATATAATCAGTAAAACAACCCTTTTCACATTCGAAAATATATTTTTTTCCAGGGCGTTGTCCTAAGAGAAGTGGGGCATTTAATTTTGCATCACCTAGTATCGAGAAATGAATGTGTTTTAATATGAAATTTTTGGAACTTTTTGAATACATTAGAATGCTGATTACATAGTTAGCAGAAATATAATCGAGAACTCTTAAGAAATACATTCTATTATTTATTACGCATGTAATCCATTACTACTTTTCCGACAGGGGTGGTTCCGAACCTGACAGCACATACATAGCTGTCAGGCCTGTTAATGTTTTTCGTAAGAAACAATATTCATACAATAGAAGCTCATACTGTACATGCCAATGAAGCCATCGCCAGTTTTTTATCCTGTTGAATGATTCGCGACTTTTTGGTTGCCCA
>NW_023458556.1:52843902-52855180 GCF_013731165.1 Rhagoletis pomonella | reverse complement strand
CAACCAACATACGGCACGTTATTGGCGGGATAAGGCCGGCTATGCTGGAAAAAGTGGCGCAAAATTGGACCGAAAAGATGATCTTCATATGACGCAGTCGCGGTGGCCATATGCCCGAAATTGTCTTCAAATACTAAATGTCATGCAACTTGCCTATATGTACTTTTAAAAAATACACCAGTTTGTTAGATTGTGGATTGTTGGTTAATGACGCAAGAGTCTTTTTAGGGCTTTAATAAATTATATTAGTTATACCTACTTATCTGTGTTCGTATGGAAAAGTAGCTTATGTCGAAAGGCTGGCTTTAGTATAAATCAGCATTCGCAGCATACGATTGCGAATGACTTACGGGCGCTAAGCCGTTAAACAACTTTTAGCAAATAAACGTGCAAGAAATAGTTCAAATACTAGCAAGTCAATATTCTTTTCAAGTCTCATCAAAAAATTCCTTGTCGTTTAAAAAATAAAGGGAATGCCGCATTATACTAAAGCCGGCCTTTCGACATAAGCTACTTTTCCATACGAACACAGATATAAAGGATTTCAAAATTCGCAGATATTTATTTTTTTTACTCAGATTTTAATATGAGGTATATTTGGCTAGAAGAAGACTTCATAAAATAAAAGATTTTCTCTTTGCCGTACAAACTGCCTCCCACGCCTATTTTTAAGGTTCTACTGGGAATTGGATGCAGGCTCCTATGAGCATCAACATTAGTCTCTGTGACCTAAATATTGAATATGTTATAACTAAAAACTTCTACTTCCGTTGGTAATTTTTCAATGAAATTTCTTTTTACATGGTATCTCTTCATGTTTCTTAAAATCTTCTACATCCACTTGTCTTAAAAACTCGAGTTTAACAAATACGCATTCAATTTGTAGTCACTACCGGCAATTAACCAAAATGCCATAAATTGTTTCCATACTTTCTTGCCACATTTGCGTCATCTTACACTCATTACTTTTTGTTGTTCAGTATTTGCTCAGAAAAACCAAGTCTCATTGTAAATATTTTCATTACACAACACACTAAATACGTACTTGTTCCGAAAGTTGCACTTCCCTTTGCTTTGCGGTTTCATATTACACCGACACACCCATTAACGTCATAAACTAGCGCACTCTGATCCCATTGGCGCAGGAGAGGGGACCTTAACTTATTTTTAGTCGTATACATGAGCGTGAAACAAGTGACACTCAACTAATGAGCATGTAATTACCCTGCAAGTATCCACTAGTCATTCGAATATTAAAAGTGCACTGAACAAAAAAAAACAAAAAACGATAAAAAACCAACGAGAAGTTGAAATGTTAATTAACGAGTGGCCAAGTGTTGCGTCAGTTTTGACACATTTTTTGTGTGTAAACATTAGTTTCAAGCGGAAAATATGCTTAGGAAAAAATTATACCTTTTACAGGATGACAATTTCCTAAAGAAATTTTCATTTCAAATCATTTAATCAAAAGGTGGCAAGTTCAAAGGTCTCAACAGGCCACTTTAGAGCAATTTTAGTGAATATTTTCATTTGTCACATTGCAGCGCATACATACCATATTCTCATCGCAATAAATACTTACAACTCTTGCGTATAGGGTATTTTTTATGTTCCCTATCTTTCCTGCTGCGATAGAATGTGAAATTGTGGCTCGGTTTCTTAGCAGGAACTACTTAATTTCCGGCGCCAAGTCAAGTGGATTGTCCGCCGCGGTAAGTTGACAAAAATTGGATTAGAAGAAACAAAGAATAGTTTTTATCATTAACAAGTTTTTTTTTTTAAATTTTCCAGTTTAAGGAATATGAGAATATGATCGGCAGCTGAAAATACATAAGTATTTGAATTGTGTCTTTTTTGATAGCTCTTAAATTTTATTGTTTTTTCATTTATTCTTATTAAGTAATTCGCACGTAATTAAATATAACCACATGCGCAGGTCCTTCTCTTCTCATATGGCACTACAACCACTTGTCGATCTGAGCAGAGATTTCTTTGCCGAGTCGAGTGATCTTTTCACCGTGACAAGCGCACAATCGTTGTATTTTTATTATTTCCGATATGTCCATGTCCTTCCAAATCGGCTTTGGCCGAGTACAACAAAGCACGTCAGTCGTTTCTCTTCTGTGCTAACTGACGCCAATTGGAAATGCCAAGTGAAGCCAGAATACTTTCAGAGCTGGAGCGTCGGTGTCCATTCGAACGATATGGTCAAGCCAGGGACGGATGGCATAGAGGAATGAAGCCTAGCCGGAAGACATTTAACTTCTTCACAGACGGCTAAAAAATGAACGATGGAGTAGGAGCGTAAGTGTATTGCTCAGAACTTAGGGCTGGTTTTTCCAACTCAACTAAACTTATTTTAGCCATTTTTTGGACTTAAGTCAAAAGTTAGCCTACTTTTTACACAGATTATTCTTGACTAAGTCTAAAAAATTGGCTAAACTAAGTTAAGTTGAGTTGGAGAATCCAGCCCTTAATGTTTGTCTGCCCTCTCAGGGGGTTTCGCAGTGAGAAAAGCCGCTGAGCTAGCCCACTCAATGACTGGAAATAACTCTAAAGTTAGCATACATATATGCACGTAGATAGTCAAGCAGCGATCACGGCCATTAGCTCGAACCAATTTAAGTGACAGCATGCCCTTAGAAGCTAGGAGACAATAAAAAGGGCAGCAGAAAACATGCGGGTTACCGGCCACAAGAGCATTACAGGTAACGAAACTGTAGATAAGATTGCAAAAGAGCGGAATTCACTTGCCATTTGGCTCTAGAACAAGATAATAACATTCCACAACCTCTAAAAAACCTTTATAACGAAATAGACCTGGGGTGAAAAACCAGACTAAATATATTTATATTATCGCGGGCATGAAGAGACTGCAGAACTATGATAGATGGCCTAACAGGACATAACATGTTGGCAGCGCACGCAAGCAAAATTGTAATCGCTATCAATGAAGTCTGCGGGAAATGCATGGGGACGGGAGCAAGCGAGACCCTAGAACACATCCTATGCCTTTTTCCTGCTATATCAAAAACACGATTGAGCTATACAGTTTAAGAATCTTGAAGACGTGACAACACTTGGGCTCCAAGCACTACTGAAATTCTTAAAAGGCGTTGACATTTGAAATGATGTATACTCCGAATATACTTAACTAGTTAAACTTCTATCCCAATCTGGCTTCACTAGGGACCTGCAGGTCTATGTGGGGCGGTGAGCCAGCTAGAATAAGTTAACCTAAGTGACTGTATACTTAGTTTTTTGCTAGAGAATAGGCAAAACTATTAATAACACAATTAAAAAAATCTTCTGTTCTGTGAAATTATTCTGAGTGTTTGTGAAATTATCGTTAAAACCTTAGAGATCGCTATCATTCCATTATTTCATTGTCAACTTTATACATATGTATGTATGTATACGCATATGAATCGGAAGAATAAGTCAACAATTTTGCGATATGGTAAATTTGATTCAGTTCGACGTAGCTCCTTTAAGCGAACCAAGCCAAAATTAACCGATTCATATATAGTGTATATGTATGTATTTTTGTATGTTTATAACAAAAAAAAAGAATAAAAATTAATGCCTTTCATTGGCGAGTTCAATTCAACAAAAGCGCCATGCGGTAGCCACTATAATCAAAAGCGGTCGACTACTCCATTTATACAATATTTTATGCTTTCACCTTTGGCGTGCCCATTCATCCGCTCAATTGACGTTTTCTCATCAAAATAAAAGCACTAAAATTGCGCAATTCAAACCATACCTTTTGGGGATTGGTAGTTTCACATGTCCTATTATTATAAAACGAATTCGATTGTACATATACAAAAAGTAGGAATAAGCTAGAAATTTGTTCTTTTTTCTATGGCCGACCTGGTGACATATGTGCACTGCATACGAAAATCAAATGGTCAACTTGAAATTTCCCAACCGGATGGCAAATTGTGGTGCATGTCCTGGACGGTTACTTCCGGTCATTTTGATTTGATGTAAAATAAAAAAACCTGTGAAAAGAGCAGAAAGAACGAGGGTAGTGGTCTGAATGTTGGGTAAAACTTTTTAGTCCCATACACTGGCAAGAAATTGTAAAGATTTACAATTTTGATTTTAAGTAATCCAACAAGTTGGGTTTGTTTTATGAAAATTTAACTCGATTTACACAGTTTACTGTACCCGTATAGACAGATAAACTTGGGTTTCAAAAATTATAGGAAATATTAATGGCGCGTACATGAAATCCCTTTTCTTTCGAGCGAGTTTATCAGAATCTTCAGCAGAAATGTGGACATAGTTATTGCCCTGAAGGTAAAATATCAGAGCTCTTTCCGGCCTTCACGGTAAATGCTGTTACGAAGATCCTTCAATCTCTGGAGATATACCCACACTTTTCTCGATTTGCCAGCCACTTACTCAGCCTTTTCCAGCTCAAGGTGGAGTTAAAAATTGGCAGATACCTACTGGAGATTAATGTGCAGGATCTTCAGTCTCCGGAATTCTCTTAGTTCTTGCCCAAGGCTTCATCGAACATCTGAGCGAGACTGATGATGGACTCTCAAAAGAGAACGCGCCACCTGGGAAACTATAGCACCGTTTAAACTTCCATATCCATGGAGAACTTTTCGTCTCTTTGTGTACCGCCTTGTAGGATCCTAAGGACTAATTTTACGAATCCACAGTGATTTGAGACAATACCTTTCTGTACAGATTGATAATTGGAATCTGGTGGGTGGGTCACAAACTCCTACAGATCCTGGAGGATTCTAGGTTTTCCACCTTACGAGATGCGGCTCTTGATATATGTATACTCAGAAGTACTAGATATACGCTGGAACCCGAATTGGAGCAAACCTACTAAAGCTCTCTACTCTCTAAATTGCTTTATTGTGCCGAGCCAAGTGCCTTAGCTGAATATACGAGGAAATAGCAATGCTTGTCTTGGTTAGTTTTAAAACTAAAAATAGTTTTCCGCCCGAAAAGCACTGGAAGAATCGGGTACTAGAATAGGACTATCTGTTTTTGAGCCGTTCGTAAAAATAGATGCTTCGAAGCGTTCTCTAAAAACAGTATCAGTACACCCCTTTCTGGATGAAAACGTTGTGCTGGAGGTTTATGCTTGAAGACAACACTGTGCAACAATTTCAGGGTAGTTTTCTGGGTAGAAGTATGAGGTTTCAGATTTATCAAATAAGTGTGAAACATGAAATTAACATACATATGTATATTGTACTAATCTATTTTTGGTAAAAATGCGAAAATTTGAATTTCATGCATTTTTTTCGTTTTTGGTTGACTATTTCTCGGATTTGGCGAAATTTCCGAGAGCTGTACTTGTTTTTTATTTTCTGTGTACTTTTACGCTCTTTGTATGAAGATTTTGTCTGAGGCTAACCCTAGTGAAGTTTTCCGGCGAATAATTTTCTAAAACATTTGAACCCCCTAGTGACCTCCCAAATGACATTTTACTCTCAGACTCTCCAAAAAAGGTGTCCCAACGAACCTTTCGTGCGAGAACTAATGGGTTAAAATGTTATACAAAATTATTACTCGTAAAATTTTACAACGTGCACCCAAATTACACATTTCTCTCCGATATAAATTTTAAGCCTTTTTTCCAGTTATTCTAAAACACTGAGGCACAAAATTCCAACTTAATATGACCATTAAAAAAAATCACCTGCGAATGCAAAAAAGAGGTTTTAATATATGGGGCTAGGTCTTTCATCTTTAGTTGGAAACATTCCGTCCCCAAAAGTGTAGTTGCACTGTGTAATTAGTAGATATGATATAGACAGATTGTTTGCGAAAACATGGATCGTTTAAAGTGTAGAGGATACGTTCTTTACAAAGACGTAGTTCCCTTAACCTCAGGGCGCACTGCGAAGCACTCTTCTTGATAAAGAAGTCATTCGGTGGCATATGACATAAATGTTAATCCAGCCTGACCTTTGTAATCTGTTGAGAGGACAATTATTTCCAAGATCTAGGGCTATTACGTGGCAAGTGTAGATCAAACGGGAAATCTCATTCTGTGCAACTTTAAAACTTAGCGCTAATTTCGGCAAGTTTTTCAACCGAAAATATACTCGTTATCATACACGCTTTTGTTTTTAGCAACAATTGGGAAATATACTCATCGATTTGCTGAAGATCGTGTTTTTTACGGGGGTTGGTGGTGAACTTTTTTATCAGATTTTACACCAGTCTCTCAAATGATATAACCTAACGCACACATGCCAACATGTGTACTTGTATTAATGCATATATAAAAAAATAGAAGAAGCTGAAAATGCATTCATCCAAGTTCAGTTCCGGCTTGTCCAGCGATCGTAGATTACAGCGATCCACCCCAAAATGCAACAGCATCCTTTGCGAATACAAACGAAGAATGCTGAATGAGCGAGTAAATCTCTGCAAATAAATGAATGAAAAACATTTGCGTGCTCAAATATGCAGTTATCGGCGCTTTCGGATCTCTGCCTGAAATTTACTTTTTGACATGCGATATGTTTTGCCAACCTTTGTGCACAATCTCTACGATCGGTGTAATTATGTCGCATGTAAATCATATCTAGATCGTAATTGGCAAAAAAGGAAAAAAAAAACAAACAGTATAACATTGCATCTACTGTGTATAGAGAGGGACAATTGTATGCAGTAGGTATCGTCAACACTTTATTCATTTTACGTAATGAATACTATTATTGCACGAAGGATTACTTAATCCTAGGAGCTCATACATACGAACAAACACAAATCGAAATGAAGGTGCGTTTGTGTA
The DNA here is from genome assembly GCF_013731165.1 of Rhagoletis pomonella. Taxonomy (NCBI): domain Eukaryota; kingdom Metazoa; phylum Arthropoda; class Insecta; order Diptera; family Tephritidae; genus Rhagoletis; species Rhagoletis pomonella. The sequence continues at coordinate 52,848,399 of NW_023458556.1, read as the reverse complement.
AAGGTATAAACAATGCTTCATAACTATGTACCTGGGTGTTTAAGTTTCATTCATAAACTCCTTTGTATCTGTAAATGGCTAAGACGTTGTATTTCTTAAGCCGGAACCGTAAGAATACTGGCATTGGCTGTGTAATCCTATCGCTTGCATAAACATCGATTTTTGTTCATTTTGGAAAGAACGAAATTTGGTAAGTAAATACATATCTGAGGTTTAAATCTATTTATGTTAACAAAAGTTGGCAATATGCTTAAAGGAAATACGATCGACTTAAATGCAAATACAAAACATCAGTTCGCCAAGTAGAATTTTGTTTAAATACACCTGTTCCAAATATAATAATAAAATTTATATTTATGTACATATATTTAAAAGAAGTAAAATTATTTGAATCCCCTTATTTTTATCTCTCGATTTCGTTCGGTAAAATGTACTTTTGTACTTATTTATGTCCCCGAGCTCAGAACTCAACCGTTATGGTTAAGCACAGATACATTTGCGGACAAGCATGCAAAAAAGGGAACCACCCCGTCTGACGTCAACTCTTCGCATGCGGCGGACATACCGCCATCTACCAGCAAAACATGGCTCAACACACTCTTCGTCGAGAAGGGACACAAAATATAGTCGCAAGAACCCACGTATGGGACGACTCGACAAATCTGATCCAGCTTTGACAAATAAAGATCCGATGCACTCATTCAGATGGAACGCCCTTTACTAAGGTTGGTGACCGGTATCATCACCTGCCACTACTTAATGTGAAGGCGTGCTAGCATATTGGGCTTCCTGGCCAATGACTGCTGCCGAAGTAACCGCTCATCTTAAATGCAAATCAAGAGTGTGGAACACCACCTCTGTCACAGCCCTGCCCTTTCATAAGCAAGAATACGCTCATTTCACCGCCACCTCTTTGTCTGTCCGGCCGATCTAGTGAAGCAGACATACATGAATTCTCGTATTTTCTGAACCTAAGCAATTGATTCTACTTCTAGGTGCACGTACGAGTTCGAGTTCGAGCTCCCAATTGATGTCACAACGGATCCACTGGCTCTAAGTGTGCCTCTTTCCTGCGTTGGATGAAGGAAGCCAAATAAACTAAAGAAAAATTATACTAATGATTGTAGTAGTTTGGCTTCGAAACAAATTTAAGAATGTTATGACAGGAATTCGACCGACTGGCTCGATAAACATAATGATCCGAGTAAGAGCATCAAAATGATCAGCATGATTCTTTAGCATTCGGCAAAATAGATTAAGGTGCAGCTGCAATATTTAATTGCATAAAGTTAAATGGAATATCAGGCGGGCGGGTCCGCGAGCAGAAGCTAGTATGTACATACAGTGAGCGTCAAACCTATGCGTACCCTGACGTTTTGACGGTTTATTTATTTCTATTTTTCACACCAAACTTTTATTTTTTTTTTATAAAAATACCGTCCATTCAACGATAAAAACCACAAGAATTATTTTTTTATTTCATACAGAACTCGGGAAAGCGCAGCAAATTTTTCCCGAAATTTTAAATTTTGAGTATGCAGACTTATAGCTCATTCAATTTTTGTATAATAAGTCGCTAACAATTAGGTACCGTTGATTTTTGGAATTTTTTTCCGAAGGGTTTTGAATAGGTACCACTACCATAAAAAAAGATTGTGTTCATGCGATATATGTATGAAAGAAAATACCCAGCTCCCTCGACAAAAAACAGTAATTTATAGCGACTTTAATTTTGCATTTTATTGTACTAGAATTTAATAGGCTACGAAACTACATACTCAAAATTTTTCTAAAAACTCGAATGGAAAAAAGTAAAATTTTAATGGAAATTTCTTTGTATCTCTTACATTTTCCAGAATTCTGTATGAAATTAAAAAAAATATATTCTTGCTGTTTTATTCACACCAGGTTATCTGGTTATAAGATTATATTTTTAACTCAGTTTACAAAAAACACAACGCACTACAGAAGAATAACTTTTTAACCAGATAACCTGATAACCAGGCAGGTCAGAATACCTAATATACATATATATACAAAGAATTAGCAAACACCCGGCGCGCTTTATTGCGCCTTAAAAGTATTTTTTTGATAATCGTATATAAATATTTCATTAATTTTATCAATTTAATTGAAGAAAATTTTTCAAACAGGTGGCAACTCTCCTAAAAAAATTGTCGGCAGTAAACTTTCCTAAACCTCTTCAGTTTGTAACCCATATTGCAATATGCAATTTATCTCATAAATAAAATTAAATTAAAATTTCCGAGCAGGTGGCAATCTTCCACGAAAATATTTTCATCTGTAAGCCTTCTTAAACCCCTTTCTTCTGACAGCCATATTGAAATATTTAATTTATCTTATCAATTTACTAAAACTGCAATTTTCAAACAGGTGGCAACTATCAAATTATTTTCTTTCCATATTTTAAGTTAGACCTCTAGCAATACACTGGTGGAAACTGCATTCAATTCTACGCATTAGTTTTCGAGTGATGCGCGTACAAACAAACAGACAGACAGAAAAAATTCTAAAAAGTATTAATTTTTCTATAATATCTATAATGTACATACATCGGACTGTTATAATTTTGTTATAGTATGTATAGATTACAAAAATTTGGAATGGAAAATATAAATAAATAAAATCCATTAAACGTCAGGGTATACATATTTTCGACGCTGACTGTATATCCTAACGGTAGTATACATTTTTTTTATCATATTCAATAATCGTCACTTTAAGGGCATTAAAATTGTGAAAAAACTCCATATATGTATGCATATGAGTATAATCACCAGTATCGATGCTGAATTCAAGCTGCAAGCAACACTCAAAGCCTCTATCAACAATCACCGAAACTCAAAGGCGCACTACCGGTAAAACTTGTATGCCAAAGTCAACTAATACTCACGATTTGATGGCAGAAAATCCACTGGAGAACACAGAAAAAAGCAAATAACAAGCAGATAACTGTAAAGGAAAGGAAAACAAAAAACCAGAAACAAACGAGAATGCAACGAACGAAAAAAGTACCTAAGGATATGCAAGTGTAGTGAAAAATTCTATGCTGCACGCGTAAAGGAAGCGCTGAAGAGTTTGTTGCCAATGGATTGCTGCTGCGTTAATGGGCGCAGGATGATGCCAACATTGCATGATGTTTTTGTTTTTTTTTTGTTGATGCAATAGCTATCTAGTGCTCGATATCAGTCAGCCGACGCGACGCACGGGACGGTACAAACCTTATGGCATCCTGTTTTGCACTACGCATCCGCCATTCAGTTCGGTTTGCCAGCAGTTGCTGTGGCTTGCGGTGTTGGCTATGTGTTTGTTATTGTCTTCGATTGCTGTCTTTTTTTTTGCATATTTTCATTTATTTGTTAATGATTTTTTCTTACGCTTCTGCTTTGGTATTCGATACGCAGCGTTATACTGGCTTGAAGTTAGTAGTAGCCGCTTGTTGATTATCGAAAGCATTTGCATACCAACAACATAAACGGCGCGCAGCCTACACTTCTACGGTATGTGGGCGTGCGTGTGCTTTAGATTGGCAGCAATGTTAGTAGTATTTGAAAAAAGCAACTTTATTGCTTCACTACAACACTCGGCTTGTTGCAATGCAGCACTCACTTTGCCACACAGGAGCTGGCCTACCCATTCATCCGCTTCTCGAAATCCCTAACATTTTCATAGATTTTTCCTTTTAGCATGTGCGTGCGTGCGTGTGTGCGCGAATGTTTTTGCAGTCATTTGTTCTTCGATACTTTTTTCTGATTCTTGCTGCCTGTGTAGTAGCTCTGTTTTGTTTTTTTTTTTGTTTCCTTTTGCTTACAGCGATTGCTTGTTCCGCCAACTCTCAACAAATTGCTGCACCGCCGCACTGCCTCTTCGCTTCGCTTTTGCGTCTCCTGCAGTTGCGACGCAAATCTGCATCGAAACTTTCAGCCGCGACCACCTCGAGGGCTAGTCATTTTTATTGCGTTGTACCGATTGGTATGACGATTTTGCGTTTGATACGAAGCCATTGCCCAACACCTCCACGACACCCATTGCCATTACAAATGGAAAGAAGTGGGAAGCTGGAAAAAGTACCACGGATATGTTGAGCGTGCGCCATAAGCTCAACTTTGTTCGAATCTGGTTTTCTCTACATACTTGATTGTATGTGTTGTTGCAATTGTTCGCCGAGAAGCAAAGGTTTGTGGATGTGTAACACCGCTTCCGGTTATGTAGTTGTTCTTTCTGTTCTTTTTGTTTTTTTTTTTTGTTTTGCATCTCAACTCTTCTGTGTATCGTGTTTTTTAAGACCTGCGGGATTTCCCTTTGTTTTGGGACTATTTGTTTCTGTATGTATTAACTTTCTTACCTACACACATATGATTGTACATTTACATGTTTTTATTTGTTGTTGCTTCTGTTTTCATTGCTTTGTGGACATCTGCGTTATTACATCCTTTAAGTGATTTTCGCATTGAATCCTTCGATTTTGCATTTTTT
>NW_023458556.1:52780530-52838902 GCF_013731165.1 Rhagoletis pomonella | reverse complement strand
CCAGTAGACAATTTCGGGAGCTAAAATCTGCACCAAAAGACCTTTCTGAAAGTCATTCCCTTCTCATTTCTTTTTTGTGTGGAGTGGCACAAATTGAAGGGCTTCTACATTCGCTATCCAAAGGGTTTCCAGAGGGGCTTTTTTAGGACTAACTTCAGAGAGGCCTTTGGAGAAGTTCTTTTTTTCAAACTATTCTTTTAATTCATAAAAACCATATTGAGTAAATGTTTTAGAGATATATTGATTTGTTGAACTTGTCGGAAGCATGAAGTAAATCCAAAATATGTACTTGAGCTCTAAATAGCAACACGAGTAATTAACTTAATTTATGTAAATATCTACACGTATTCTAACTTTTGAGAGCCCAACTTAATTTGCTCCCCCACATGGAACAAAGCACACAGCCAATAACCAATAAAGTGTCGAAAAAAACAAATAAACAAGGAACTTTGTGAGAAATCAAAAGCGTAACATGATAAAACAAAAACGACTGCTGAAAAGAAATTATAAAAAAGTAGATTTACTGATACTTACGAACAAAAAACGCTTTACCAAGTGTATGGAAAGAAAATCGTCAGGTGGCTTTGGAAGGACGCCAGTTTATGTAAAAATATTGTTGGTTGCACAGAGTGCTACATTTTTGTTGTTTTAGTGGCAGTCAAAGCATTGGCAGATTAAAACGATTGGCATAAAGCTGCACCCCCCACTCCCACTCCACCACTACAGCGTGTAACTTGATGAACCGAATGCAACATGAGATTGTTGGCAACAACGTTCATCACAGCGCAGTCGGGATAACTGTGTGCACTGAGCTGTGCAGCGGACCGAATTGGACAGTTACTTATAGAGTGATGAACACCTGCAGAGATTACTAATGGGAGTTGGGTGAAGTGAGAGCTTTTGGAGTTATGTACTTATGTATGTATGTATGTATGTATGTATGTGTATGTATTTAGGTTTACTTGAACATATGCATTTTCAGAGCAGAATGAATAACTTCATGGATGATGGGTTACAGCATATGTATGTAAGTATGTACAGATATACTGGCGGTCAAGTAAAATGGACTACATAATTAATTGAGAAGAATGTTTTTGCTGCTGTTGTTGTTGTCGGATTTACGTGCAGATTTACTTGTAGCTGCAAACGACAATCAAGGTATGTCGGCTAGTTTGGTTACTTTCTGTGTTATTATTCTTTCTCTTCGCATTCAGTTTGCATGTACGTTTTCTTATTTCATGTTTATTTTACCTTATTGCCACCTTCTCTGGGTATTTTTTATACACTTTCATTTCGTCATTGATATGATTGGTATTTCTTCAACATACATTAAGGCGTATCACGAAAAGAAGTTTAGCGTGTGTAAGTTTTATTTGAATACTTATGTCGAGAAAAAATTTTGGGTGTGCAATTTGTTTTTTATACACCCGCGAAAAACCACAAAATCACGTTTTTTCTATAACTTTCTTATTTGCTATCCGATTTTTTAAATGTTAACCTTTTAAGCAAGGTCATCATCGTTTTTTGAGACCTTTAGATTTATAGCATAAAAATAAAAATCTAGGGACATTAATTCCAAAATTAGTGAAGGTATAAATTAAAACGGGTTTGAAGGCCAAAACTGTTTGATGGCCAATTATAGTCCTGAGCGAGACCTTTTCCGCGACATTAAGATTTAAAAAATCGGATATAAAATAAGAAAGTTATTGCAGAAAACGCGATTTAGCGTTTTTTAACGGGTGCCCAAAAAAATTTTTATACTCGAAATTTTCTATCGAAAGAAATGTTTAAATAAAACTGACACACGCTAAACTTTTTTTGTTCATACGTCGTGATGTGCCTTAATATACAGAGTGTAAAATAATAACTGTCGCACAGTTTTTTTTAAATATAAGGGACCTTTGTAGATTTTGCAATAAAAGTATTTTATTGTAAATTTTGTACATAATTTACTTTAATTTCAATTATGTAGTTTCAAAATTTGTATTTTATTTAAAATTAAACTTTTAATTAATTAATTTATTTATTATTTAAAATTAAAATTGTAATTTTATTATTATTTGCATTTGTCAGCAGTGTAAACTTTGGGAGAGAAGTACATTCGAAACGGAGGTCTTTTTTAGGTGAATTTTTTTTAGACTTTTTATATAAAAAAGACAAAAAAAGAAAAAATGTATAGGGTTGTTCGAATGAATGGCCGTCCTTGTCACCAGTTGCGAGTGTATTCAATTGCTGATTATGACAGCTAATGGTGGACAAAAGGAGGAGTATAAAGGACTTAAAATTAAGGAAATTAGCCTATGGTTTCAGAAGATATGGCATAAATTAACCAACGAAGACCTTTGCTTTTTCCTCATAGTGTTTACCGCTGGTAAACCCAAATATATGTTGAAATTTAAAAACAAATTAATAAAACTAAAGTATAATATTTGGATATTTAACAATAAATTACTTTTTTTGCTGCAAAATCTATAAAAACCCTTTTAACAAAAACCTGTGCGACAGTTATTAATTTACACCCTGTACATACTTATACAAATACATACTCTTTAGCTCATTTGAATGCCTTTCTGGGTATTTATTTGTGTTCGTACTTGATTTAATTAATTAAATGAATCACTAATCAGGATATTTAAATCATTGATTAACCTGTGGACTCGAATTTGGTGGGTGTTGTGACTTCGACACGGTTTCTTAGCTTCTCCACTGGTTTGTATCCGTTCATAATTCACCAGCGGGAAGAAACGTTCCCTCTTAGTCGACTTATAGGAATTCAGCCTGGCCTTAATACTTTTCACACATTTTGCGCTCCCTTCCAACACCGAATTTAAACTCCTTTAAATGGCATTTCATTGGTTCCAGCCTTAGTATTATTCAGGCCCGGACATTCCATGCCTTCAAACCATAGTCATCCAAGCGGGTCTTTTACGACACAATTTTGAACTTTCTTCGAAACTTTGTTTTACGTGACGGGTCGCAAACCCAATTGCCCAACCTTAAACGGCTGGATTTTTTTTGGGTACACGCTTATAACTGCAGCCACTTGATCCAAGACAAATGCCCGCTTGCAGCCATACCTCCCAGTAAACAAATGCTGCTGACTACAGTGAGCCCTTAAACCGAATTACATGGTTGGAGTGGAACACCGAAGCTTCCACTTTTTCTGGCAGGACCCAAGGCTCCCCACCGATTGGTTACCGCATCTCGCACATGGATTTCTCACGCTGCCACAGTGCGCGAGAGGGGCCGCAAGAGTCCGGACTAAGTATGGTGGTGCAACTGTAGCACTCCCGTCTGCACAGCTTCACACTCCTGGTATGTATATTTTCCTTAGAAGGCATAGTTAACTCTGCTTTATGCCTTCGTGAAATTGACTGAAGGATTTGAGTTAATTATTTAATGCCTTTCACCTAGTGGCTAACACCGACACTGCATACAAATTGGCATTTGTCACTGGCAGACATGAATGGCATGCTACACTTCTATTGTTAAAAAAAATAAATCCTACTAAAGCGAGCACTTTCAATATGTCCAGCAGAAGCTACTAATGCATTTACATATATGTAAGTATGTGCAAATGTCTGGATGTACTTCACACAACAATTGTCTGCATTCAGAAAAAACGGACTTGACAAAGATGGGCCCTGGCGTATAGCAAAAAACATAAAAAGTGAGGGTGTTAAAATAGATTATGAATTTTTTATGCCAACGCAAGGGATAAGACACAGCGCGAGGTTAACAGTATGCATACACATATACATACACACATACATATTTATGAGAAAAAAAAATATTTTAATCCAACTGATCTCCATATCAACATTTTACTGACATTTTGCAAGAGAGCTTAAGTGACCAGTTTCGTACATACATATATTGTTCCTAGAGACATACTATATTTATATAAGGGGGTTAAGTTATTGCTTGATTGAATTGAAAAGGCTAAACCACACATATTTTGAAAAAAAATCCCAATATTATAAATCGACTGCTGAGTGGAAGATCGACCTATCTCAGCAGCCAGTTCGAGAAAGCGTCCTATCTCAAAAAAACTTTTCAAGAACTCCCTATTTCCCAATTGGGTTGAAGAACGCCCTATCTCAGCTGCCGATTCAAAAACGCCCTATACCAATACATTTTCAATACATTTTGAACTGAAATAGTGCGTTTTTGAACCGAATTCTGAGATTGGATGTTTTAAAAAAAAAAATCTGAAATAGGGCGTTCTTGAAACGTAGTCGAAATGTGAAAGTTTGTGAGTGAGTAAGTATGTTTGTTGCTCTTTTACGCTAAAACCACTGAACATATTGCTGCGAAATATGGCACACAGAGAGACTATAATCTGAATGTCAATTCCCGTTCTGGGTAATTCTGAAGTGATAAAAATAACACTTTCGCACCGCATTTATTTCGGAGTGACATTTTGACGTTTAACTTAACTTCACGATAAGTCAGAACGGGAATTGAGCACCTGGATTAAGATATAGGAAACCTTTAAAGAGAGAGTTGCCACCTTTTTCAGAATCTAAAATCAATTAATTAATAATTTGAATAAATTACGAAAACAATGTGAGTGTCAAACCAAAGAGGTTCTGAAATGCTTTTTTTCACAATACTTTTGCGGGGGATGCCACCTGTTAAAAAGTTGAAATAGATTTATTAATAAGTTAAATAAAATATCAGAATAATGTGGCTGTCAAACGAGAATTGCTGAAAAATATTATTTGAGAGGGTTGCCGCGTGATGTTTTATATAACCTGTTCAAAACGTTAAAGCCAATTTAATTAGCAAGTTAAATGAAACATCTCAATATGCCCATTAAACGAGAGAGGTTTTAAACAGCTTACGAATTTAAAAAAGAGACAGTTGAAAGCATTACGTTGGGATAGATCGAGAACCAGTACCGCCTCTTAAAGAGCTAGTTTTGCTCTAAACTAGCGCGATTTACCAATTCCTTGAATAAAATTTGGCATACATATAGCACCTGCTGGATAAATTAAATTCTATTTTAAATTATGAGTTCAATGAAATTTTACAGTATGGATAAAAAAACGAGTGAGATTTAAAAAAGCTTTCGCATTTAAACATTTTTAAGAAGATTGCCACCTATACAAAAATTTAAGTTCATTGTTATTAATAAGTTAAATGAAGTATCCCTATGTGGGGAGTAACCGAATAAATTTTAGGAATGCTTTATTTTGCAAATATTTTGAAGAGTGTTGCCACTTATTTAAAAGTCAAACGCCATTTTTTACCAGTTAAATAAAGTATTAGAATACGTATGTCAATCGAAAGAGGTATAAAAAAGTGTTGTTTCGAAAATACTTTTAAATAGCGTTGCCACCTGTTTAAAAGTATAATTGTAATTAATCAGTTATTGTAGTGAAATTATACAATATGGATGTGAAGCGAAACAATTTGAAAAAAAGCTTTGTTTCGAAAATATATTTATATTTTGAGAAGGTTGCCATTTGTTTAAACTCTAAATTCAATTAAATAAATACGAGTATTACAATATATGTAGATGGCAAACGCGAGTTGTGCGATGAGAAGCTTTAATACGAAAACAACTTTCGTCTTACAGCAAGGATTTGCCACCCATCCCAAATTTCACTCTACGCTTATTTATTCTGTTTAAGCTAAATGAAATAAAATAATGAGGTATTGTTGTGAAACAAAAAATAGCAATAACGATGCGAGCCTAATTAAAACAATTTACAGTATTCATAATTTACAGTCATTTTTTAACCCTTTCGACCCGAAAAGCAACCAGCAGACAAACCTATTTTAGTTATTTTTTTTAACTTTAGGATATATAATACAAATATGAAAGTTATAAAAGGATCGCCCCGCCCTTCCTGCGGGGCCTATCACATTTGGAATCATAACTTTAAACCAAACAATACATGGCCGGAGCTGCGAGCAAAAGCTAGTATAAAATAAAAATATATGTACATATCTTAAAAAAACTTAGACACATATGGTATTTAAAAATGAAAAATATAATTCAACTACGGGTAAGTATTTACTTTAATATTTGTCCCTTAACTCTCTAGGTTCTTTATTTTCGTCATTTGCTCCATACATATATGTACATTATTTTTCCTAATCTTCTTGCATATGTATGTATATCAGTGCGCCTAAGTCCTTGTTGTCACTTGCCATTGCAGATGGTTGACCGATTGTTCGGTCTGTTGGTCTGTTGGTTGCTGGGGCAGGCCACATCAGTATGGCCACAAGAGAAATGGAGAAGAGCGGTAGAGGAGCAAACCCATCAGAGTGGCAAAAGTGGGGAAAGTTGTCGGAATGGAAAGTACACATGTTCATAAACATATCGTACAGAGACAATAAAGTGTAGAAGAAAAGCTGCAGGGTAGATAATGCTTAAAAAAGCAAGCAACCTACTCATGGAAAATGGAAAAAAAAACACATGCAGTAGAAAAATCATAGGAGAAGCGCACTGCATACAGCGCAGCGCTCGTCATTTGCATTTTAAAATGTAAGAAGGTTCATTTGATTTGAAATGTCTGCAGTGTAGCTGGTTGAGCTAGTTAAGCATATTTTATGTTTGAAGTGGTGGTACATATATGCAGATTACTCACTGTGATTGCACCTTGTGACGTATGCCAGCGGAATGGTGCAGACTTCAAGTGAACTTATTGACTACATTTTTTCGAAATTACATAATTAACTAATTAGATACTCGAGAAGAATAAATCTTGAAGGTCTCGGACTTTTTCCAGTAGTGTCAAATGCAGATTGTAAATACAAACATACATATTTTTGCATAAGTTATTATACCCGGACTTTTGCACAATGATATTATAACTTCGTTCACATAACGGTTGTTTGTAACAGCCTAAAGTCATCGAGATAAATATACACATACTTATACAGCGGTGGAAGGAATAATAGAAATTTTATATTTTGACCAGTTTTGGCTACATTTCTATTGTTTATTCGATGTTTAATATTGTTTTATAAGAGTATAGCGCATTATATAAGATAAATTATTAAAAAGCAATGCTATAAAACTGCTTACTTAAAATTTTTCTAAATAAAAAGTTTGACATTTTGGGGAATTTCGGTAGAATTTGTTGATTTTTTTATACTTTTTGTACAAAGTTTGAAATAAGGTTTTATATAAATATATAAAAAATATTAAACAAAAGAAATATATCAAAAACTGGTAAAAAAATGTTTCTATTATTTCTCCCACCACCGAATATACCAAAATACTCAGGATGAAAAGAGAAATCGATTAAGCCGTGCCTGTCTGTCAGTCCGTCCCTAAAAAATGCAATAGAGGGACCCATAAAAAATTGTTAGTTTAAAAAAATGGTAATATTGTTGGAAGTCTCTTGAAGAAAAACAGAGTTTTCCGATTGAAAAATATTGATTTCCAAAAATTCCATACCATTTCTACGAATTTTTTTTGTTTTTTCCCATATAAAATACATGGGAAATTTTTAGCGCTTTGAACGACCTATAAATATTTTTTGATTTTGAAATTAAAAATATGAGTATATTTCATTCCATTATAGAGTAATCATAGGTGGTGAGAGTATTAAAATTCGGACTTTAAGTTTTTCATATGCATTTTTTTTTCGGACCACCCTAATGTACATTGTGTCGGTTTGGCAGATCTCTCGGTGGTTTTACAGCCTTGCGTAGGCCGACTAATCGCTCCCGCAAAACACTCGTTGAATACATACATACATACATATGTAAGTATGTATTTACACTCAATGACCAATTTATACCATAAACGCATTCTTATAAGCCATCGGTACAGATTAACACTTCCTGTACCAGTTTTTCTCTCACAACTTCACCTTCAGGGCAAGAGTGAGACAATTGAAACTTCAAAACCACAAAACCGCTTTTATTTAGTTATCACTGCCTGAAATCAGTAAAATGTAGTATTAAGTAATCAAAGCCGAAAAATGAATGCTAGGACATAACCCAATACTCAATACATACTTAGGTATGTATGTATGTATGTATATACCGCCGCTCCCTAACCTCTTTAATCAAAAGCCGACACCTTCCAGGAATCAAAACAGAGTCGACAGCATGTCACCTGATATTTGTTTGGTGCGTGATCAACGAACAAATTTGAAAAAATACATAATTGTACATTAATACAGTAAACGCCGATGCTGGCAGGCGCGGCGCGTTGGCCACTTTGTCAAATGCAGATAAGATATGCGCGCAGCAGAAAAACAGCCATACGAATATGAATGTGTGTTTGTCCAAAAAAAAATAGAGCACATTGAGTTCTTAAAGTCAGCCTGCAAATCTGCGCCACATGCTGCTTTTCCTTACTTATATATGTACATATACATACATATATCCTTTGACTTACTCTCCACACGGTACTATGTCGTCCTTTTTTCAATTGTTATGTCACCGAGTGCGATTCGTTTCGATTTTTAGTTTCTTCGTTTTCATTTTCGTTTTGTACAATGGCATTTTTATGCCACAACTCAGCCAATCGTTCAGCAGCAAAACAAGTCAATTATTGCGTGTACTCGTCCGTTGATGATGTTTTAATTGTTGCGTGGCTGTGGTGAGAAGACATCTTCATTCTCAGACTCTTTCGAAGATATCTTTTTAACCGCTGTCACATTGCGCATCCCTGCCGATAGCCGAAAATTCGAGTGATACCGACGTGATAACGAACAATATGGTGTCGGTTGCACACCCGTTGATTTGTCTATTTGCCTTATCGCTTAGCAAATGATTTGTTTCTAAAATGTAAGTCCTTTTTGTGTCTACTACAGAGTCTGCGCGCTCCCGCTGATCGAGTTCCTACTGCATGGCATGCTGTGCTGTCAACTGCTGACCGGATCCTTAGCAGCCGTTTTAGGGTTTTTTTTTCAAAATATGTTTTTCTATTCCATTGTTGAGTTTTTTTTTTACTTTCCGTAGCCGCCAGACGTTTTAAATTTATTTCACACATGATTTTTGGCAATTCTCATTAATTGCTGATTGTTCGGCCACTCCACATTTGCGCATTTTTTGCCTTTGTTAGGCTTACTTCTAGAATGTATTTGGTAGTCAAAAGAATACCGCCTACACCACATTAACCACAGTTGGTCAAATTCCTGGTAGTACCCTACTTGTGGATGCCTTCAGCATAAACTAATTGAGTTCTTAAGGGTATTTTGGTGTATTGAAATATTTTTTGCTTGGATTTATGAAGTTGCATTTCAGAATTTAGAAATCTACGAGTACTGTACTGAACTGATGTCTTTGACATGTGTTTATCTTTTAACGGTTGAAAGCTGAATCTCAATGATGACGTATATCTTAATAATCTTCATGACCACATTGCTAGTGTTAACGCAGGAACAAGGGTTTAAATATGATCATTCCGCAGAGCTTGAAGGACCTGGGTTTGCAATTGTCGCTTGCATAGTCAAAGTTCAGATTTGAAGACTTCTTACTTCCTCCAGAAGCAGGATTGGGCACACTGCACTAAAATTTTAACGCACTGAACATTTTATTACCACTACTCGAGTAGTGAAACTTGAAATGCATTAGCACCAGTGCAGTGCGTAGTGATAGTGAAAACAATTTGTCACTACCCTGCAGGAAACGCGGCTAGTTTGTAGCTAACTAGAAGTCCTCCAGTTGTACCTTTTTATTACTTATTTCCTTCCGCCGTAACTAACTACTTTTGAAGGGCGATGGCCGCAAAATAGTAATCACTAGTTTCCTCTGAATTAGATGTCAACTGACTTGTAGCTATCTACTTTTGGAAATAAACTATCAATAAACAAATATTTTTTCAATATTTTTATATTTTTATTTATTTAGTTTATTTAACATTACATATGTATGTATTTGCTTATTTGTTTACATGTACTTTGGTAGATGGTCCCACATTTGAAATTCATCATATATAACATCAAAATAATAATGTAAGGTTTCGATCTTTATTTTATTTGTCCTGAATTATTTTATTGTTCTTGAATGAATCTTCGAAGTGCAGAAAAAAGTGTATTGCAAGTATTTTTTGTAGGATATTTAAATAGAAACTTGTAAAGAAAACAAACTCCAGATAACGCCTACATGACTCCTGCACGAATTTACAACTAACTTAAATTTAGTTTTGTCATAACTAATTAAAAGTTAGGTATTTGTCGAAATGCCGAAAAAAGCTAACTAATAATAATAATAATAGATTGGCGCTTACACATATGTTAGTGTTTGGCCGAGCTTCTCCTCCGATTTGTGGTGTGCGCCTTGATGTTGTCACACAAAGCGGAGGGACCTACAGTTTTACGCCGACTCCGAACGGCGATTGTATTTTTATGAGAAGCTGTTTTTCATGGCAGAAATACACTCGGAGGTTTGCCATTGCCTGCCGAGGGACGACCGCTGTTAAGAAAAAACCTTTTTTCTATATTTTTTGCGACGTTGCTTTGACCAGGGTTTGAACCCAGGCGTTGCGGAGTGGAAGCGCGCACTGCTTACCACTACACCACAGCTAACTAGAAGTTGGTTATTTTAGTCAATTGATAAATTTTTTCTGCAGGGCACCACTAACCATATGGTGGTTGTGACAAATTTTTTTTTCATAACCACTAAGCACTTAGTGGTAGTGAAATTTATAATGCATTACCACTAAGCGCTAGTGGTAGTGACAAATTGGTTTCTTTAAGAAATAAACCCTGAACCCATTTCGATTGACACCCATCTTTTAGTAATTTACTTAACTGATTAAATAATTTGAATCTAATTTTTTAACAGGTGGCAACTCTTAAAAAAAAATAAACCTCTATTACACATTTAACGCCCAAGCTTTTTAATCTGCCACCTCATTTGCTGATGGCACAGACAAAGAATTAAAAAACAATTTTATGCATTATCAAAAAAGCATTTCTTCAAAAAGTGCAAAAATTAGCAGGTTTAAAATAATAAAAAAATATATATTTACATGTCTATATTTTTTATTAATCAAATTAAAAATTACCATATTTTTGAAATTTTTATTACAAAAAATTGTTTTTTTTTCTGGAATACCGTAGGGACACCCTTTGTTTTATTTTATTGCAAAATTTTATTTTATTTCAAAGAATGTATATATGAAATTTCTTTCCGTGAAGAGCTTACGCATGGCTATGCTCTGACTAAAATTCTTAGTACAAAACTTGTTGACCCTAATGGCTTCCAGACGGCATATGTTATGTGTATATGTATTGTATATGTTATTTATTCTATAGTAGAATTTCTGTTTAATTCTTCTAGTAGATAAATTACCTTTACAAAAATACCAAATACGTTCACATTGTAGACAATGAATTTTTCAATTTTTCGCCACTTAGGCGGCACTGATGCGTCAGTGAAATAAATGAAATTTAAGTACATAGTTATGTATTGTGTCGACCATTAAAATGGCTGGAAAAACACTCGTAGCTTCAAGAGAATTTAGGAAAACTTTAGTCGCTTACTTAATGCCAAATCGGAATTAAATTTATTTGTGGAAAACTCAATAAATCTGTCTGCAAAATTATAAATTAAAAATTTAACTGCGACAAATGCAGACAAGGTGGACAATAAGAAGTAAAAAAAAATAAATAAATAAAAAATTGTTATTAAACCCTTTTCTTTATATTTAAGCGTGGACAGAGGCAACAATAAAATACAATAGCAGTGGCGAAATTTTATGCGGTCATAAAGAAAGGTTGGTTGCTGCCCCTCATATCGCAGATATGGCAAAAGGGTGATGATGATGACGAAAGGAAAGGGTGGAGAAAATAACGCGGTGCTGCAGACAGAAGTCGAGCAAAGGTCATCAAGCGACATGTGTGCGTTATGTGCATGCCAAAGTGAAGGTGTATGTACATATGTTTGCAGGTATGTATGTATGTAAATGACGGCATGCCATTAGACATGTCGAATTTATGATTACCGTGATTTTTTTTGCGCTTATTTATTTATTCCCTAAACGTTTTTGGAAGCTACTTAAATGCTTGTGGAGTTGTGTTGATTGGAATTACAACTGTAAAATTTGGGTTTTATGACATCTTCGGGGAGTTAAGAGGTAGCTAGCGTCAGGGAAAATGGAGGTATGAGTGGGTTTTTAAATTTCAATTTCGATTTCTCCATTTTAATGCCTCTCAATGGGCACCAATTTTTTTTAAATTCTATGAAAATCTGTCTACGAGTGTGTTTTTTCGCAGCGCAAATTTTCTTCCAAAGCGTCGAGCATCACGTTCTTGCGTCTACGAGTACACTGTTTTCTATGTGTGTGGATTCATATAAATTTCTGCAAATTTGTTAAGTTGTACCATATTTTTCAGGCTGTCAGCGCCATATTGTGTCACGACGTGGCGACGACGAGGACAACAAAAAAAAAGGAAGCGGCCGACACACATGTGCGTGAAACTGCAATCATATACTACATACGTACGTATGTATGTATGAAAGTATGCATCGAAAAAGAAGAAGCGCAAAAGGGGCACTTGTTTTCTACGTTTTTTTTTTCTTTTGGTGGGTGCGTGAAAGTGCCTGCCAAAGGGTTGTCTACAGCTTATAAAGCAAAGCAAAATTTTAATGAAAATGGATTTTTATGGACCTTTAGATGCTGCACATAAAAATGCCATAAAAAATTTCTGCACTTTAAATGGATAATAAAAAATTGACTAGCGTACACACATCCATACATATACTTAGCTTTTCTGCAATCTGCTTATTTCAAATATACATCAGCCTGCCAATTAACTTGCGTCACATTGGCTAAAAGTATTCAATTTCAATTCAACCCGCTCCGTTGACAGTAGCTGCTGTCAAAATGACATAAGTAGCTGCAATATTGCGTGACTGCTAGCTTGGCGTCCCATTTAATCCCTTCACTCTGCAGCAGCCACTACATTTGCCAAGCAATGGTTAACCCTAATTAACGCATTTACGCAGACCCTACGAAATATACATTTTTTTTTGCATGAAAAACACATTTTTACCCTCAAAGTATTGCAAACGCGTACTTTTTGTTATTTGATTTTTTTCTGTGGCCTTTTTCTCTACTGAAATATTCAATTTATTTTATTACAAACAAGCGTAATGCAATTTTCTTTATTTTTAGTGTTTTTTTTTCATCTTTCTTTTTATGTTCACACTCGTACTATGTCCGTTGTAATTATCCTTTAACACGCGCTTCTAATTTTATGTGGAAAAAAGGATTATAACCTACATAAATTGACGTTGACAGATTAGTTGAGTTAAGGGGACACAAAATAGCCTAAGTGCTTTCCATATTCTAGTTTGAATTCAGAGCTGCTGAATTATTTATAAATCATCGTTAAACTTAGGATACACTTTACGGGAATTAGTAATACGTCATACAAGGGACACACTTGGACAATTAGGAGAATTTCCTTTGCGGTATCACGAAAAACTGAACAGAGACTATTAATTTAGTTAGCGAATTGCGGCGAGCCGACTACGAATTTTCGAATGCGGCTGAGTGCCAGCCAAAATTTTTCCATCTTAGCCTCGCGAAGGCTGGACATTCTAAGAGAAAGTGCTGAAATAATTCTATCTTATATTCCTCTTGATAGCTGATACAAAAGGGATCAGTTGTGATTCCCAATCTTACCGCGTGAGTACCAATTGCACCCACCACTAGCAAGAGCTGTGGCTTTATAAGTGTAATGAGCTTCTATGACCGCCCACGGTTCACACAAGGCCAGAAGGCTCTAGAAATTGTCTATGTTTTAGTCTTAGCCCAGCGCTCTCTGAGCTTAGACGGGGCCCAACCGTCCAAAATAGAGGAAGAGGCGTCCCTAGTTGCCCCGTATCTGTTGATAACGTCTCAAGGGTGCCTTTCCTTGCCAGGTCATCAGTTACGCAGTTTACCGCGATATCACTGTGAGCCGGCACCCAAACTTGCCTTATTAAGAAGTACTCCAAAGCATTCCTTAACAGATTTAAAGCGCACCAACATAGAGTTTAGGGCCCTGATGGCCGTCTGACTGTCCGGGTATGTGCTAACCTCCCTAACTGGCATACCACTCTTTAGCAGTGTTGATGGCAGCTTTTTCCACCTGAAATACACTGCAGATATCCGGAAGCCTGAAAATAGATTTGATGAAGAATTCCCAGCAGAAGACGCCTTCGCCAACCTTGCCTCCAAGTAACCCCGCCTTGCCCAGTCCTCTCCTGAGAGAATGAAGGCAGGAAATGCGCAGCTGGGAAAAAATTTCGGAGGCGCAGTAAACTATCTGATCACGGACGAAGTAAAAGCCTTCCAGAGCTCCGAAGTATGCAGCTTTCAAGCCTATTAAGCACCCGACAATAGCTCCCCTACAGCAGCACAAGACAACCGACACCCTTCTCGCTTTTTCTTAATGTTAAGCTTTCACGACCTGTCCCAGACAGACACCCCCGTTCGAGGGATGGACCACAACGGATATCATGTACTTCCGGCTAAACAAGAACAGTTCTGTCTTGCTGGAATTTAATGCGAGCCGCCATAGAATGCAGGCTTATCCTCAGGGAAAAGTTGTACGTCACAACTGCATTGCAGGTGAATTAGCAATGAAGGTAACTTATCGTCGTTCTCAGTGCGATTATTCCGCTATACCTAAAACATAGTTTATCAAGGGCGAAAAGTGTTTAGTCTCACACAGTTATGTATGTTTCTATCGTTTGTGGAGATGAAGAAGATTTCAACAGGGCAAAGGGCAGTTATTGGTCCAAAGCGAACTTCTTCGGTAGCATTTTGATGCTGCCCACATACATACTTATGCATCTAACTTAAACATGTGAAAATATAAAATGTATTTGCTTCGAAAATGTCTGTCACGCGGTTTTGCATTTACCATAACCTGAAGGAAAATTGGTAAATGTGTTTTAGAAAATTACTCTCTCATTCTACGTCGAACTACTTTCTTGCAAAGTTTTAAGTAGTTAACTACTACATATTCATACAAGTCAAACTGTTTCCGAATCACAGTCAAAGCGATAAAAGTTTCAACAACTTTGGTAATGTGCTCGGAGGAAGTGGGACCATTTCTGTATTTGGTAATTGCAAAAAGTTTAGCTTTCTTCGCATACTCTCTCGTACGCATACCATTTCGCAAAAAAATGTAAGCAAACAAAAAAATTTAGTTATTTGCGCGCCATTTACGCGAATAAACAGAAAATGGCCACTAAATGGAAATGGCCAATGACCAATGGTCCACAATAATCGTTAAAGCAAACGTTTTTGAGTCATTCAAAGGAAAGCGAAAATATTTGGTTGCTAATAAAATTTAATGAAATCTCATATGTGTATGTAGTATGTATGTATAGGCAACTAAGCATGGCCAAAAGCGTAATTGACTACGTATGAACGGAGAGCTACCGACGATCGGAAATGAGTTCAAGAAAATGGTCAATTCTTGGCGTTTAATTTGGCCATAAAAACGCTTGAATGGATTGGTGGCCCATTTCAGATGTGGTTAATGTGAAAACGCAGCTTTTTATGAGATGGAAAGTCTCCAATGCTGGAGGCAGCTAGTTGGCGAAACGGATATTGGTATATTTTTCTTCTTAAAACATCTCTTGAGATGAAATGTATTCAAGCATAGTTTGTCAAGAAGTTAATCGCAATGCAATATGAAATACCATATTTTTTCTAGTTTGTTAGCTCGTTAGAAATTTTGGTTATTAATATGCAATATATGTATCCTCCCAGCAAAGATCATTCCTCTACCAAAATACTAATTTACGACCCTTCGTCCGACGAAACATTTAGTCTAGATAGGACTGAGGAAGATCGGTGGTACTGAAAATGGAAAGAAATTTAAAAAATTTCCTTCTGTAATAAAAGCTATCGCTGTGAAATGATTAGAGAGTGTCCCAGGTTCGATGCCAGTGGAGCTCCAGATGCAAATAATAGAAATGATGTCTCTAACAGCAGCCGCGCCTATGCAGGCGGCAATGGTGACCAACCGAATACTTTTACGAGGTCGGAAGTTCGCGACCTAAGGCAATTAACGATCATCTTCTCATTACTGATGACACTAATTGCATGACTGCTTGTCAGTATAGGTTAGCTTAGTTGAACTGGCAAGCCACTGCGTGGATTCACCGAGACCATTAAGGTCCATAGCATTACCAAATAAACTACGGCCCTATTAGAAAGCTAATCACTGAGCGTCAGGAGAAATGTTGAAGAATATCGCAGTCCTCTTTTCAAACTGGAAAACCTTAATGTACCCTATCTTGGCAGTGGCTTCCAGGTTAGGCAGAAAGCCTGCTTCCAGGAGACTGATTCGCAGTCTGCTAAGGGCAAGACACTCACACAGCATATGCTGCACTAAGTCAGTTAAAAATACGTGGGATGCCAAAGGGCAATGTCCTGTAAAAACATCCACCAGTAGTCCAGCATGCAATCTCATGAGCGATAGGAAAACTTCATGAGCTTTATGTCACATAATCCTAGATACTTTACAACCTTGCATTTTGGTACACGCCTTCTGCGCTTTCCGGATCCATGGACAGGTGAAACTGTCGTTTAATCGCCAGGATCGAAATCGGCACCTCCTCTAACATCGTAGTTTCCGACAGGACGCCCCCTTTGGCAAGCCTGCCAGATGGATGTCAGTACCCGTAAATAGCAAATCCAGAGCTGCCCTGCACTCCATCCCACTTCTCGAGGAAGTGCTGAGCGATTGGAGCGCCTTTATCGCAGCCTGATCGTCGATGCAGAGATTCACATGTTTGTTTACAAGGTTGCTACTCAGTATCTCCGCCGCACTCCTTATGGCCAATACTTTCGCCTGGAAAATGCTGCAGTTGATCAGCAGCTTATAGGATTTATTGTGACCGAGCTCCGCGCAGACGCCTGCCGCCCGTACGGCTTTCTCCACCTGCGACTCGTCCGTGTAGAAATTCACCGAGTCAGCACTCCTCATGTCCCCACGCCAGCCTTCGAGCTCTACAGTGGCTTTGAATTGCATTCCAAAATGCAGAACCGGGATCATGTAGTCAGTCTGCCCGAGTAAGTTTGACGCTATACTGCTGTGTCCGCAGGACCTACACACAAATCGCCCCGTGGCATAAGCCTGTCGCCAGATCTTGAGGCTATATTCTTGGCCGGCGGGTCCGCCGGCAAGAGATGCAACTAGGTGTAAAGTGCTGCCGTTGTGTTGCCCTGAGTGCTCCTGTCACACTTTCTTTTCTTTTCAGAAATGTTATCTTTTCTATTGATTTCCATCAGACCAGTATCCCATGGAACAGTATCGACCTGACTATCGCAGTAAAGATGCAGTGAGACAGAGAAGGCGGTAAACCCCAGGTGCTTAAGCTTAAACTAGTTCGGAACCTTGTATTTCCTGGTGAAGAGTACCATACATATCTTAACTCGGACTGAATACGGATCAACGCTGCCGTCAGTTTAAGCTTTTAGTCGTAAAAGGACATTGTTGCAAAGAATTCGACTTCATACAGGAAAAAGTGAACTCCCATGTCTACGTAGTTTTATGTATAAATTAAAAACTATCTGACTTACCAGGCCGAATCCGATTTCGTGCTTGATCCAGATCAGTGACGATCAGAGGCGCCATTCATCCTGAGCGCGTCCATAAATCTATAGAAAGCTTTAAATAGCTTCTCATTCGGGATGTGTTTTGGTGAAGATTGTATTTGGTACATACATATGAACCAATAAGCTTTACATATATACATACATACATACAAAATGTATTCTATATTTTACCGCAGTGGCATAAAATGAATGCTGGCAATTTTTTATTACGCAAACGTGGCCACAGCGGCCAACCGGCCAAGGGACGCTGCGCCGCAGGATGTGCCTATATATATAAGTACTTATGTAAGAGAGACTGGGTGCTACAACTTACAATAAGTTGGCCAAATCGTATTCATATGACTAATAAAACGGATTGTTTGGCTTTGAGTGTTAATAAATAGATGTACGCGCAACGGAAATGTGCTGCTCAAAATGGCATCTGGCCATTGCCAGGATATGTGAATGAGCGTTATTGTCGACATTTTTAATGGGCCATTATGAGCGCTCGAAGATGTTTTCATTTGGCTACCACTGCGACAACAATTGCCATTCAAACAATTGTTATAAGCAAACGAAGGAACTGGAGCCACACACACTCGCCAGCACTCGCTTGTCAACAACGCATCGTTTTAGCCATTGTAAATTGTTGCTGGCGTATATCCTTGTTTATTTCGCTGCGCTTTTCTTCATTCGAATGAGTTATGGGCAGCAATTCATTAAAGTGGGGAAAATATTGCAATTACAATTTATTTAGATGCTGTTTACAATAGCAAGTATGTACATTAGCTACTTCTATGAGTGTCACATTTAGTATTGTGCACACGATTTTATGAGTAGCCGTTCGAAGACAATGCAACCGGCACATTTCGTTGTGCTGACTGACTGGTTGGTCCTGCCACAGTTTGCGTGGCATGCGTGTGGCATTTGCCAGCCAACAATTTCGACCAAAATTTTGGTATAGAATTTTTATTTAGCTGTAGCATTCAGTATTTTAAGCGTAGTAGCGTTGACACTTTTTAAACCAAAGCAGAAAATAAAACAACAACTTTTTGATTTATACTGCGGAAACGCTTGGCACTTTGGTTTGCGCTATAATTTTCTCTAAGAGTATAATTGCTGGCGTAAATCTGAGCATTCCTATTTATCAAAGAATCTAAGAAATATTTCACGGATTTATTTGTAACTGGCAAGATGTTGGTTAAATGCCAAATGTGTTTAGCTACGAGTAGCATCAGTTTTCAGGAAGTGCAATAAATATAAATTTTTCAGGCGTCAAAACTTAAGCTACCGGAAATTATAAAATTGGCTGCTACTTAATGTGGCATAAATTATATGGCAACATGGAAGTTTGTGAATAGAATGAGAGTAAATAGCTGGGATTAACCATTATACGAAGAAATCTAGTAAAATTTCATGCTTATCATTTTAACACTGTAATTACCATTTTCAATGAACTTGTATTGGCCACCTTCAAAGTAATGGCCAAAAATACCCATATGATAGGAGCTAAAGGGTTAAAACTTACGAAAGAATTGGTCGTCAAATTTTACTATAGTTCGCTGAAGACAAGAATTATTTTTCAAGTAAATTTATACAAAAACAACATATCAGGTGTGTCAGCGAAAGTGCATAGGGAGTGGCCAACGGTTCGAAAATAACTTTTTGAGAAAAACGACTTGAAAGTTAACAAATGAATTTGACCTCTACGTTTTTTTGTTCATTTTATTTTTCTTTGAAGTTAATTTGTAAAAAATCTGATGCAACCAAATATAAAGCTGCGATTTGTTGCTTTGACTCGGTTTTTCCAAACCGGTTTCAACTCGTTTTTTCTAATATATTTAGTTAACCGGATTTTTAAAATCGAATAAACCGAGTTTTCACCTAGCTTATTTACATACCAAAATCTAAACATTTTAAATATTTACTTTAAAAAAAATAGAACTAGAGCATTTTTATAAATTTTATATCTGAATGCTGGAATATTTTCCACTGCAGAAAATTATTTAAAAAACAGCGACAACCTTCCCCTGTTTTTTCTGTCTTGCCGTTGTTTTCGCAAGTATCTTTTAAAATTTATTTGCCCTTAAAACAAAAATTTTGTTCTCAAAATGTATTTAAAGGGCAGATAAATTTTAAAAACGTCTTAAGACAACGAAATAAAAAATATTTTTCTTTTTAAAACAATAGAAACTAAAAACTTAAAATTTTATAAAAAAAAATTAAAGATTAGTTTCTAAAAATTAAGTAAAATTAAAAAACAACAAAATCTAAAATAAAAAGAAAAAAGAAATTAAAATAATTAAAAAAACCTTAGAAAAAGAAAAGATTAAAAAAGTGTCCAAAATTAAATGAAATTAAAACAAAAACTTTTTCGTTTTGAAACAATAATATCTACAAGTTAAAGGAAAATCAAAGTAAAAACATTAAATAGAAAAAAAATATTGATTTAAAAAAAACACATAAAATAAATAAAAAACAAGTAAGAAAGTCTAAGTTCGGGCGGAGCCGAACATTAAATACCCGGCGCAAGTATTAAATATATGTTTTTTCACCTTTACGAAACCTACCGATAGATGGTAAGCCGGGGTGTATCAATTTTGTGTAAATTGGCGTCCTTCAATTTTGAAATATTGAAGTTTCAAGCATTTCTGAAATTTACCGTTATATGAAAAGCGACCGTAATTTATGTACGACTTCAATAATTTTCAACGTTTTGCCTTTATGTGGCAAGCACAATAACCATACCGAGTTTGGTACAAATTGGTAGAACGGTTACCGATATACATATATGTGATCATAAGTGGGCGGTGCCACGCCCATTTTCCAAAATTTTACCATTAACGTATTTCTTGGTAAAGAAATGTTGCAAGCATCAATTTTGAATAAATTAGCTTCAATATTTAATGATTTATCGAAGATTTTGTATTTCTCTAAATTACCGTTATATGGGATGTGGGCGTGGTTATCGTCCGATTTTAAAAATTTTCGGCGATTTTTTATGCTGTACCAAGGCCAACAACTGTGCCAAGTTTCGAAGAAATTAGTGCAGCGGTTACCGAGATATACACATGTAGCCATAAGTGGGCGTGGCTACGCCCATTTTCCAAAAATGTATAACACTCTTAGTTTTCGTCTAAAAATTGTTGTAAATATTAATTTTGAGTGAATAATCTTCAGTAGTTACTAAAATATCGCAGTTTTCGTATTTCCGAAAATTACCGTTATATGGGAAGTGGGCGTGGTTATTGTCCGCTTTTTTAAATTTTCGGCCATTTAGTATGCTGTATCAAGGCCACCAACTGTGCCAAGATTGGAAGAAATTGGTGCAGCGGTTACCAAGATATACACATGTAACCATAAGTGGGCGTGGCTACGCCCATTTTCCAAAAATTTATAATATTCTTATTTTTCGTCTAAAGTTATTGTAAATATCAATTTTGAGTGAATTATCTTCAGTAGTTACTAAAATATCGCAGTTTTCGTATTTCTGGAAATTACCGTTATATGGGAAGTGGGCGTGGTTATATTTCGCCCATTTTCAATACCAACCTACCTTGGATTAAGGGAAACCTACATACCAAATTTCGTTGAGATATCTCAATTTTGGCTCGAGTTATTGTGTACACGGACGGACGGACAGAGGGACAGACGGACGGACAGACAGACATGGCTTAATAGATTTCTTTTTTCATCCTGATCATTTATGTATACATTTGTCTATATCTATCTCGATTCGTTTTGCCTGTTACAAACAACCGTTATGTGAACAAAATTAATATACCCTTGTGCACAAGTGCGCTCGGGTATAATTAAATGAATTAAAATAATTAATAAATAATTAATAAAAATATGTTTTTATTAAAACAATAAAAACTTAGAAATAATTAAATTAAAAACGAATAATAGATAAATTAAAAAACAGAAAAAATAAACTAATTTAAAGAGAAAAATAAACACATAAATTCCTAAATGATATTAGAAAAAAATTTCTCTTTTTAAAATACGTAATCGGTGGCCACTGTGGACAGGACACTCCTCAATTGGGATCCACGCGTTGCGACTATCGCGCTGTTTGCAAGAAGATAGGGTAAAATTATCGCAACACTTTCGCTTATGGTGTCTAGAGTTTGTGAGGCTGAAGTCTAGACATCTCTGCTCGCCTTCCTGAATTGTTCTCAGAAACTCATTAACAACACTAAAATTAACTTGAAATAGTGCTGAAAAGTCTTCAGTGTTCCGCCTCATAAAGTTCATGTCCCTGAATTTTGCAAACTCCTCCACTTGACAATTCCTTCCCAAGTTCTAAAGTTGCAAGGTGAGTGCAAAGAACTTGAGAAGTTGGTTAAGCTGATCGACAGGAATAGCGGTGGAAAATTCTACCAGTAAGTGCGGCGATCGATTTACGACAGGCTTTAGAACCGCATCGAAGTCCTGTAAGAGTACTTCTCCAGCGTGTTGAATAAGATGATGGCGGCATTGATGTTTCGTTATCCGTTCAAATCGCTCGTGCCAATAAATGCTACTTTCGACTGAGTAGACAATTGAACGGAAAAGTCCTCTCTGCAAGCAAACCTAACTTTTTACGTCTTTCGTCACGCCCGTCCGGACACAGTAGCGTGGACAATCTCATCATCTAGTGAGGCGTCCCTTTCATTGTACGAGAGCGAGATCTATATGCCTTTAAAGATTTGTGATAGCGACACCCGGGGACGGTGTAACGATGAGATGTATGAGCTTTAAAGCAACTGGAGGTGATCTGAGTAAATAATGGAGTGCCTACGAGTTGGTATGCGTGATGGTAGGCCCCCCATGTTAATCTGCGCTACCAGGATGTATGTATAATGAATTGGTTTGATATATGCTGTCCATAAATATCCGTAGAGCTATATGAGGGGACTTACCTTGCTTCCTAAGTTATAGACGGACGTTACTTTGTAGAAGGATCTTCAATGTCGCCTTGTACTCGGCAAGAGTTCAAGAAAAGTCAAGCTCTTACTTCAGTTTTAAAATAGCTTTAGAAAATAGTTACCCATCTTTTCAAGATGATGGCGATTCCACAATCCACTAAGTCCCACAAACAAACTTTTACTTCCTTGCGACTAGCTTTACGGAATTTACAACCACGCAAAAAATCTATTTTTTTCGATTTTAACTCTACTAAATAAAAGATTTCAAGTAAAGAAAACAAATTTTGAGTTATTTGAAAATGTAATTTTAATTTTCCCATTTAAGCAAACGGAGTAGGTATTATTTTAATAATGCAAAATCTAACACCATTGCACCTTTTTTCTTGGTATATGATAATTTTTTTTTTACAAAACTATATAACTGGGTTGATCAACCCTTTTCCATGGCAATCAGATTGTAGAAATAGCACCGCTTTACGCAGCCGTCATGGAAATACTAAATAATGTGCCCCAAATGTTAATGTAAATAAAAATGGCTATTTAAGTAATAAAATGAAATGACCAACAATGAAACGTAAACAAAAGCCAAGTGACCAATGCAAGACCAACCTAGCGATCCAACTGCAAATGATTAAGAACTAACGACACGAAAGCACATAAAGGCAAGAAAGCAAGAAAGAAAGAAATCGTTTAACTTGATTTCATTTTAAATGTTCATTTTATCGCGTAGAAAACGACGCCAACGTGGCCGCGCACACAAGGATGCCTCAAACCACACCTCTACTACGGTAAGCAACCCTGGGCTGGGCGCTTCACTGCACAGTAGTTGCCAAGTTATTTGGCCTTTTTGCGCACATCAGCGCCTAGATTGGGGGATGGGGTGCTGGTTGCGTAACTAGCCGCTGTGGGCCATTTAATAGTTTCGTTTCAGGGCGAAATGGTAGACGGTTGATGATGATGACGGCGTCGATTGTTGTTGAAATTTCGTACGTAATAAAATTCAAATGAATTGCGATAAAAATCAAATTTTCTCGGACATTTTCGTTTCAAATGCAATTTTTATTACTTTTTTCTACGAGTGCGCTGTGTGTGTGTGTGTGTGTGTGCACTTGGCAGGCTTTTGAGTGCCCCATGCCGCTTGACGCTTACCATTTGCGCCATTTTTCGCAGACCCCTTTGATTCCGTGCCATTTACGAGCATCCAAGTCGCAGTCGACCGTCCGCTTTTGATTGTTTGGTTGGTCACTTGCTTGAAGACGAATGTTTTTTAAGGGTCCCTTTGCGGCTGTTTTGGTTTTTCTATTTAGGGATATCTACCGGTGGGAGTGAAAGGACAAAGTTTTCCGTTTCAATTGGAGTTATTTGAATGTTGTTTACGCGTAACGGAAATTTATTGCCAATTGATGTGTATTTTTTTTACAGGGGCATTGACCAAAAGTTTCGAGTAGCAGCGTGTGATGTGGGTGAGATATGTATGTACATTTATTTTGACGGCGGTTGCCCAACTTTTTGCAGTTTTTATTTATTTTATTGCATGTGGATTCAATTAGTGATAAGTATTTGGTCGGACTTGCGTATTTGAATGGCCACAAATATGCAAATAATTTAAAGTGAAATGTTATGAAAATAAGTGAGGAGTGGTGGGGGGAAACATTTTACACAGATACTTCGAAAAGCAAGTTTGCGTAAAAGTAGCTGCACGTTTCGGCATCAAGTATTCTTCAAGCCAGATATGCTGCTAATAGCCATCTCGGAGTCGGTCTTACTTTCTAGGGCGTAGGGATACCAACAAGATTTCTTCACGGTTTGAGATTTCTGAATGAGTCAAGTATTTAGATATGATAGTAAGTAGATAGAAAGGTGACAGCCTTGTTTTGATGAAGTAGTGACAAAGGCATGAGGTGGTACTGGAGGGAAACCCATATTATTTAATAGAGTCGCTCTACTAGCGTAATTTCCTTTCCCTTGGCCACCACAATTAAGCCTTTAATCTTAAATTATTTAGGCCATCGTCCGGCGTTGTTCGCTAGAGAAGACCAAAACGGTTAGTCAGCTAAAGTAGTAGTAAGGAATTAGTATGACACTTCGGCCCACTTCCACTCTGGGTCTTAACGTCATATTTTTCGTCTTTGACAAGACGGTACATTGCACTGACTTTGTTTTTAATGTGGCAGAAGCTCTAAGTCGCGCGTCGTCAAGTTTTTCCACTGGAAACCATTGAATTAGCAAGGCTGAGGCCGAGAAAGTGGGCACAGTCCTTAATGCTTCCTTTGTCAGGGTCGTCGAGTTGTAGTTTCATATGAAAAGTTGGTGGATATTGTCCTGCATGTTGAACAGAAATCCGCGAATTCACTACTCTTCTGTCGGGTAAGGTAGCTGTGGTACCACACAGAAAGGTTATAAAAGGGTGCACCTGCTCTCTCTCGGCGTTAGGCTTCCTCAATATTAATAAGCGGCGGATACTAAAGATCGTCCTGAAGCCATCACAATGAAAGTTGTTTAGCGTCGCTTTTTATCACACCTAGGAACAATTTGGACAACAGAATAATGTGTTATTTTTTTCACCACCAGCATTTGGCTTTCGTTGTGGAAGTGATGCTTGAACCACAGATTTCTGCCTATCACAGCTGGGCGGAGATATATGTAGCTGAGAAGGAGAGTGAGTCATCGAACTTGACTTCCAGGAGCTTGACGTGGTTATTCTTCGCCCTTAGCGATGTACCCGCGTAAGAATTTTATGCCGAATCTCTGCCAACTCTGCCAACTGATGCTAATTGGAAATGCAAAGTGAAGTCAATTACTGCTTCACCTGGTGGGAACGGCCTAGAATACTTTCGGAGCTGGAATATTTTTGTCCATTCGTACGACATGTCCGTGCCAGTGCATCTGATGCATTTTAATTCGCAGGACTCCGTCTTAGTCGCTGTACCGATCATACATATAATCGTTCCATAATCTATTTAGCTTAATATCTTTGATACGCATGGTGAAAGTATGTCGTGGTGGGAAGCAGCAGCGGGCAGTTTGTATCTTTGGAATGAATATAAGCAGCTCTTTTTTCACTAACATTTCCAAAAAATATGACCTGATGATACGCTGTGAATTTGAAGTGATCTCGCATTGAATACTCTTGGATAAATAGGATTCGCATCAGCTCAGCGAGTGTTTGACATATTTCTGGCCCAGTGCTGAGCAGGCGCAGTGTAGGTGGCTTCTCAGGCGCACAGAACTATTGTTGGATTTAATGATAGACCACTTGTCCCATGGGTTAGGTCGCGGTGAGAATAAAAATCTCAACTGATCCTTACTACCAAAATATTTAGTTGGAAGGATGATTGGGCGACATCAACTAAACTTGTTTCTTGGCTACACGAGGCGGAGACGCAAGTTTTTCGGGTAGGAGCATGAGCAGTTCTATAAGGCGCACTTTGTTAGCGATACGCTGAGATTCAACGAATATGTTTGATTTAGTGGTAAATATCACCTCATTTGCATTTTCAGAGCGCCTGTTGTCCATATTTATTGTGCCATCTTTAACCCAATAGGCATTCGACTTTCATGTTCTTGGTATTCAATACTAAGAAATCCATACACAAATGCCAAAATTAAAATAGATTTAACTGAAACTTCGACCAGCCTGCAAACCACAAATATTGAAGGAAAATGTGAAAATAAATCGAGAAGCCACTGCCTGAAAGATAGAAGGAATAGTGCATTGAATTGCATTTTGTTGGAACCCTAGCACAGCACAGTATTCACTAAACCATAGCAAGTTTTTCACAAAACGAAGGAGAACGCACAATCAGTCTACGAATTCCAAGTAAATAAGCAGCCATAATATACAACTCAACATGTTGCCAGTTATAAGGAAAAGGTGAAATGCATAAGAGTTACAACAGATTGCATGGAGTTGAATAATCTCGTGGAACTGCTGTGTGTCATCCAATGCACAAAACGATTCATTGGAAGTTTGAAAGGCAAGACAACGAAATGTTAAGACTTTCCTTGCACGCTAATCAGGTAAGTTGCGGCGACTGGTAAACGCACCAACTAAGGGTTTTGACTTAGTCAAGCGAAAAGGCTGCGATGGATAGGATTTAGCAGGGCGTGCATAATGGTTACAACAATTTACGCAATAAAACTAAGTGCAAATGACATTGTGCTAAGCAGAAGCGTGTTGCTGGAAAACAATTGTCCACCATTGTAGCGAAGAAAGGACGAAAGGCTCAACGATTGTAGGCGAAATTGTCTGTAACTAAAGTCAAGGTTAGTTGGGTTTAAGACTGAGTTTAGCGGGTTTAACGCAATGCAAAGATACAAATGGTGAAAAGGAGAAAACCGTCAATAATAGTTAATGTTACGTAGCCTTTCCGCGTGGCAAGGATTTACACGCAAACACATAATATTGTTTGACAACAACATTGAGCGACGCACAGCGTATAGCTTCACAATAGGGCAGGCCATTCGGACAGCGGCCATGGAACGAACGACAGTGGACAGTGGTCAAAGTGTTTATACCTGAGCGCGTTGCAGCGAGTGAGCCTAAATGCGTGCGCAAATGTGCCACCGCAGGACATCCGTTGACTGATGGCCGAAGGCTGCTGCCGTTTCATGACCAGTAAGGACAACGGCAACAACGACGTCGACGGCTAATATCTGAGGCGCGCTTTATTATTGCCCCACTAACTCAGCGGTTGGCAGGCAGCTTTGTTGCCTTTTTGCACGAGGCAGCGATACAAAAGTAGTTCGGCGAACTGTGTATTCGGTTTTGAAATGCAAAGAAGTCAAAAAGTACAAAAAGTGTTGGGCGAGCGCAAGAGAACGAGTAAAAAAACGTTAAAAATTTTGTTTTTATAAAAACTCTTTCGGCGGCAGCTAAGAATCCTTTCGTCGTGTGTGCGGCGACCAGCGTTTGACCAATCGTCAAGGTTAGCTGACGAATGAAAGAGTTTTAGTGCTTGGCTGTTGTTGCGGCTGTCGTTGTCATCTAACGGCGGCGGCGGCGGCGTAAAAAGTGAAACCTGCTTATATTCGCGTGACCTTTTTCGCATGGAAAAAAGTGTTGGTTTCAAAGGATTCGTCGTGCGTATATGAAAGGCATTCGTCCTTTCGCTTTCCTCTACAATCCATTACTATTGTTGTTTGAGATTTTTTCGCCTTAATGACTGCGTTTTTGTGTTAGGAAAAAGCGGTGATGTTTGTTGGATATTTTTGGGAAAAAAGGATTCAACGGCTTAAAAAACGAGCAAGTCCAAATGTGTTTACATGAGTCAGTGAGTTATTTTTAATTTTTTCATGTTCGCTAGGAAAGAGTCTTTGCTAAATCGTCGCTGCCTAGAAGTACTCAACGAGCAGCTGTTGTTGTTGTTGTTGTTGTACGCAACAACATTACGCTAGGCTGTGAGATGGTTAAGTAAATACACTGGCGGACACGCAAAAGTTACCTGCATACACAAATTTATATCCAACAAAGAGTGAGTTCTAAAATCTTCAAGATAATTTCTATGACTAGCTCCTTATTATCGACATTTTAGGTGTTTGTTTTTAACAAGAAGAAAGACGTTTTTCTTTTTACTTTTGTTTTGCATAACCTATACGGTCTGATTTTGCTTTGATTTCTAACTCTATTAATCCCTTCAAGTAACTGGCAGCAGATGGCGTTATTAGCTCACGAAGGCATCATGTTGCTGGCTCACTTCCAGCTGCGTAAATAGGGGATATCTTCCGATGTATTGGTGGAATGTGAAGGTGAAGTTTATTGCCAATGCATGAAAAGGACCTCGTGTGTTTCGTAAGGATTTAGTAATTAGCCTTTCTTTCTTCCTATTGAAGAATATCGAGAGACTAACTGATTTTTATGTAAGAAACTGGAGTCCTCGCGAGCGATTGAGGCTCTCTCAGCCCGCGCATTTGAAGGATAGATCAGTGGAATCTTTTTTGCATTCGGTTGCTAAAGCTGTAGAGAAGTCGGTAAAGAACAGAGACTTTGCGGTTGGTGCCTTCATCGATATTGAAGAGCTTTAGTAAATGACCTGAAAACTCAAAGCAGGGAACAACTACATATCGACTGCTGAGTAGAAGATCGACCTATCTCGGCAGCCAGTTCGAAAACGCCCTATCTCAAAAAACTGTTCAAAAACGTCATATTTCAGAATTTGGTTGAGAAGGCCCTATTTCAGAATTCGTTTCAAAAAGCGCTATCACAGCTGCCGATTCAAAAATACCCCACACCAGAACATTTTCAATAAATTTTGAAGTGAGATAGGGCATTTTTGAACCGAATTCTGAGATAGCGTGTTCTTCGCGCGAGATAAGTCGATCTTCCACTCAGCAGTCGATATAGTGAAGTAGAATCTCTATCCAGTGTAGAGTGAATAGAGGTACCCCGTAAGGGTCCTTTCTATGGATTGTCGTTATCAAAAACTCCGACGAGGCTGCCAGACAATGACGTGGCATTCATCATATGGACATTCTTTAATATGCCTAACCTCTCTCTCGGTCGCTTCTGATTACTCTCAAATCAGGCTAAATTGGGTTTCAGTATACAGTGAAATCACAGGTATCTTCATAGGTTATGAATTGGCTAGACAGGGCAGCTCATTTACCAGAAAGGGTATAGGAGTTCCTACGGCAATTTGTGGAGTGCTCCTTGATAGATGGAATTTTATTTGTTTCAGCGAGCAATGAAGGAGCTTTTCACCTAGCTGAGCGCTAACTCGCGGTTCTGACGGGAGTTCTGACCGGCCGCTGTTAAATGGTTTAAGGATTTAAATCACATACATTTTCAAAATATCCAAAAAAGCAAACTTCACTTCCCCATTGACAACAATTTTTTCTTCGACACTCTTTCTCTTCATGTTAGAAAATAAATATAATCTAAATGGGTTAAATCCGTTTAGAAAGGAGGAGCGAGCGGTTAATGTTTGGAGTCTTCTCTTGTGTGGAGCATCCTTTGGTACATGCTTCTTGTGAAATGGCGCGCTGTTGTAAATAAGGCGGACACGTCGACTCCATTCCTCATTTCAAATTCTTGGCAATAACATAAAGTTTTACCAAAAGTGTAGCATAGTGCCTCTTTTTCGCCGGCACGTGAATTGTGAGGACTTTAGACATACCGCGATGATCACGAAACGGCTTAAAAATGGTCGTGTATGATGCTCTAACCATTTCTGAAATTTGATCCAACGTGCGTAGAGAATATCGCCTTAGCTGTCCTGAGCTCTGATCGTATTCAGTTGACTCCTCTACCTTAAGTGCTATTTACACCTTCATTTTAAACGAATAACAACGAGATAAATAAATAATTTAAAAAGGATCTTTCATTTTAAACAAGACGTGGCAAAACCTATTAGTTGTACCCTAGGACTGAGTACATCCGACTGGAACGAACTTGCGAGCCTGATGCTCAAACCGCCTTTTGACGAAATACTTGACGGTGGTACCGAGGGGATCAGTACGTGGACAGTAGGAGGTTTAGTTCGGGTTAAAGTCCCACACTGATGGCTAGCGGCTTTCGATACTTCCTCCTCTTTGGTTTCTTATACAACGCCCATGCACTTCGACTCCAAGGATTGTGTGAGAGTCGTACCGTTGAGGGAAGGGAGACTCAATTGTGTTCTTATCGGTTGATTGCTAAAGCGCATTGGATAATTTTTACTCATATTGACATTAAGGCCTCTTTCTGAAGCCCACGAGTGTAAACTGAACAGAGCGCCCTCTAAAATTTCTCTAATTGTTGAGTGAAGGAAAACTTGTGGTTTTTTTACAATCTTCCTAATTTTTTTTGTCAACGAGAACTAAGGGGTCACGTACCTCAATTGAGAAATATTTCCCATTGAACTCGTCAAAACCATAACCCGACTTGATACTTCTGACTAAATGTCAGTTGTCCATGGCTCCCAGGCTCAATTCCGGTTAGGCTAAGCTCATTTAATTAATTCTTTAGATATTTTTGTATTGAAGTATTTCGTTTCTAATATATGTATGTAGTTTCGAGAGATCTGAACTTTCCCAAAAAAAGTGTAGAGATTCGTTGTGCGTGACCGCCAGTGTACATAGCGACGACTACTGCTAATTTTATATTTGTTGTAGCTGTCAATTTCGACAAATATTTAGCAGGTAAATTCGTTAGTCGAGTTTGCCTTTTTTGTATGCGTTGTTACCTGTGTGTTGGTTTTACGTACAACCTTTTCGCGAAAAGGCGGTTGGTTGGGGCGCGAAAGGGTTGGCGGCAAAGGTGTGTTGCCTCCATAAAGTTTACTTTTAACACTCCCCACACCAATCAACCACTTTTCTTGACATTTGTTGCCATTTTGTTACAATTTGTTTTGTTATTCACTCACCTTTACTTTCCGCCTGATGTCCCTTTTCACAAATCACTTGATGAGCTGTCAAATTTGCAAACAGAGTATGTGTAAATATTTTTATGTACACTTATACATACGTACATATGTATGTGAGTGTTTAAATATGCTTGTCAACAATCAAAACATAGCCTATAACAACAAAAATATGTATGTATGTATGTATATTGCGAATATAAACTTGCTGTTTTGGCACAGTCTCCGCGTCACTCGGCATACATATGAGCGAAATTATGGTAAGGGTACGGCGAAAGTTGCCCCAACTTTCGTAAGCAAAATTTCGCCATTCTTATGTTTTGGTCGCATTTTTGGGGCGCCTGTAAGTTCTGTATGGCGTGTCGGCTGGAAATAAATATGCAAATAAAAAAAGCTGAAAGGGGAGCAAGATAACCCTTTTACTTTGCCTTTTGCGTTGATTTGCCTTGTAAAAATTTGTGTAATTGTTGTATTTGCAAGTGTAAATTGTGTTGATTTTGCTGATTGCAGAAATTGGTGAGAAAGTGTGGCATATATATGGGATGTGGAATTGTGTGAAGACTAATTGAGAGCATTTGAAATAATGAATATGCACCTACATATGTATAAAGTTCAATAACTAAAGTCTGAAAAGCTCGTAACGGCAGTAGTAAAATAATATTAACTCGAATAACATTGAAGTTTGTTTGTAAATATATTTAGTTTTTTTCTTAGGATCGGTCATTGGGGCCATAAATAAGA
Source organism: Rhagoletis pomonella (assembly GCF_013731165.1). Taxonomy (NCBI): domain Eukaryota; kingdom Metazoa; phylum Arthropoda; class Insecta; order Diptera; family Tephritidae; genus Rhagoletis; species Rhagoletis pomonella. The sequence continues at coordinate 52,807,388 of NW_023458556.1, read as the reverse complement.
AATAAATGAAAAAGGACATCGACAGCTGTTCTGGATCGTGAGATATGTTCTGTTGCCATATGGCAATGCCAAGGCTGATAGGGTAAAATTTTTTTTTGATTAAATATATTTCCGGGGTTTTATCAGAAAAAAGACTTGAAAGGCTTTTATATTGATGAAAAATTAAAATTTCCTTGATTTTTCATATTGAGTTATGATGTTTATCAGAACCGCGGTAGCTATTGTTAGGTTTGGCGAGCTGTTACAGCTACCCACAAACCTGGTAGGTACGCCTTGTCCATGGCCAAGAATGACGAATCGTCTATCATCTCAGGATCTCAGGCAATATGTCTTCCCAACGATTATTTGCCAGGCTGGAGCGCCATTGATCGTGGTGCGCGTTAGAGTCATATACCACCATGTGGTTTGAGGGGTATATAAATGTAAAATATTTTGAGCTCAACATCGCCCAACCGAAAAGCTATGTACCGAGATTCTAGGGTGGTGTCCCTGGCTCTACCTTATTCGATGTCATGATACTGCACAGTGTGTTATAGGAGGAACGCTAGACCTCCACCATTGTCTCCTTAGAGGTCTCTGTAGCCGTCGGAACTGAACAGAGTCGAGCAAATGTTCAACTTCCTTATCTCTTCAATATTGCTCTGGAGTCTGTTGCATATTGAAGCCACGTTATATCTATGCACTGTATGGTTAACGAAGAGCTTCTGGTTAACCCTCGCACGGCAGTTGGGGCACACTCCCTGTGTGACCTAAGGCCTGAGCAGTTTCTTAGATGACTTCAGCCGTTACAGCTGTTGCACCTGTGGAGTTCGATTGAAGGGTAATTTAGTATAACTGCATTATTAACTCAATTTGTACTAAATTACCGAGAGAATTTTAGTCAATATCTCGGAAATTAAAGAAGAAAAAGCAAGTCAAATACTAACCCTGTTAAAACCCGCGATCTTGGTGGTCAAATGGAATATAGGGAAGGAATTTCTTGCGCAATTGAGACATACACTGGCGATCAAAACCGAGTGCATGTACGACATTTTATTACTTACAGTAAAATTACCTTTTTAACCGACTTCACAAAAAAGAGAAGGTTATCAACTCGCCGGAAATTTTTTGTTTTTACTTTGGACCACGTTAACCGATTTCTATAATTCTTTTTTTTTTGAAAGGAAGTTGTTACCTCACAAGTGATTCCATACTAATTTGGTTTAAATCCGATCATAGGATCCTTGGAAATTAGAGATAATCTTAAATTTTTATGAGAATCGAAGACGGTTTTGTTTTTTGCTTAAAAATTCTATGTTAACAATAAGCGGATTCCTTTGAAATTGGTCCTTCTTATCTAAGGAATAAAGCCCAGTATACGAAAAAACTAAGCTTAAAAAAGAAACAGCGAAAGAAGAAGCGATTCACAGCAACAACGCAAGGCAACTCTATTCACTCAGTTTTGAAATTTTCTGTTTTGAGATTTTAGGAGATTGATATCAAGAGATTTGTGCTGGCCACTGCATTACATGAAAATTTTGCTCAAGCAGCCGACGGTGTCGAATATTTTCAGAATCCTTTGGATATCCGTTCTGCTGGCAAACAACTTCTTCCTCAGGGTATGCGCTTTTGTCTCGTAAATTTGTTTGGATAATATGGAGGAAGTCTATTTCCTTGTCAGCAAGTAAAACACCCCAAGCCATTAAGCCATTAAATGTTTGGTGACTCAAACATTTGACATACTTTTTTTATGATGTATAAACTAGACATAAATTTTTGGCCCAAAAATTTTGAACCTAAATTGGTGGTAATTCAAAAACTTAATATTATAAAATTAATGGTGGCAAGCGGTATAAAAAAAGAGGACACGCATGCAAATGAACTAATTCGCATTTTCTGATTTTGGTGTTCAGCTTCCTATTTAAATCCACTTTTTAAGATTTTCAACTCAAGGTATTTAAAAAAAAATATCGTATGTGTATATGCGATCGTCTATGTCCGTATATCTACATTGTAGACACTTGTTACGCCACAATTTATAACCAACTGGTGTGGTAAAAATGCAATTACACTTTTTGATTGAACGGAAAACCATTAATCAATGGCATAATGAAAGATGTCTTTCGTCAGAAAAACACCCCCCATCATCCAGCTACATACATACTTGTAATACATACACACAACTCCACGCAATTGGTATCTAAAGTCAAACTCTCAATAGAGCAGTTAAAATTGAAAATATTCTTTACTATTTTTATGAATGAAAGTCAGCGGTTTCAGCGTTGCAGTTGTAAGTACGAGTACATTTCCTTCGTGGCAGCAGCAGACAATGGGTAAACAACGCGAATGCCCGTCATAAAAATGCATTGAGCGTGGAGGAAGGAGCGGGGAGGTCCCGCCGCCAATAAATATTGAATAACGCGTCCGCACCAACAAGTGTTCTGGCTGTTTCAGCATGATTTTGATGTTTTTATTTGCTTCTTGAATTTTTATTTTCTTGAATTTGATCTTCTCACTGTTGTGGAGCCGCTATTTTATTGATTTCACTTTTTTCACAAAAAATTGTTTTTTTTTTAATTTTATTTCCTTTTTTGTTTGGGTTTCAGATTTTCTCATTGTGTGCTGCAAAGTCTTATTGGGTGTGTCGAGCGCGGCGATCTTTTCATGCACACTGCTCCGGGTGGCAAGTTGCTGGAATTGTGGCAAGTGTTGCTATTGTTGTTGTTGTTGTGTCCGACGGATGCAGCGTTACAAATACAGACCACTTTTGACATGATTTATGATGTTGAAAGGAAAAGTCGTCAAAGTTGATTTTGATTGTTCAATTTTGTAATTGTGGCTTAGGGAGTCGACGCATCGAGACTTGGGGAAAAAGAATAAACAAATACGCGCGTTAACTAAAATTTTTTTGGTAAAGCAATGCGATAATGCCACACTATCTATCGTTGGGTTTTATGGTTGTTGTCCTTTTTTTGTGGTGCTGCCTGATCGTTGTCAGAGGGGATGCATTGTTTGTTAAATTGCATTTTTCTTCTACACTTTTTATCAATAGTTGTTTTTTTTTTTTGTTAGTTCTCCCTCAAAGATTAAAGCCTTTCTGTTGTATGAATGAAAAATACTTCAATAAATAAACCATAATTCCTGACCTATCCCAACCGCATTCGAGTATTTTTTCTCTAAACATATGTATGTATGTATGTATGTATGTATGTACGTATGTATGTAGCAGTAGCGGCTGGCGTGAAGTGAAAGTAGGGACCGGGATGATGGTAAATGATGTTATCAACTTTATTAGTGGCTTAATTGCCGTGTGATTGTGGTTGCGACTGAGGTTTACCAAAATTGGTAATGAAACCTGTTTAGGAGCATCTGTAAAAATAGCATTAACGTTCGGTTTATCATAATTTATTAGGATTCAAAGTGAATTGTTTACTAAAAGGCTTAATGGCCTGGTTAAGACATTAAACATATATAGATAGACATATGTATGTACATGTGTATGAAAATAATGTGGCAATCGGTCGTATATCCCTGTAGGACTAGAGTAAACTCGACTCAGATTAATAATTATTGGCAAGCGTTTTGTGACAACGAACGAGATGAAGGCATTTCAAAAATTGGCCTATTAAGGAGGATCAGTAATGTTTGGAACTGCAGCCGACTTCTTTGCTCACTGACGCCGCGCCGGTTGAAAATGCCAACTGAAACCAAGTTCTTCTGCGCCTGACCTTTCAGCCGAAAAGGCATTGGGCAAAGCACTGGCGTGCCATTCGGGTAGTCCGAGGTTTGAATCCTCAGTCAGCGGATTTTGTTCCTTTTTTGAAATTAATTATTTTTTTCGCTTAATTTTAAAATTTCAATGTTTTGAATTTCATTAAATTTTTAGAAACATATGTGACCTGGTCTACGAAAAGGGAGCTTACGTGCGAAAACTAGTTTTCTGTGAAAAAGCTGTTAAAAGTAAGCAACTCGTTTCGTCAGTTTCTCATTATCTCGTTAATTGTTCTCCGCGCCGGACGTCCAGTAAGTGTTGTTGTTGGTCCAGTAAGTGTTGTTGTTGGTCGGAATATTATTATAGTTCATCGTGTAAGTTGCTAGTGTGGAACATTTAAAAATTTAAAATTTAAAAAAAATTTTTAGTACACTTCTAAGCAAGTTAGGATTTTCTGCTTTTCACCACGTGAAAAAGCATCTCATCTTCCATCCGAATCAACCAAAAAGTGAAAAGTGATTTTTTGACACCTAAGCCCCCTTTCCGTAGACCAGGTCACATATATTGTTTTTTTATATTTTTTGAATGTTTTTTTTGTTTTTTTTTTTAATTTTTAGAAGTCATTGTTTCAAAATATTTTTTAATTTCGGGTACATTTTTTTAAACTTATTTTTTTCCTTTTTGAAATTTAATTTTCGTGAATTATTTTTAAGGTTTATTGTTTAAAAAGGAAAAAAACTCATGTTTTTTTTAATTTCATAGGGTTTTTAGAAACTGATTTCATTTAGTTTGTGTTTTTAATAACATTTTCCTATTTCATTAAATTTTTAGATTTTATCGCTTTAAAAATAAAATTATTTTTTAAATTTCATTTATGCAGCTTTTTATGAGCTTATCTTATTTTTTGCTATTTTTATTTTGATTTATTTTTAATTTAATTTTCTCTTGATTTTCAGATTTTTTTTGATATAAAAAGAATTTTTTTTTAATTTCCCTCAGTTTTTAGGAACATCTTGTTTCTTTTGTTTTATTAATTTTATTCTTTTTTAATTAGTTTTTTAATTTAGTTTTGTTTGAATTTATAGATTCAATTTTTTTAAAAAGATTTTTTTTTTAATTTCATTTGAAATTAAGGAATTAATGTATTTTTTCTGTTCTTCAATTTATTTTTTTTCTTACTACTTTTTTTCAACTAAAATTGAATTTTTTAATTTTGATATAAAAAGATTTATTTTAATTTCACTCAGTTTTTAGGAACATTTGTTTCTTTTGTTTTGTTAATTTTATTCTTTGATGATTTAGTTTTGTTTGAATTTATAGGTTTAATTTTTTTAAAAACATTTTGTTCTTTAATTTCACTAAAAATTAAGGAATCAACTCATCGTTTTCTGTTGTTCAATTTATTTTCTTCCTTAATTAAGTTTCTAAAATTAAAAAAAAAAAAATATTTTTTAATGTATATACATAATTCAATTTTTATGAACATTTGCAATTTATGTATTTTTCTTTTGAATAAAATTTTTTTCTTATTTTAATTTAACTAAAGCTTGTTGTTTGTTAACAAAAATAATTTTTTTTATTAAATTAGTTTTTATTGCTAAAAGACAAACAGAATATCGCCAAGGTTTTATCCCCTAAGCAGATATTGCAATTAGTTTTTCGAAAGACAGAAAAGAGCTTTCAACATAGTAGTTGCCATATTTAACAAATATTTTACGAAAGTCTTTGGTGTGTTGATAGACACTTGCCAGAATTGCACTGTAAGTCTGAAAGACCACCAAATAAGTGTTTATGAAGATACCGAGTTTTAATATTGCTAGAGTTCCCTCAGTCCCAGAGAGTAGCAGACAAAGTTTTCGATTTCTTCTTCTTTTGGCTCCTTCGAAAGAAGTCGTTTTTCTGGAAGTCTCGTTATTGCAGCGTGGATGATTTCCAAAGAGCCCTCTTGAGTTGAAGGCGTTCGATGGGCAGTATTTTTTGCAGTAAGCGACTTGGTAGTCCTGGCCAATATATTTGCTTTACAATTACCTGGTATACCTCTAAATCCTGGAATCCTAATCATCAGCATTCTTGGATGCGAGATCGTTTAGATCCAATACTTTGTATAATGGAAGCGTAAAAGTTTGAAATGCTAAATGTTTGCCTTCGATTCGGACCATCAACTATAATGAAATCATATTCGGCTTTAGTTCCAAAAATGCGGAAATATACTTCAAGTACCATGCCTGCTTTACTTTAAAGGCAAACAGTGCTTATGCTTGCAATATTTATTTTCCTACAGGGATGGAGTGAACACTCAAAGATGCAACCAACCATTCATCTGTAATAAATTTGTTACAAAACAATGTATTCAAATCTTACAGCTTTTTTCAACTGTAATTGAATTGTTCGTTGCATTCAAGTGATCAGCAGGACCACTTCCTCCTTTTTATTAGCACATCTTTAGAAATCAAACTGAAGATGTGGTTTGCTTCTTTGTAACAAAACTATTCGAAAGCAACTCATCTCTCACGCACGCTTACATTTTCCTGGATTCTGTCTGTCTGTTGTGTGTATGCCATCTTTTTAAGTGTTTATGTTCGAGTCTTGGGAGGTGTTAGTGTTATTGCTAGGAAGACTAGGTCATCATCTAAATACGTTTCTGCACTTATTTTATTTTTAAATTCAAACTTATCAAATTGCAAAGAAATTATAATAAAATAAAAAGTAATACCAAAATTAATACTAACAATATGGTAGATATGATTCGTAAATACATGTACATATGTATGACAATATATTTCCTCATCTGGGATTCCTATTGAATTTAAGTTTTTATTTTCACAAAATGGCCAAAGAAGGTGTAAAGCTCTTCGGTTGCTTAGCTCTATGGTCTACGTGGACTACGTAGAGCTACTCAATCACAACTCGAAGCGTGCCGCATAGGCGCTGTTATTGTAACAGCATAAAAGTTCACCAAAGAGTTCTCGGGGATTCGACTGAAGTGACAGTCCTGGGACATATATAGATGTAGATACAAAGAACTTCACTTTACTAATCCCAGTGATTAAGTGAAATCGCGAAATGACAAGCTACGCCATAGGCGAAGGCTTTGCCCAAGTCAGTGCCTGGATCAAACGTTAGCCCATTGGGTAAGGTAAACCCCTCGGCTATCAGTAAAAACTCCACCCTGAGGCAGGATGGCATCTGTAATCCTCTCACAAGACACGTTGGAGATGACATCTCGTCCACCTCTAGAGGCGTACTTGGCTTCCGTCCCAAAAATACCTTTTCAGGAAGTACAAGTCATGTCGCTATCTTAGTGAGACCGATGTACTTGGGAGGGCCAGTGTCGTTCGACATTCTTCTCCCTGGCTCCACGTCATCTCCCCTCAAATAGGTGGGTCACGGCCTCTGAATTTAAGGAGAACAGGTCTGGAAAATGTGCAGAATGACTCTAAAAGCCTGAGGTATGGATACAGAAAAAAACGAAGACCTATCTACAGGATGGGATGCACTCGGAAGAAAACGTCAAACTGGAGATAAAAGGAAAATGGTATGACTAGTTTGGGACCAAAAAAAACATTTGTCGACTTGGCAAGAGACACTCTGGCCTGAGAGGTGATGAAAAAAATAAAGACTTGGTTACCAGAAAACTATAAATGATGTATTGGGAGATCTTGACGAAACACTAAGGAACCGAACCAAGCTTGGTCAGACGCTATATGAACCATAGGCGCCAAGATCATTAAATGTGCTGACGAAAAGTCAACGTAACTTAACAATCTGATATTTTTGGAGCTCTGGCTAGATGCTCTTCTGGGCGTAGTTATCAGAGCTGTGTAAGTGTGAAATCATTTTCAATTTTAAATCAACAATTTTTTTCTATCCAGTTTTCATTACTTATTCTTCGCTTACGATTGAGGTTTAAAATTTTTGAATTTTCCATTCTCTCAAAGCAGTTATGAATTCACACATCAACATATTCATAGCAAGATTGAAAAAACCAATGCCCAATCAAAAAAAGGTTTAACACTGAATGAGTATTGAAAAGGCTGCAATCTTTTATGTGTGTGCATTCTTTAACTCAGTACCAATCATTAGTTCAAAGACACCCTGGTAAATAACTTTTTGATAAAAAGGAAGATTTTTGACAATTGCTCAATTGTAAAAATTCAAACTGGCGTTACCCAATTTAAGTTTTTTGGTAGAGGGGATTTTATATCATATGTTTGGGATTATATATAAAACAGTTGTATTAAAATTTACGTTTTAAATATAATTCATGTTTTATCTTGAAAATGTTTAAAATTTACATTAAATTAGATAACTACTTCGCATAAGTTTAACATTTAGGTTGATAAAATTTTAGTGAAAATATTTTAAAAATCTTAGTGTCTTTAATAAAAGAATAGCTCATCATAAAAATTGTATCGCCGTTCGGCGTCGGCGTAAGTTTGTAGGTCCCTCCCATTTGTGTGACAGCAAAGGCGCACGCTACAAATCGGAGGAGAAGCTCGGCCAAAACGTAGCAAAAGTGTCAAGGCCAAAATATGATTATTATAAATAAATTTAGTTTCAAACAGGTCGCAACCCTCTTCAAACACCTCAAAAGTATTCCCAATATTATTTAGTTGTGAACCCGCATGAGTGCGAAATTACCATTTTTTACCAGAATTTCCAGATTTTACCGGAAATCATACTTGGTTTTCTGGCAACTGAGAGGACAAATAAGAGAGTAAGTAAGGTCATCTCTTTGTCAGAAGCTACCTGGTGGTAAATTCTGGTAAATGTGTCAAAAGATCCGATGTAGTGTGTTTGACAACCAAATTGTAAACAAAAGAGAAGTGCACTCTGCTAATGCATGTTGAAAAGTAAATAATTCCTTGCTTGAGTGGATGCTAATGAGTTTTGGTTAAATTACAAAACGCTTAAAAAGGTATTAGCCGTCATTTTACGTTTAAAAACTTTAAAACTTTAACACATTACCACCCTATACTCTATGTATGATTGACCATTGAACTAAATCGTTGTTTATTTGGGTAAGATTAAAATATATTTTACTATTCAATATTGGAGTTGGTGTGAAACAAAAATTAATAATTTATTGTTATGTATGCAAATGAGAACTACAATTCTGAGCTTATTGAGCATCTCTTAGTCAAAAACAAAGGCAATTTTGCTTGATCAAGTTTCGAATCTAAGAAGAAAATGTTTTTAACAAACAAAAGGTTAATAATAAAATTTGAAGGATTTAAGATATTGCGTATGGTAGCATGAAACGTCACAATCTTCTTAATTGTCAGGCTGTTGATATGGCTACGAAAAAGTGACAATGGAAACACATAGCTGAAGATTTCATACTTACAGTGGGATAAACTTCAAACCTCTAATATAAATTAGTTAAATTTAGTTATTATTTTTTTTAACAATTTTAAGTTTTCGTTTGGAATAGTTTTCATGAACTTATCTATTAGGAGATCTCTTTGGAAAATTACCGTACATCCGATATCTATTGAAATTTTGACATCCTCACTTTTTGGAAAAAGAAGTTCAAGATACAAGTTTATGTGCAAAAAATAAATTAAACAATAAAAGTCTCCTTATTTTTATGGAACTTATAATAGAAAAATTTTTATTTCATTACCCAGACTTTATGAATAGCCTACTCTATAAGTAATAGTAGAAATTCCGAATTAGTAAGTTCAGTCAAGACGTCATTCAAAAGTTTTGAAGAAAATCACTTTTCTCTTTTGTGAAAATTTGGGACTATCTTATGCGAGTATTGTCGACAAAATGTTAGTCTATGAATGACTAAAAATTAACGAATAAATGGTTAATCGCGATTAATGATTAAAATTAATTAAGCGATCGCTGTGGTGTAGTGGTTAGAAGTGCGCACTACCATTCCGCAGGGTGAGCGTCCGAGCCCAGTTCCGGCCAACAAAAAAAAAGAAAATGTTTTTTGTAATAGTGGTCGGCCCCCGGCAGGAGTCCGCGTAAAACTGTAGGTCCCTCCCCTTTGTGCGACAACATCAAGGCGCATGCCACAATCGTAGGAGTAGCTCGGCCAAACACTAACATATGTCGATGGTCCTCTGCAATAACGGCACAATTCAAAATTTCAGGTTTAGAAAAATACATAATTTGAAAGCTTACAGTATGACTGCATATAATCCGGAATAATTACGTTCCAAGACATATTATTGCTAAATTACGAAACAAAAAATCTTTAATTGGCTCTACTGAGATATATGAAATTTTTAGTTGTGTCGATATGTAAGCGCCTTTCTATTATTATTAGTAATCATCAATACAATTTCAAATTACATAAACCCAGTCACAGCCCTTTTTTGTATTCGACGCTTCCAGAAATCACATAATACATAAAATAAATAAAAGCTGTTTTGATTAATATTACATAAACTGGAAACTGTTAAAAATAGCGCACTTATTTGTGTACAGAGATTTTAGAACCTATTTAGTTCCTAAAATGTCTGTTTGCAACACATAACAATAAAAATGCACATCAAATTGCTAAGAATGATGAAGGAAATCGATTCAGACATGCCTGTTTAACTGGCCGTGCGTGCTCAAAACAAACACATGTTAATTAAGGAGCTATTCAAGTATTATGTAACCACCAGTGGAAAGCGGGGGTCTTGGTTTGGCAACGGGCAACATTTCTTCAAATAAGTAAAACATTAATTACACACGCACAAATTTTGCCTGCAATTTCCATCACAATTGAACACTGCACTTCACTCTCGTTTCGAATTTTTGAAAGCGTTTTTTAAGCTATTTAGTGGTTTAACACTTCTTGTGGGCACTTGATATTGTAAAAAAAATATGCGCAATTCGATCACTAACTACATTTTTTTGTAAAGAACGCCCGTTTGCTTTAAATTTGTAAAAATACAATTATTTTTTTATTTTGTTTACATCTGTCATTTGTTACAAATGAAGAAAAGTCCAAGAGTTGCCAAGTATAAATATCTCTATATCTATTTATTAAAATAATAATTTACAATAATAATTTATTTAATTAATACTTTATTAAAATACAAATTTGAAGTGCAAATACATTTGTAAAACTGTTTATCACAAAATGTTATTAATTGTTTGCAAGCATACTATAGTTTTCATGCATTTTGAGAATAAATAATCTAATATGTGTACATATATATCGTCGTTTAAAGTACAAAACCGCGTATCGTCATTCTGCAAAACCGTGTGATTGACATTGGCTCAATTCTTATCCATTCGTCCTGAAATATACTAGCCAGAAATACGTTTGCTTTATAAAAAAGATAACCATTTTGAAATATGGGTGACTTTACTCTCTAGAAAATAATTTATGCAATTACGCGGTTTTGCATTTTCTTGATACGCGGTTTTGTACTTTAAACGACGATATGTATAGCATGTACTTACGGCGGCCGCCGTAGCAGAGTGATCACATGTGCGTACTTCCACTCCATAGGACCATGGTTAAATACCTGGTCAGATCATAACACAAAATCGCAGTCGTCCTTCGGCACGCGATGGCATACCTTCGAGTATATTTCTGCCTTGAAAACTCTTCTTATAAAATCAGAACTCATGCCTCAAGTTTGAGCAGAAGTTCGGCCAAACACTTAGAAAAATATTTTAGCACCAAATATTTATTTGTTTACTTATTTTAAGGGAGATGGCAATCTTCTGGTTTCACATTTTGGGTGCAAAAATTTCAACCCTGATACAACAAATAGTATTAGTACTGAATGATAATGACAGATTGCATTCCCATAAACGTCCAATCATACATGATTGAGTTTTTTTTTTGCATTCACATTCTCTATGTGAATGGGTATCAACCATTCCATAACACACTACATATTTTGTGTTTGCAATTTGTAACCAATCTCAAGAGTGGTTGTTAAATTTTTTAAATCAAACAATCACATTTTTTAAACGAAAAAAATGAGAATGCACACTCAATTGATTCAATCATTACACAGCTCTGGTAGTTATACATGAAGAGATTTCTAGTCGGCTCAGAGATAGAGCATCCAAAATTCCACGCCGTTCCGTCCGAATTACTGAATTTGATTCGCTTTGGTAACTCTGAACACGCTATTCACTGGAAAGGCGTTAAGCTCAAAGAGCCAGAAGTAACACAGAGATTGACATAGTTTATTTGAACGATCAACAACGAATTTTGGCTTTAACTCCCCACGTTTACGTACTGGACCCGTCAGCACTTGTTTTCCCAGTAAGACTGACTAATGGCCCATTTCCAGCAAAAGCTTAACTGCGATTAAGGGCTAAGGTAAGTTCCAAGAATTTTAGCATGGGGTGATCTGCAAGGTTTATTTCTTAGTTTTTGCTTTTATACTTTAGTTTGCTTGCAGTTACCCCCATTGAGGTGTAATCTTCTTTTTCCAATACGCATAAACTGCAGTTTAAGCTTGGTGACAATGAACTATAAGGCTCTGGCGGAGGAAAATGGATGCCCTTTGAATCGGAAGGTTGCTTTCAGTTGTGAATCTCTATAAACAAATTGCAGTTAAAGATGAATGAGACTATTTGACATCGCTGTTTGATGGCTTCACAGTTGAAGGTTTTAATATAACGCTTTTGTCTGTCGAGGAGGACGATATCTGTATCGTAGTGAGTGAAACACTCTGAGTGAAATACTCAATCTTCTTCTGGGGACACATTTTCCTGGCTGTCTAAATGCCTAAACAGACCTGGTGAAATTGTTTACCAGAACTGGATCCCGGATATGTACACTGCTACATAGATGGATCATAGATAGAGGGCAGAGCAGGAGCGGGTGTCTTTGGACCTGATATTAAACTTTCTATTGCAATAGGTACTTAGTCCACGGTATTTCAGGCCGAGGTACTATCAATCTCATTTTGTGCCAGACTGAACATTGCGAAGCCAGACGGCCATAAGGGCGCTTTCCAGTAGGACGATCACCTCCAGGCTCGCCAAGGACGAGAAAAGTACGTGATATTACTTACTATACTGGGTGCTAGGTATTACTATGCTAGGTACCAGGACAATGCGGGATCGTGGGTAAGGGAAGGCTCATAGTCTTAGTTGATCGTCCTCGAGGCTTAAAATAGAATCGTGGGAGAACTCAGAGCGCAGTAAGTACTGAGAGTGGGGCCTAAGATAGGCCAGACTTGTTGGTTATACTTTCGCTAGGAAAGATGTATACCTTTTGAACTGGATGTGCTAATAGTAGAGTGAGAGTAATCGCGGTACACATCGGGCGGATACGCTTTTCATGACCAAAACTTCAATTCGAATGTGGTGCACCCGCTCAATTGAGATACCTGAAATATTGTTCCATGGATTTTATCGACGATTTCTGGCGTGACAACCACAACGGAATTTAGTAAACCACTTCTTAACCAATGAAACTGCTGGTGCCGAGTCTCCAAATCATTTATGAAGACTACACCCATTGCGCGCACAGCTTTTTCATGTATAAGTTTTCAAGTAGAGTTGCCGGTCAAGAGTTTATGGTCAAGTATACAAAAATGGCCATATGGAGGTGAACAAACCCTCACTCAATACCTCTGCCTTGATTAAGACTCTATGTATACTGACCACGCAGCAGGGGTGGACAAATCTTTTTAAAAGTACTATTAGTTGACAGCAAGGGACTTAATAAATTGACCCATCAAAAAAACAAAAACAAAAAAAGAAAGAAGTTCGACAGAATTCATACACCCATAATTGTAGACTCCCACATAATATTTTATGAAAACGTACTAAACAAATAATGGTAAATAATAGAAAATATCGAAACAAACAAATATCATAGCAATGAGAAATGAACACAGAAAAGGGGAGAACAAAACAACAAATAAAGAATAAATAAATGGCTAAATATACATAAAGGCAAATGTTGAATTACTCAAACTGTTCGACAAACTGCCTGAATGGATGAATGAATGCGGCAGCGGAAATTGAGAACAGACGAAAAAAAGCATTCAATAAAATAACTAAGAATACAAAAAAAAAAAAATGAGTAAAAAGGACAATTGACTGCAGGTTCGTTCGCCCAGGACGCTGACCAAAACAAGGCAACGGCTGCGGCTGTGGCTGCGGCTGCGTCTGGGTTGACTCGACCGACGCGCCTGCGACCACAACTGGCACTTATACCTTGGCTCTGGATTTGGCTTTGGCTTGGGCTTGAGTTTTTAGCCAAGTGCTTGAAAAAGGGGAAAATTTTTTAATTGTGCGCAATTTCCGTCTTGACATTTTTTCCAAATAAAAATTGTTTGTTTGTGTTTGTGTTGAAAAGGTTTTCATTCAGTAACAAAACATTTTACTTTCAATTGCGAGCTGAAGATATCCTTGTTAGTTTTTTTTTTGTTGGTTGTATGGTTTGTTATTTGTTGAGCCAAAAAGTTTCTTTTTGTTTGTAAATACTGACGCTGTCGAGGTAGCAATTCCAGCGAGGTGCGTTATATTTGTGTGTGCGTGTGTGGCTGTATGGAACAAAGCTGGAAATTCACACAAAAGTTGGTGACACCAATAGTGCCAATCTGAGATAAATGTGCGAAGTTGTGGTCAATTGGTTTTTCACATTTTTTGTCAGGTACTTTTCTGAGTTTTACTGGTTTTGGATTTACATGCATACATTCTTAGGGGGGTCCTTAATGTATCAACAACTAAAGTTTGTATGAGGCATCCTTTATTTTGTTCTCCGTACAAAGTAAATACATGCACAAAAATTAAAAATTTTTGAAAGAGAGTTTTGGGGTTCCTACCAGGGTTTGAAAACAGTAAATATTTTTGTAAAACCGCAAAAATTCGACAAAGTTTTTATTTGAGATCTGATAAATTTGACATGTGATTGAAACTTATTGATAAAAATTCATAAACTCGCTGAGTTACAGCTGGTCAAGGTCAAAACTTTGAAAAATTTTTGCGTTAAAAAAAATAAGTATTTTCAAAACCCTTAACGAACTCAACATTTTTTATAATTTTAAAAATTTCGTGGATGTTTTTTTTTTTGTAGGTAGAACAAAAGAAATGGGTGCCTCTGTGATGTTGATATTTTAAAAACCACCTTAATACTTACATATATGTATATTCGTAGCTGTTTTCTCCGCCATTTGAGACAAATAAATAAAATTTAAAGGTGATTTATCAAACTCGTTTAGCATTTTTTGTCACTTCTGATTGGTCTGCATTGTTTTTTGGGATTTGTTTGTTATGGGTTAATCAATTGAGAATATAGAATTTCTGTTGTGGTTACATTGTAATGCTTGTTCAGGAAAATGATTTTCTGAGGATTTTTATTCAATGTAATTGGGAAGAATTGGGATCCCATGAAAACTTTCTGCATGGAGTCTAATTCTAAGCATATGGATAGAAGGGCACTTTCCATACTCCATCGGCATCGAAACCCAGATATGTCCTGGATTTCATACAGCCAAGCCTCAGCAGCGTATGGAGGGGATACAACGAAATGTTGGTCTTGTTGGGAGACCAAAACTCTGCTGCTAGTCTGGAGACGACCAAAGGAAGGGTTAATTTTCGATTTGGGCAAATCACCCGACCACTGAAAGCAGCAGAGGTCCACGCCGATAAGGTGGCCAAACAGATGGAAGCGGAGGCCTAGAAGGGAATGACGACAAGGCTCACGGTTAGTCAATGGCGGCAATAACCCATAATGCCCTGGATCAACAAAACCTGATTTCAAGGTCTCAACATTTAAAACTCATAGGCCAAACCAAGGGCAGCGGCAACCATAGATACCAATTTCTGCCCTTATTTGATTTTATAGATGGCGACACAGTCCACTACTGGTGGAAGCAGAAGTGAACGGCCGTAAGACGGAGGTCGTCTTTGACTCAGATTAATTTGCGATGAATCAGACGAGGCACCACCAGATCTAGTACAGAAACTTGTAGAATATTGCAGAAGAAATAGAAAAATGCCAATGCACACAGCACAACATGGGACAGCACTGATACCAACTTTAGATAAGAATGCCTTATGGCAAGGAGGAAGAAAAGTACAGTTCAGAAGAGCTCCTCCGAGCTAATTAAAGTGTGATCCCAATCTTAGCCTTGTACAAGTTGTATTTTTAAAAGGAAAGATTAATCCACTCCGTCGTCCTCCAAAGGATTTCCTTTGACTGCCCTCTGTTAACCAGAGGGTCCTTGTAGTGTCCATGTCCTGGTTTTCGCCTATCGTATGCAAGCTGACAGGAGGCTATTGTGACAATCGCACCACCGATCATTTCATCAAACTCTGATTAATCCGCTTAGAAGTTCACCGGTGAAAGAACTAACTGGAAACAGTCTCCGTGAATATTAGACTTTCTAAATCAGAGGCAGCACCCCGTAACCCTAAGTCCGACTACAACCCTTGCTTTCAACGACAAGGGCAAGCTTATCCAAGAGGTTAAGAGGTAGAATTGGAGTGGTCTTAAGTGCCCTACAGATTACAATGATAGCAGCTCTTTTCAAGTATTTTCTGAAGCATTCCTTCATATGAGGGCTCCAAAAAGCGTTATCGGCGTCACTTTGGTTTCATAGAGCCAGCAAACCACCTTAAGAGAGTGGCTCTTTCTCTTACCAACTGCGACCCTGCAGAACTTTTATACGTGGCCTCATGGTTATCGGAGCCGACCTGCATAAAGCGGTAGTAATTTAAACTGCACCTATAACATCAACTTAACTGTAACGAGGTTCGGAACGTACACTGAGGTCTTCCATGTTTTTAATGGAACGGAGACAATTCGTTGCAAGTTATTTCTGCTGAAAGGCAGCTCAGCTAACCATAACCAATGGCTTAGAAAAAGCGAAGCCAGAGCTGTTAAACCTTAGCAAAATTTCGTTAAAATCGCTTTAGCCGCACCCATTGTAGTTATTTGTTGTACATAAAATATTTGAATGCAAATATTGAATTTTACTTGTAATCTATTTAAGGAGGCTGAACAAATCCTTTACCTCCTACATACACTCACATACATACATATGTATGTACGGGCACCTGATGGACTCATTAAGGCCAACTTCCTACTTCAGCGAAACAAAAATGAAATACAAACAAAGGCCAAAAAATTCATATCCACCAAGACCAAATATCCGCAACATTACCGCACAACAGACCCAACGGAATATTAAAACTGTAAAATATAATGCAACAGGGCGCTTGGTAGCCCACAAAGAACACAAAACGAGAAGAACAAAAAAAAAAACACAAAACAAATAAAGCAAACAAACATAAAAAATAAACAAAAGATGAGGCACAAATGAGCGAAGAGCCAAAATCCTTCCTGTGCTACGAAATATCAGCAAGAAAAAGCGTACAGGGCAGGCAACCGCTGCAGCGCTGCACTCTGGGTTTCCGGTTTCCTGAAACGCTGGTTGCGCATAAACACAACGCACAAACGCAACGGCACAGCAGTGCTCCTTGGAAGAATGCCAAGAAGACGAGGTTGCAGAGCAAAGAGCAGCTATCGAAAAAAAAACACATCACAAATGCGCGTAATAAAATGTTCAGCAGGGAAAACTAAGAACAAAAGAAAATCGAAATGAAAATCAATTGAACGAATAAAATGAATCGATGCAGTGCCAATGGGGCGGTGGGGAGATAGAAAGATATACCCAACATATTGGATTGAAATAAAAATGCGAAAAATTTAAAATTTCGATATTGAGGGGAGAAAAGCTTAAATGCCACCATTGCGCGCGGCCACATTAACAACAATGAAAGTGGAGTGCTGCAAACACACGCACACTGCAGCGAAATATAGCAGCATAATGAGTACAAGTCCAGGCGCTCCACTAGCGGCGCAACACCGCCGAAATATCCGCCGCACTTGTTGGCGGTGATGGTCCGGCTTTGGTCCGCTGTTTTGTTTTTTCTTTTTTCATTTAGGCAATTTGTTACGCTGCTCCACGAAAATCAAAATTGCTACTTTGATTAGCTGCGAATCAGCCGGCGCAGCACAACCGCTTTTACCCGCGCAATCTTTCACTTATGCGTCGCTTTCAAATTAGACATTCCGTCAAATGCTGCTGCTGTACCCCACCACAGGCACCACACCCAACTCACCACCCCTACCGACCCACCTACTATTATGGCTCTTCAGCGGCCGCTGATTATGGCTATGGCTTTCGCTGCTTATCTGCTCCTCTGAATTTAATTTAATTTTTTTGTAATTTTTTATTTTTTTTGTTGCTGCTTGCTTTTAATACAAAAGCTTGCCTCGAGCCGGAAGTGACCATTTTGCGTTTTAAATTAAATTTTTGTTGTTTTAGCGGAACACAACGCGCCGCTAATCAGCCGAAATTTGCGTATTTTTTTTGAGACTCTGCTTCACGTTTGCTACCCAAATGTCTCATCACAAAAATTTTTTTTTTAGTTGGGAATATTTTTATATTTTGCTTGCGTTAGCTGCTTTTGCGCGATTTTTAGTGTCTGCGCACTTGTGGCACGCGCGATTTTATTGCACTCGTAAACCGTGTGCGGGTGTTTGTGTTGCTGTTCAGGGTGCTTATGATACCCTTTAATTGCCCAAGTTTGAGGTTATGTCGTCCGCATGCGTTTTAAGTCCTCGAAATGCATACAAGTGGAAGTGAGGAATTTAATTAAATGAAATTCGTTGTAGTTCTTGTATTCATCGTTTATGAGTGAGCAAAGAAAACTTAAAAAATACGATACGAAAAAAAACTTCATCCTCTGGCTTGTGTTGAACAGCATAAAAACTCCTTGGAATAATCCAAAGTGAGATTAATCTGCATTCCCTTGGACAAATTAAAGACAATTCCGGTCAGGGACGTCACACCGGGGTGAGAAGCGGGACTAAGTTTGCACCCTTTGTAATGCCACTCGAGCCATGTGGGTAAATATGTTGAGACTTGTTTTGGATTTGAAAGGTAATGGATGATGGAACTTCCGATTGTCGCTTATGCCTTCGTAGTCTGGAGGCCAAAATATCTGCAAAACAACACATCAAGTTAAAAAAAAAAACTGCAAGGGCTTGCATTACTCTCGATCTCGGGAGAAAGGAGAACTTGCTCAAGCAGTGGTAGCTAGGTGAGCTGGCGGTACAGCTGGCAGTACTCATAAGAGTAAAAAACTGAAAGGTAGTAGTTTAATAAATACTCGTATGAGGATTTTCCTGTCCCACACTAAAATAAAAATTATAGTTTAAAAAACTAAAACCTCCCTATTATAATTGCCATTCGTACTGTCATCAGGTATCAGGTAACTTGAGAATAGAAATCTCTGCATCTTTTAGGCGCATCAATATTACATAGTTACATCCCGAGCTAATAAGAGGAAGGTAAAAAGGAAACTTTCTTGGCAGAAAATTCCATACACACGCGTGTCAAGAACCGAAGACAGACCAGGTGTGGTTTATAGAGGTGAAACTAAAAGTTCGAATGAGCTGGTCAGTCTTTTAGGCCGAAGTACTGCGGAAGGTTAAATAGCGGCTCTAAGCAGACAAACTTCTTTGACTTTGGAGCATACTCTGCCCAAAAGTTCGGCGTTGGACAGACTAAGACTGAAACACTTAAATTCCACCACAGTTGAGCACCTCTTTATCAGAACTAGGAGTGCCAGTTACTGTCGAAATTCTACCGTTTTTCTAGGTTTTTAAGAGCCTTGGAGAGGTTTTCCAACTTAGCACATCGCTCAACTTATAAAGTACTACAAAATTACTTAGTCCTTCTTTGAGCCTAACATAGCGCTAACATTTTTTAAACCTTTGAAGGTCTCTAAAGGATTTGCAAGCGACCCATCGACAATCCAGTTTGTCGATAACTTTCAATATTTTGATACATATCGATAATTCGCTGATCTAAAATCCGATAACTCAACAAAAATCGATAACTGTGCATTTCGAGGGCTTGAAAATGTTTGATAACTAACAAATTTATATATCTCGATTTAAATCGATAACTCGATAAACTTTGGATATCACAATAGAATTCGAAAACTCGGAAAATTTTGATATCTCCATATTTTTCGAAAGCTATTGACAAAATTTCGATAACCCGCTAAGCAGTGCGATAAGCAGTGATAACTCGATAAACTTAAATAAAATTTAAAATTCGATAACTTGATATATATTAAAAATTCCAAAATCTTCGATTCAATAAATTTCAGTAAGTCAATAAATATCGATAAGTCGATAAGTTAAAAGAACTCTATGCATTATAACTATAAATTTCGTTAACTTCATAAATAATGATAATTCAATAAATATTTACAACTTCATAAATTTAATTAGCTTGACAAATTTTGATAACCCCAGTAGTTTTTATAGCTCTATAACTATCCGATAATTTTGACAACTAAGTTTCTGTGCCTTTAAATTTCGATAACTAAGTAAAGATTGACCTTTTTGAATAATTTGATACGTTGCGATAATTCAAGGAACATGAATAATTCGATAAATTGCGATAACTATAACTTAGATGTTTCGATAAATTTTGGTAACTTTATAACTTTCGAAAACAAAATTTTTAATGTCGGAATTTATTTCGATTCGTATCAAAATATTTCAATCAGTTTTCTTACCCTTTAAGTTACCGTACTTCTTATGTATTTCTATTGTTTTCAATTACGTCTTTATCTTTAATTTTGCTTTCATTTTTCGATTTATTATAGGATGCCAAAGATTTCCTATGTCTCAATGTTCCCTATTCTATCACAACCAATTTACTAACTAACTAACTAGTGGTTCGGTTCAGAGACCAAAAGAAGTCCATGTTCGGTTTGCACATAAACATGTATAGACTTACTTATATATGTATTTGGAATTCATCACCAGCTGTGACGATATTGTCAATCCTCTAATTTATATCTAACCAAATTATCACCACAACCATGACAACCTGCCAGTGACTCTGGCGACTGCTGCACTCTCGGCTGAACACTTGTCACTCCCAGTGTGTTCAACACCCCTCAGAGCATACATACATACATACTTACATAGTTAGATATGAGTATATATATGCAATAGGGATGTTATTTTTTTCGATTTTTACGATCCTGGGATTTTCGGGATGTCGTTGGTTCAATCCCGGGGTTTAGATATTTATTATTTTTCTACGACTTAACATGAAAAAATTGCATCAATATGGTTTAGAAGCTCTCCTACCATATAATAAATAATAAGTAAATACAAAACATCTTTTTCTGGTTGAAAAAAGTCCATAATACTGGTGACAGAAATAAAAGAAGCGCCTTACTTCGAGCAGTTTTGTCTATAGTCCTTTTGTTTATCCTAAATTACAATTTTTTTATAAAAGTCTACCACATATTACACATAATTAACTGCATATATTTAAATGGGAATTTCTCTGACGTCATGATTTTTTTAAAGACTTAATCGAGCCCTAACCGCCAAAATAACGTAAGCGACATTTTTTTCAAAATTTTCTTTTCGATGCAGAAATATTCCTAGAGCATCTAGATGCATTTCTGCATCAAGACGAAAATTTTGAAAAAAAAATCTTACGTTATTATGGCAGTTAGGGCTCGTTAGAATTTCAAAGATATGGTTAATTCCAAAATGTATTTAAACAAATTCAGTGCTATGTAATACAAAAGTGTAGGTACCAAATGAAATATTTTTTTTGGGTTAACAAGGACGATTAGGAATTGAAAATGCCCCTTTGAGCTAATAAAGTTAAGGACATATAATTTTTTCAAAAATAAGAATTGAAAAATTTCAAGGATATCCGAGGATAAAATTATAAAAGGGTATTTTCAATACCTAACGAATGTAATGTGTTTTAACTCTACAGAATCTTCTCCCTCATTTGATACCCATACCGGTTTTTTAAGTATATTGCAATGAAATTTTTAAATAATTTTTTGTCCTTCAAATTTCAAAGTTCTTTTAAAAAATCCTGAGTTCAGAGAAGAAAATTAAGAACGCAATTTTACTATATTTGGCCCTTGGTTTGGCGAATTTATTGATTTTTGTGTGTGTGAAAAATTGCCTGCCGCTAGGTGTTAATTTATATTGAGCTACACATTTATAAAAAATGTTAAATATTAAATAAACAAAAGAAATATAGCCAAAACTGTTCAACATAAAGCGTTTCTATTATTGCCACCAGTGTAAATTAGAAATCCCGAAAATCCCGGGATTCTAGGTAAATAACCCCGGGATTTTCGAGACTCTAAAAAGTCCGGGATCTCGGGATTAGCATTCCTAATATGTACATTGCGCATCCTTTTTTTCATTTGCTTTCTCATGGCTGCCTTTTGATGTTGCTTGCGGCCGTTGTGTTGCGTTTTTACGTAAATAATTGCGTGACAACCGTGCGGTGATAATTTTCAATTAAACGCTTTTATAGCCTATTCCTGTTGTCATTGCCGCTACTGACAATGTTGCTAACGTCGTTGTACGCTTGAATGCCTCAACAAGAGTAGAAAGGATAAAAGGCAAAACATGACTATGTAAAAGCAATAAGAGACAGAGAAAAAAAGCGTGAAATTTCGAATTTATTTTTTTTTTTTTGAATAAATACATAAGGCGAACATTTTAATTTTCGTCTCCTAAAATTTTATTTGAAGGCGCGAATTCGTTAAGTTTTTTGTGCATTGCTGTTAGGATCTCGGTTCTGGTTAACTATTACTCGTGAAAACAATTGTGGCAGTAAAAGTATATACATGCATATAAATGGCAGTGATGGCAGCAAATTAGAGAGTAAATTAAAGCCGAAATGAAAAAAAATTGTAAAAAAAAATATGTTTGTACATACACGCGCTTGAATATATCGTCGATGTTTTTGCAAAACCGCCCATCGATCAGTTGCAAAACCGCCTAAATCGCCGTTGTGGCAAAAATGAGATTTGGTAACCCTGAACTCCAGGCCTCGAGATTTATGCATAAAAATCGTTAAATCGTTATTAAAACAACAGATTTGTAAAATAATAGCTAGAGAAAGTACCGCCTATTAAGGCAATGTCTTCAAAGAACAAACCCTTTTTCAGCTCTCCTGTAAAATTTGAGTGACGTAAGATAGGCCGTTTTGGAATTGGGCGATGATGCAAAAACATTTACGATATGTATTTAAATATTGTATAACTATCTCCATTTGTACATACATACATAAGGTTGCATCACCATAAAAAGTGGCGGGTTTTGCACCGGAATTATAAATTAAAAATGTTAAGATTTATGTGAGCTGAACTGATTAGAAAATATCTTCAAAAATCTCATTACTTTGATTCCGTACATACACTTCAAGGCTTGAATTCTATCATCTGGGGGGATTTCGTGCAACATTTTTTTTTAACTAATATGATATAAAAATCGGCCCAGTGAAAATCTCAACTTATAAATAATAATTTTTATAATTCCGATAGGAAAAGGTGACGTGCTATTATGTCAATGTAGGTACTTAATGTCATTGACATTAATAGACAATTGAAAAGTGAAATACAAAAAATATATCTGAAAAAGAATTGCGTGCTGCTGCATGTACTTATCTCTCAAAGTTTACGCTACTGGTAAATGCAAATAAAGATGCAAGTTTTAAAACTATTATATATATTAAAAAAATTTTTCTATTTAAAAAATTAAACCTGTGCGAGAGTTATTATTTTACACCCTGTATACATATGTATATATGTCTGTATGTATCAAATAAATGTAACTACATATATATTTATAGGCTATCATAAATTGTATCCGCCTTCGTTTGGCGGTTTTACTGGGCGGACTTTGAAGCCAAAAATCTTTTGGAATGATAGTTTTTCTCTGAATGACGAGAGTTTTTATTGTCTCGGAGTTGATTGAAACTTGCTTTTGCAATCGCCGTTTAACAGTATGGTTAGAGGTGGGTAACACAACTCAGAGTTGAATTATTGAGTTGATTCCCATAAGTGAATCGGAAACTCAGACTCCCTGTCCAAAAAAAAAACAATGTAACAACTCAGCTGATATCCTATGGCTCACATGATTCAATTGAATCATAGTGGCTCATATTTAGCCATATAACTTCTCACTTCGCCACAGTGTTTATCATGAAAAAGAGTCAGCAGTAGTAGCAAAAGAAATGGTCATTATAACTCTCCCTGCTTCGCCACAGTGTTTAGCATGGCAAACTTTTGCATTTTGTTTTTGCACAAGGCGAATTTATAAAAGGTGCCGGCAAGAATACAACAACAACCATATGTATTTTGTATTGCGGGTGTTATGTCAAATCTCGATTCTGGCATTAAGTTTCAAATTATGAGTCAAGACAACGTGAATTTATACCAAAACAAGTAAAGAAGTATAAGTTCGGGCGAAACCGAACATTATATACCCGGCGCACATATTAAATATCGTTTTTTCACCTTTCAGTAAACTGCATGATAAGCAAGAGTATTTTTCCAAACATTTCGATCATATACTATGATTTATTGAAATAATTGAACCAAGTTTGGTGGAAGTCGATAAGGCGGTTATCAATATACACTTCTGTAGTAAGTAATCAATCATCTTGTGTCTTGTTAAGTGATTGTTGTAAGTTGGCGTCTTAGCTTATTAAAAAATCGAAGTTTTCGTATTTCTGAAATGTACCGTTATATGGTATAAGTGGCAGTAATTTTAGTCCGATTTCAAAAATTTTCAGCATATTGCTTTTTCACACCAAGGTTGATAAATGTGCCGAGTTTGGTAGAAATTGGTAAACCGGTTACCGCGATACACATATGTAGGCATAAGTGGGCGGTGCCACGCCCATTTTCTAAAAATTTCCCTAGTTATAATTTTCTCCTAAGAGGTTATTGCATATATCGATTTTGAGTAAATTAGCTTAAATAGTTACTTATTTATCGCAGTTTTCGTATTTCTGTAAATTACCGTTATATGGGAGGTGGACGTGGTTCTTGTCGGATTTCAACAGGTTTCTTAGCCAAGCCTCAAGAAATGTTCTCAGCGAGTTTGGTGGGGATTGGTAAAGGGACTACAGAGATACAGCTTTTTATCGTAAGTGCGCCGGGCCACGACCATTTTCCAAAAATTTCATAACTGTCTTATTTTATGCCAAATTTCTACTTCGCATACCAACTTTGAACAATTTGGATCCAGTATTTGCGGAAATATCGTCGTTTTTGCATATTTCGAAAATACCGTTATATGGGAGGTGGGCGTGGTTATTGTCCGATTCTGCCCATTTTCAATCCCAACCTACCTTGAATAAAGGGAAACCTACTCCTTAAAGTGAGTCGGAGTCATTGAGTCAACTCCCATAAATTTGCTGAGTTACCCACCCTTAGTGTGGATGTGGTTGCAAATTCCACAATTTTAGTTTAGTATGATTTTGTGGCGGATTTTTTTTTCTTTATTCGTATTTTTGTTTTCGAACACGAAGACGAAGGCGGGTTCAAAGACCAATACGACTTCAAACGCGGATAGGAAGACAATTATGATGACGAAGGCGAACACGAATACGAACAAGAATGCAAAGACAAGCAGGAAAACGAATACGAAAAGTATATTGAATACGAAGACGAAAACGAAGACAAACACGAAGGCTTATATAAACACAAATATATATATGACGACGAATGCGAGCATAAATGTGAAGACGAACACGAAGACCAGATTGAGTACGAATACGTAGACCAACCGAAGACCAATTCAAATATAACGGTGAGTACGAATATGAACACGAAGACAAATACGAAGACGAAAAAGAGGGTGAATACGAAAAAGAAGGTGAATACGAACAGAGGGTAAATGCGAAGAAGAATATTATTATTATTAAGAGCCAAATTCACAGTGCGTAGTTAACTCAGAATCGGCAGTTAACTACACATTTTCAGTACAAAAATCTGAAGGCCATAAACACTGCGACCTCCAGTGTTATCTATTGTGAATGCCCTCTTCTTAAAACGGAAGGCTTTTAATTGAGCCTAGCACCGCCAAGGGCTTTGCGTTTTAAATTTCAGATGGATTGAGCTAATCTGCGCCCAGCGAGAACGCCACATTCACAGATAATGTATTTTGGTGTTTCTTTACCCAGTTCGCAATAGCGACATACGTTTGTTTCCGAAAAGTGATCTTGAAGCGAGCAGTGTCCCGTATAGTACCCTGTGAGAGTTTTGAGGTCCTGTCTGTCTATATTAAGTACTTTCTTAATACAAATACGTACAAAAATGGTAACAAACCACCTAGCTGGAATTCCTATATGTCCTTTGGAACCGCGTCTATTTTCATATTCCGGGAACTTTCAGTTGCTTAACAATGTATCCTTCTTGATTTTACGATACTTTTCGATAGTTTGAATTAATTAATTGTATTTATGGTAGAGGAAAAGCGATTTGCACAATTAATGATAGCTTAGGAATGCATGCATAATTTCAATAGTCCGAGTTGCAATTTCTCAGATGTGAATAATTTTGTTCTAGTAATAATTTAGTAATTAAATTTTCACTTTTGAGAAACTTTTCCGACTTTGCCAACAGTATGCGTGTTTCATTAGTGTGACTTTTTCCTACAGGGAAATTATTGTGGACGCTGGGTGGTTGAGTGAGTGGGTGGCGTGTTATCTAGTAGTATTGTGGGTGGTTGTTCAAATGATGGCGCGCATAAGTATTCTGTTGTTGATGTTGTTGTTGTTGTTGGGGTTTACGAATCTTTTGGTGGTTGCTAAAATATATTACAGTAACTTTGTTGCCGTTGTTGTGATGGCGGTTAAATTGCTATTCCATTTTGTTCATTATTTGATGCTGACTTTGTTGTTGTCCTTAGATTATATACTGTTTGTTTGGGTTTGACAGTGCTTAGCTAGGGTGGTCTGTACTTGCAAATAAATGCCCCATATACATAGTATGTAGATACGCATGTACTTATTTTTTTGATGTAGTTGCTTAAAAATCATGAATGCCAACCTCAATATTTAAAAATAAAATAAAAACAAGTAATTTTTAAGCAAAAAACAAACCCGACTTCAATTCTGATATAAAAATTGATTTCTTCATTATCAAATCAAACCTCGGAGGTGCCACATTTCCTTCAAAAAAAAGATTTGTAGAAATCGGTTTACGTAGTCGAAAGTTATGCGGTAACATACTTACATGAAAAAAAAAATATATTCCGACGAATTGATAACCTTCTCCTTTTTTTGAAGTCGGTTAATAAAAACTCGTACTTCCTCCCTCTATCCTACATATGTATGTATGTACATGCAGATTAGGGTGGTAA
>NW_023458556.1:52763804-52780520 GCF_013731165.1 Rhagoletis pomonella | reverse complement strand
AAAAAAACATCCATAAAATATTTCAGTTGGACACCAAATCCGGTTTATCCTGTTGCTTTGCTGCTTTCCTTCCGGTTGCCCAATCATACTCGGCCACCCTTTCACACCGAAACGCGCAGTTAAAAATTTACAAAGCATCTTCGAGTCGCAAGAAGAATGCAGGCAAGAATAACAAGCTATAATGCATAGCTAAGAAAATCAAAAAGGAAACAAAAATTGGATTACGAGATGGTTTTTCAAATACGAGTATGTATAACAAAGTTCTTGCTGCTGCCTACGAAAGGCAACAACGGCGAGGACGTCAAAATTTAACAAACAAGAAAAAGTGTGAAAAGGTGTGACTTTTTTACTTTCGCAAATTTTTCTTTGGATACTTTTGCTTAAGCCCGGAAGAACAATTTCTTCTTCTGGTGTAGATATTTTTTGTTTTTTTTTTGGTTAAGATTTGTCGGCGACGGCACAAATGTCTACAGTGTGTGTGAGGGTGCGTTTGACATTTTTTCTGTGGAAATGTAAAATTGGGTTTGCTGACTGTGTCAGTGGCGCACTGCTAAAATGACTGAAGTGAGGTGTTCAGAGGAGTCCACGAAGGCAGTGCGGACTATAAAAATATCATCAAAGCAAGAAGATTTGTGTTACGCACACCAAATTGAATTATCCTTCGGCATCCTGTGGCAATTGCCCGAGCTACTGTTGCATGCACACATACATAATACGTATTTATGCACAAAGATGTCGCTGGGAGGAGGAAAAGCGGAAAGTGAGATTTATTTCTTGAAAATTTAATTTGCAAAGCAAGTGAAAAGGGGCAGATTGCCTACACACTGAGCGATGTTGACATCTTGGGAAAAATTTAAAACGCAGTTGTGAATGAGTATATCTAGCGCAAATCATAAGCGAGAAAATACAAGCTTATTACACATATCATATCTATTGTTAATCTTATGAACACAAGTAATTTCTATTGATACATATTACAGCATTTCACATGCGGAGGCAGAGCCAGAATTGACAGGAAGTACTGGGATTAGGAAGTAAAAAATATATATATATATATACATATAGGTATATATCTCTGTCAAAAACTGTCACTTTCATTCGGCCAGTTGACAATTCTTCACAATTTTGCGACAGCCAGTCAGCAGAGATTTGGGTCATCTCAGGAGCATAAGTGTATAAATGCCCTCTGCATGGATTATCCGTCAGGTTAATACCGTTAACAATATTGTTGGATGTTTCCCCTACATCGCAGTACTACTCTTTTGTTTCCCTCTCTCGCACTATGAGCGTTTTTCATTCAATAACCAAATTTTCACAAAAAAAGAAAAATAGAAGAACTTTCAAAATTTGCCAATGTCGCAATTTCAGTTTAGGTTTTTGTAATGGCCAAATGCACAGTTCTTTTGTCGCTATATACATATGTTCAACTGTGATTATATTTATCTCCCTTTGTCATTTTAATGCCGCAAATTAATACAAAAAAAAATTAATTTTGTGGGAGCTGCTTACAGGATTTGTTAAAAAGGATATTGAAGTTGGGAAATTGGCTCTAAACAGTAGCTGTGTGGTCACCTACATCACTTATTGACAAGCCGCAAAATTTTAGGGTATTTGTTTATGAATGGAATTGTGCTGCAAAAAGGACGAACATGTCGATGTGACAAGGTGTGAATGAATAGCTAAATGCAAAAACTGAATGACACATCAGCGGTTAGGATAATCTGCATAAATGACTTTACTGGACAACCGCATGCATCTGTACATATATCAATGTATGTACGAGACCTAATCGGTAACGTTTAAGCTGATTGTGGGATTGAGAGTAAAGTGCTTAACATGATGCCGCTGACATGGTTGTCTGCATGTACTCTTCTTCTTTTTATTCTTCTTCTTCTCCTTCTTGATTGGCGCTGTCATCACCTAAGCAACTCTGGCCGAGCCCAGCAAAGTAGGCCAGTCGTTTCTTTTCTGTGCCACCTGTCGTCAATTGGAAATGCCAAGTGAACCAAGTATTTATCTACCTCCCATCGCAGAAGAGCCCTTCCCCATCCTTTCTTTCCAGGATCATGATCCGCGTTCAATACTTTCAGAGTTGAAGCATTTCTGTCCATTCGTACGACATGATAAAGTCACCGTAGCCGTTGGTTAATAATTCGCCGCACTAGGCCCCTAAATTTTCGCATATCAAAGCCACGAGGGCACTAATGGTGTGTACACCTTTGGCAGTCAGTCCCAATATCTTGAGAGGGATGTATAAAAGATAGTTAGACCAATAGTCACATACTGGGCTTGGATCTCGAGAACCACACCAGCTAAGGTAAGGCAATCTCTTATCAATCTTCAAGGTCTGGCGTGTGTACGAATCATGGGGGAACTACGCACATCTCCAATGGCAGAACTGGAGGTGATTCTCGAGCTCAGCCCGCCTCATATTACCATAGAACCGGTAGCTAAACGAACTATACTGAACTTCACTGAAGAAGGGTTTGGAAGAGGTAAAACCTTATCATGAAGGAATAGACACAAGCTAGACGCCAAAATTCCATTACCTTCTTTCCTCAGAGATGATACGCCGAAATTAGGGGACTTATTAGGCTATAGTATACAGACGACTCCAAAACTCCACACCACAGGCATCTACGGGCAAAGGCTGAAGCTCTCGATACCTATGGGAGCGTACTCGAGTATCTTTCAAGCGGATTTCTATGTCATTAGCCTGTGTGCAGAAATCAACCTACGAAGGAATTACTGTCGTGAGAAGATTCTAATATTGGGTGATAACCAGGTAGCCTTTCAAGGCCCTCCTCATCATTTGACGTCAAGTCCTCTTTGGTTCTTGAGTGCATTGATAGGCTGAATCTCTGAGGATAACGAGGAAGCAGACCGTCGACGCAGAACGGCGGCCGCCCGTCTCCAATAGGGCCTAAGCCCTTCCTTGTGATCGGACCTAGCACAATCAAGAACGAGTTCATGAAGGAGAAGAAAAGACCCAGCGAACTCAGAGAACAATACTGGCGTAACACCGTAGGTCGACGAGAGGCTTAAGGCTTACTGGGAGGCTAACCTTATAAGATACAGGGAAAACATAAACTTCCATAAAAATAGGTAAAGCTAGGGATCAGGTCGAACGAGCTACATATATCATTTCTGTGAATCGATCGCGGAGGCTCCTTTACACCAGCTTCGCGAGTACGAGGCGGTTGCAAGGAGACGGGAGAGGTTCCTAGGCCAACTCTGGACAAGTCTTCAATTCATACAAATCGCTAACCCCTGGAGATCGCTTCATATTTCTGGGATCTCTAGGGATGGATGAGGTTCTATGAATAGTTTACGGCACAATAGGTCTCTTGGTCGCAACGCATGCCTCTACATCAATCTATCTAATCTATATAACTGCCCCCGTGATTAGATTAAATAAATCTGATGGAAGGGAGTCTCCCTGTTTGAAACATACTTTGGTATAAAACGGCTCGAGGAGATCCTTCCCAATTTTGATGGAGTTGGTGGTATTGCCCAGCGTCATTTTAGGCAGACATAGTAGTTCCTCGGGGAAACCAAATTGACAAAACTCTGTTTCGTGCTGTCGCATGTAGCTTTGATAGAGGAAATAGATGGAGTGTGTCATTCCCATTCTCGTGAGTCTGGAGAATAGCTGGTCTATGGTGGATTTTCACACAATTACCTAGATAACACCTTGTAGCCTATAATTAAACCGCTGAGCCCGCAGTAGTTGGCGCAGATGGCGTGGTCGCCTTCCTTGTCGATTCAGCAGAGCACACTAACATAAAATCCAGTCGTCGGCATGAGTTCAGCTTAGTTGTTTTACAACCGCGTAAATGCTATTCGTACCTTGTCATAGTCAGGAGGTGAAACATCGACGCCCTCATCATCGACTGGGGGCTTTGGTCTCTCTTCTCCATCTCTACTATCAGTGCTGCTGTAATTTAATATGTTGAAAAAGTGTTCCCTCCATAATTTAAGTACGTTCGGGACATCAGTCATTAAGGGGCAATGGTTGTTCTTACGGGAGTTCGCCTTGGTCTTGAAACCTAAGTCGACCATAAGTCGCCTGAATCTCTCGTAAAATTGCCGTTTTTCCTGTCGGCTTTCCTTCAGCCTTGGCCAGAAATAGACAAACATAAATAAGCAATTCTATTCTGTCAAAGTCAAATATATTTAAATAAGTATTTGTTATACTTAGACCTTGTTTAACATTTATTAAGGAACCAGACTGCGGGTATTTTAGATCGTAGCGTCACACTTTCCCCATTCCTAATATTTCAATGCATTTGCTGTACAAAACGGGCCATTAGTACTTTCTTTAAAACAAATACTGAAATAAACTTAGGACTTAACACCTTTTTTTAAGCTAAATAAGGGCAAATAGTGCCCTGATTAAGCCCAAAGCCAAACAAGATTTGCGTAAAGTGTGCCGCGTGGTCTACATATTTACATATTAAAAAAAAACAAAAAACTACCAACTCAAATACGGCCACAGTGACTGATGAGAGTATTCGCAACCGACACGACGACAATTGAAAAGTGTAACATATCGCTGTAGCAAAAAAAAACTAAACAGGAAACGCAATTTGCATTTCATGTCAAATTTAAAAATACAGTAGCAACAACAACATCTACAAACAAAAAAGTGTTGGCAACAACATTAATGACAAGCAAATAAATAAATCCTACTTAATGTCACAATCAATACGGTAAAGGACACTGACTGATGCTAAACCCAAAAAAAAGGAGTAAAGCATTAAAAGGGAAGGCTTGCCATTCGAGTTTAGCGCAAAGGGAGAAACAGTTCAGTGACGCCACTACGCACAACAACTTACCAAAAAAAAAAAAGTAAACTTAGGCAAATTTTAAAACTTTAAAATGCAAAGAAACACCAATATCGGGGTTGTTCGTGGCAACCCAAAACCCATAGCACACTGAACCCCGTATTCGTATTGAGCGAATGTTTAAATGAGTGCATGAAATGTGAACCCCTATTAGGACGCATTTAACTGTTCATTTGAAGGTTGCGCTTGCTGCCCAGTGATGTGTTAAATCAATGCAATAATAAATAACAACTGAACAAAGTAACAAGCGACAGTAGCGCAAGCAACAGTGTTGCAGAAGAAAGGATGCAGCCACTCGAAAAAGGGCTCAGCTGGGTTCGAGCAGCAAGCAACAACAGCCCAGCTGACTGTCTGTCTGGCTGACAACGAATGCTTGTTGCAGTGGAAAAAAGTTAGCAGCGGCGAGTTTGAGTTTGAAAAGTATAACGAAGGGCGCATTTAATTTTAATCCTCAAGAAACATACGTTTTTTTTTTTTGCTTTGCTTCACTTTTTTTTTGTTCTTCCGCTATCTTGCTTTCGGATAAAGGCGCATTGATAGGCGCACAAGTGGAACGCACAATTGTCGAGTTGTCAGCAGCGTCACGCGGCGAACAGAACAGACGCAGAGCGTATGGATATAATTGAAAATTGGTGACGGGACGCGCGCGAACGCCTTCAATAATGAAAATAATAATTTGGATAATATTGCGCTACGTTTGGCTAATAAAAGTTGCCATTGGCAACACTCTTCCACAGCGGACAGTCAATTGAGGCTAAGAAGGTGAAATGTTGACAGTTTATCACTTAATTAAATGACAACTGAGGCTTACTTTATAGATATTGAGGTGGTCCACAAGAGATCGAGCACTAGCATGCAGCTGAGTCTTATGCAACTAAGCTGGTGGTCACACGTGCTTGAGCAATGGACTTTTTAAGGGGTTGCGAAAATATTAAAAACTAAAGTTTTGTAGAATTCGCTTTGCGCCGCTAATCAACCACAGTCGCCACCAATCGTCGTCGTCGTCCAAAGCCAATTCGTTTGTCCTAGGGGTGCATCGCAAGCAAAATTTATTAATTCTTACCTTTATAAATGTACTTACTAGTACATCCGCATCCTTAAATACAAACTGACATATTTAATAACATACCACTCAGCGCGTCTCTGCATTAACATTAATTGCACTCAATGTCCTCTTGTGCGGCTGATGTGTTTTTCACTTTCCCTAAACATTTGCATGCATCGATTCGGCAGCTGGCTGACAGGCTGGCTGTCCGATTCAACGTGCCTGGCTGTGGAGTTTGCTGCTGTGTGATGCGCCACCGCGAAGCCGCTACCGCATGTGTGGCCAAACGGGGTCACCACCAATAAGCTCGGTTGTGGCTTGCTATTGCCTTTGTTCGTTGCTGGATGCACCCCAAAATTGCCAACCGGGTGTCCCTGCTTTGGAATTGTTTCTTTAAACTCGACTTTTTATTTCGCTTTTTTTGTGGTATGGCACCCTGATCAGTTGTATTTTACTCAGGGATGTGGCTATGGCTCAACACCCTCTGCATTGGTGGTTGCAAAGCTTTAGTCTTTACGCTCCGTGCCATTATTATTTTCTATAATGAGATGTTTCTCCACTGATGCGGGAGTAGTGATGAATTGAAGAAAGAGAACAAAATAAAATAAAAAAACAATCGCAAAAATCGTCCAAACTCAATCTGTTTGAATAGTAGAGAATGTAATGCGACTGCTTAGTTAGGTAGTGGGTGGAGGTATCGTTGTCGACAATGAAAGTAGTTTATGGTTTGCAGAAGGTAACTGCACTGTGTGTAATTTTCTTCTATTGAAAGACCGAAATTTTATCCAAATGTACAAACTAGACTTGAATATTCGGTATTATAAAAACTGGACACAATCTTTCGGTGTTTTGAGAAGTGGACAAAATTTTTTTTTTGGTAATTTAAGAATTGGACATAAATTTTGTAACTTCCGAACAGGTCATCAAGTTTTGGTAAATTAAAAATTGACATACAATTTTGGTATTTTAAATTTAAATTGTACTTTGATATAATTTTTAAATAATTTAAGAATCGGACATGAAATTTAGGTAATTTGTATGATTTAAAACATGGACATGAAATTTTGAGAGTGTAAAAACTGCACGTAGCTTATTGCTAGTTTAAAACTGGACATAACTTTTTGATGATTCAAAATTGGACATAGTACTTTGGTAGTTTAAAAACTTAACAACCATTTTTGGCAATTTAAAGACTAGACATAAAAATTCTGTAATTTAAAAACTGGGCATACAAGCTAGGTAACATAAAAAATTGCGCATCAAATATTGGTACTTTAATATTGGTAATTTTTGGATAATTTAAAAATGGGAATAGAATGTTGATATTTAATTTGCAAAACTGAAAAGAGAACCTGGGCTTAAAATTTTGGCAATTTGGGTTATTTAAAATATCGAGATGAAATTTTTGTACTTTAAGGATTGTACATACAATTTTGATACTTTAAAAACGGGGCATACATGGTATGTAGTATAAAAACCAGGAATAAAATTTTGATAGTTGAAAGTTTGATAGTTTAAAATCTGGCCACGAAATTTTTGCAACTTGAAAAATCGTCATAACTTTTAGTGACTGGATATAAAATTTTAGTCATTTAGAAACCCGGACATATGTAATTGGATACATTTTTTTGGCAATTTAAAGTCTGTATACCAAATTGTAGTCATTTAAAAATTAGGCATTTAAAAGCCAGCTATTAATTTAGTTCATAAATGATGGATACACAATATTTTGAATGGTAAAAAGTGCACAAAATTGTCTATTAAAAGAAATATTTTTTAAAATTTTTTCTTGAAAATTTTTTCACATAAAAAATTTTTGATAAAATATAATAATTTTTAAAAATATGCCACCTCAAAATAATTGGAAATGGGGGGTTTTAAAACAATAAAATCTAAAAATTAAAAAGAAATTATATGTAGACGAAAATAAATAAAATAAAGAATATATAAAATTTAATCTGAAAATGTAATGAAAGTTAAATAAAAAAGGAAAAAAATAGATTAAACGAAAAATTTCGCAGCCCGATTAAACAAAATGCGAAATTATAATGAAATAAGTTTCCAAATTATTTATATGAAATTAAAAAATAATTTTCTTATTAAATAAATAAAATGTCAAAGCTAAAATAAATTTAAATAAAAAAGAAAAAATATTAAAAACAATAAAAAATATATACAAAAAATTTCCTGAATTTTAAATGATATAAAAAAAAAATTTTTTTTTCAAAACAATAAAATCCAAAAATTAACAATGTGCAATTAAGAAAGAAACATAACTAAAAAAATACATAAAATAAGTTCCCAAAAATACATATGTATTTTGCTTTTAAAACAATAAAAAGTTAAAGTTAAATCAATAAAAGAAAAAAAGAAATTTATGAAAACAGTAAAAATTTTCGCTGGCCTAGGATTCGAATCTTGGATCCCTCTCAGTGCTGTGCTCACTCCGCCATTGCGACTGTTGGAGCAGCACGAGTAAATTGATGTCTCCATTTGAAGCATGCTGAAGTACATTTTGCCAAAAGAGCTTTTCAACACGAAGGTTGCCAGAATGAACAAAATCAAACAAACTATCTTGCTCAATGCCATTAAATTGTCTTACAAAAGATTTGCAATTATCTTTGCCGGAATTGCCCAATAAATCAAAAGAGAACGAATTTTCACTCACTTAATCACTAATTCGGCCCACAGTACGCCCGGAACACGTGCACTCCGTGCCAGTGCCCACAAAAAGTTGGTGAAAAAAGCTCAGCCAAAACATGACATCCTTACTATTGTTGCCGCCGACGACGATGACGATGATGATGCCAACTCGATTGTGTTATTCGCATTGTTGTGCACATTATGTTTGTATTTATTAAATAGTCTCGCATATGCGTAACGGTGTTGTTATAGCATGTTTGTACCGTTGTTCGGTGTTGTTCTACGTGCCCACTTATTGTTTGATGTGGATTTTAATTGAACTCAAGTTTTGGTTTTCGAAAAATGCCAACCCACACACGCAACTGGCACACATTCACATACACAAACATCACAGAAAAAATATGCATAGAGGAATTCATCACATTCGTGGGCAATTTAAATGGAATTCCAAATAGAAATGAATTTTGAATAAAAACACGTTGCACTCATTAAAAAACCAGAATGCAAAACGCAAAAACTCACGCAGACACATTCACCAGTCCATGTCAAATGGTATCGTTAAGTAGGCATTGAAAGTTTGTGTATGTAGTTCGTATGTTGGGCAAACCACCCTCTTAAGCCGCCACACACTTCCTGCCTTTTGCGTACTTAATGCGGCCACACTGTACAACAGCCACACGGATGTCAGTCAGCCCAGCCCAGCCCGTCCTCATATTGGCCACGTTTGCGTTAGCGCGCGCGATGCAAACAAAATTTAAATCGCATATGTCACTCAATGACGCAGAAGAAAGAAGGAAATTGAAAAAATAAAATAGGCAAAGGTAAGAAAGGGGTTGCATGACGCAATGCACAACGCGTCGGTTTCGATTGCGTTTTTTATTATTTCACATACAACAATGCAAAATTTGACAGTTGAACTGTCAGCATCTCATTGCAAATCGTTGATGACGTTTCAAGTTTTATTTTGTTGTTAATTTGAATTTGATTAATGATGCTCCAAATAATGACACGTTACGCTGCGTTGCACAGCTCGAAAATGTGGCTCTGTAAATGCAACAGCGGCAGCGGCTTCCCTGCCAGCGGTAACCAAGCACATCTGCACCTGCTAATATTTTGATCATTTAGTGCGGCTATGCGTGTGCGCTAGTTAGAAAATAATATAAATGGTATGTTCCATTAGTTTTCGTGGCAGCTGTTGCAGTGATTCTCAATTTGTGCTCAAGAAGTTCAGTCATTTGTAAAAAAGGGTTAATCAATTAGTTAGGTTCACTGTTTTTGAAAAAAAAAAGATGTTGTTCTGGGATGGGAAATTGCATTCTTCATCTCAGAGCTTGCGGATGAATTTGGAGATGTTCTGTAGTAGAAACATCGTCGCGGAGTGGGTTATTGTTGGCAGTCAACAAGGGAGTGTTCGCTCTTAATTTTCTGCTGGCTTGTGATCGTTAACGACTTCCTGCAGGAGCTAGATAGGGAGAGTTTTCAGCTTACTATCTATGCAGATGACGTGCGTTTTTTGGTGAGGCGAAGGTAGCTGAATATCTCCTATTGGTTTGTTGATTGCAGTGTTTTCTAGTCGCTCCCTAGGACACAATTAGCTCATTTTGTGCCGCTTTGATGCACGTCCTACGTTGCTAGGTCAAACCATTCCACCAGTTAAATATGTTACCAGGTGGTTGCCTTATATGTTATGTCTAATATTTGAAAGGCCGAGACATTTTCCTCGCGAACTTCTAGTTGACAGATGCGCAAATCCTATTATGGGGTAGTCCTATTTTTGTTGTATCTTTGCCTACGGGTCAATGCCAAGTTATGGTTGCTACAATTTTATACACATCTGGCCTCGGTCTGCTAAGCTTGTCCAAGGTCTTCGTGCTGTTATGGTCAGGTCATAGTTTTCTCCATATCTTACCGGTCTATATATCTAACCACCTGCGTCTAGCCAGTTCAACAAAATACGAAGTAGTCTCTCTTTGGACTATTCCAAGGGGACTACCCAGCTTCACCACTTCGCATTCATCCAAACCGACTCCATCCCTCGCCAGATTATCGGCCTTCTCATTGCCTTCTATGTTCCTATATCCAGGAACACAGACAAGAGAGCTGGTTGTTTACTGAGACACTATTGAATTTACACTTTACTCTTGTACCCGACTCTATTTCCTAGAATTTAAAAGGTTTCTAGGATCCTTAGAATTCCGCTTGGAAAATGCTTGCATATTTTTCTGACCGCAGAGATAGAGTAACACCGAGTGTCTCGGAGTAGACTCTCACTACCACAACGCAATCGATCTTGGACCCGTCGGTGCATAGAAAGATAGCCTATTGGTCGGTGCGCGGTATCCGCTCCAGTCTCTTCTGGATGGGAATTACACTTGCACGTTACAGCTGAAGTCCAAATTGCCAACCATATAGTCTGTCGTCCCATTTTACTGCATTTCATTTATGATCAACCTACATATGTCATGCTTTCTATTACTTGATCCAAGGCTATTGCAGGACACGCCGTGAATCTTTCCTTGTAAGACAAACTCCGCTTCTTCTCAACAAAATGTGTAAAATAGCAAATGCGGATCTTAACCCAATTTAGAGCACTTGCTTTCGGTTTCGGGTCAAATTTTGAAGAACGGTAAAAAGGCATTTACTGCCTTATTCCGCTTCAGTGAAGCCATTAGTAAGATATGGAGGCTCTCTCTGAAAATTATTTCTCAGCTTGATAATAACATAGTTAAGTCTATAATATTCTATCAGGTCCACTTTCGGTAAAGACTGCGCCATTTAGGCAACTACTTACACCGCATGAAACGGTCTGCTCTTATTGAATTCTAGAACTGGCTGCTGGTGAACTTACCAGCACACTTTGGCCTGAAAATAGACTCTTTGTGATACCACAGAGACCTCGAAAACCCTCTACTCCTTCCTGGAATAGTTTGTGGAGTTAGCGAATCTGAGTATGTTCCACTTTGCCGTTGCGCTTAGATCGTTTAAAAATCCTGTACCCAAAAATGTTTGTCGTCTCCAACATAGTGCCGCCATCGATTTGCACAGCAAGTGCCTAATAGTCTCAGGTACTTCATCAAAGCAGCTTCTGCAGAAGTGAATGTGGGGCACTCCTAGCCGCTCTGGGTGTCTCCCTAAGAGAAAGCCATGGCTTCTTTTAGTAAAGATTCTTTAATCCTGAGCTTTCAGGAAGTGACTCTCTACTCGGTATCTCTGTGTGATATACGTTTTACTAAAAGTGAGCGTTGCTAAGCAGTGATCCTTATTGTTCGGCAAGTTTTGGTTATTAAGAATAGTAGTATGGCCACTTACTATTGTTTTGTTGCAGTCTTAGGGAAGCATTTGCGGCGAATTGCATGCTCATTAAATATATTGATATAATGTTCAGTATGACATTGATGACCTCTGAGGGTGTTGCCCGCAAGGCACCATAGTACAGATTAGCGCCATTTTTTCGTTCCTTCTGCAGAATGATATCGTCTTTTTCTCTAAGACTGGCCACCAAACACCTACGTCATAGAGAAGTACAGGTCTGACTACCACAGTATATAGCCAGCGTACAACAACTGGGACAGCATTTAGCCGAGCTTCTAATCCTATTTCGGTGTGCGTTTTGATGATCTTACGAAAATAAAGGGATCAAGCCCAAGTTTTTCAGATTGGCACTACGCCAATATTCCTATACCAACATGAAAGACTCATTGGTCTGTACCCTATACAAATTGGGACTCATTTTAGAGTTGTAACCCTCATTATGAGCTCTGAAAGGAGTCAAAAAAGAACATATTTCCCTTTTAAGAAGGGCACGCCAATATGAGTCCAAGTCACGATGCAGAAAATTTCTGTGGCGCCATTCGCTGACCGTTAACCCTCTCTTCGTCAATTTTATAGCAATAACCCATTCGCTGACGTCACGCAATACTTTTGTTTACATTCACTGTTGCCAACTTGGTGCTTTTCGCAGTAAATTTACTGCGTATTCAGAACGCGAAAAATTGCTTGTCGAGCAAGAAACGTTGATTTTTATTAATTTGAATCGGCATCCTTACAATAAAATTTTTTATGCATATAAAGTCCATTAAATAGACCAATAAAAAGTTGGTGATTTTTACGAGAAAAATCGCAATTTTTCTTGAGTTTAAGTGATTTTTCAAATTCAAAACTCGTCAACACTGCCTTTTGTGCGTTTCTTCCTCTTCTTCTCGTTGAATTCGTCTTTGCTCTCTCGTTCATGTATTTGATGACGTCACGACCGGTTGCTCTCAGCTTGATTGGCGCAATCTTGTATTCTATCATTCTTGAGTCCAAATTGGGCGTCATATTAGAGTCTGAAATATGACGCTTTCTGAGTTTTATTAGCAAATATTCTTAATGATT
Organism: Rhagoletis pomonella; assembly: GCF_013731165.1. Taxonomy (NCBI): domain Eukaryota; kingdom Metazoa; phylum Arthropoda; class Insecta; order Diptera; family Tephritidae; genus Rhagoletis; species Rhagoletis pomonella. The sequence continues at coordinate 52,767,611 of NW_023458556.1, read as the reverse complement.
TTGATAATTACTAAACTTTTTATTCCGCATGAGCTTTGTTACTTCTGTTCAGCTCAGAATTTATGACACCAAAAGAATCCGAAATGACTGAAACATAAATTCTGAGCACTCAGACAATTTTTTAAAGGGTAGTCTTTTGGGCTGACTTGCAATGTCTTTCCAACCTTGGGTTTTCCAACGCTTGGAGATATGGTTAAATGTGGGAAGAACGCTTATTATAATTTTGAGCAGCCAGTTTGAGTTGCACTCCATTGATTTATGCGTTTGCATTAGTGCGATACCTTCAGGGCCTAGTGATTTGTGTGCTGGTTATGAGCTCCGCGATAGGAGGTTGGTCATTAGCCCCATCGGTCTTTTCGCCATACTAGTGGTGTCCGAGTCGTGTACCTACCGAGACAGATCCTATCCCGCTGCTGAAGTCCCATCACCGGAGGCAGTGGCTTGGTTAAAAGCTTTCCTCCTCCTGTAAAGCTGCCCTCACCTTGCTTACGCACAATTCTTACACAGTTTGGCCTCATGCAAGGTAAGCAAGTTAGACGTCTGTGCCATTTTATTTCGGTGAGCAGCATTTTTGCAAGTAGCTTTCATTCGTAACGTAGTAACTAGTATCACAAAAGACAACTTTTTATTGCTCCATGTGTTTCTAAAATCCAGAGTAACCACTTTAAACTAGCCTAATCTTATTCTGGCGACACATGTGTTGACTCTGCAGCTGAAGCTTACTAACGCGCCTATAATACATACATACATATGTATGTACGCGATTCTCCACCTGCACGCAGCTAAGCAGGTTGTGACAGCAACAATAAAAGAGCTGCTAGCGCATTAAATAAAATCAGTGCCGCCATCAATTGAACACAAATGTGACACCGTCACCAAGTTGCCAGCGAGCGAACGGTGCGAACTGATTTAAAGCGTAGCATAGCGCGGCGTACATGGCGGTAATTATGCAATATGCCGCATGATTTATGCTGTTCAAATGCTGAAATTCTCACACCCCTTTCACAAAGCAATGGAACTTGTAACAGTTTTACAATTTCACAAATTCACAGTTGATATGGGCGAATGAATTTTTTATAAGCGCAGAGCGCCACTGAAGCATTTTGATAACTATGCAACCTACATACATACATATGTATGTATTGTAGAAAGGTTTAGAAAGGTATACTTTTGCACAGATATACATACAGATATACAAAAGGGTGAGCGACAAATTGCCGTGCACAGGAGAGGGGCGCGCACCCTTTCGGCGCGTATATTAACTTCAATAAATTTTACAAACACAGAATGAGTTGAATGCATTTGTACAACGCCAGGCGGGAAAAACAACAATAAAGGCTGCGAGTGAAAAGAACTGCCAAATTTAATAATAAACGCTACTTCGCGCCTCTGAAGCAGCAAGGAAATATAGAAATAGAAATGCTGACAGGCGAGTGGTCCAGGGGAGCATCCTTTTTTTATTCCGGAGCGCACTTGTGCACAAGGATATTATAAGTTTGTTCGGATATCGGTTATTTTTGTAAAAGCCAAGCGAGTTGGACATAGGACTTATTCACACCAAAATTCGCAGAGTGCAGAGAGAAGTCGATAGAGTCATGTCTGTCTGTTCGTCCGTCTGTACGTGGACACGATAACTCGATAAAAAATTTAGATATCTCAACAAAATTTGGTATGTAGGTTGCCCACTAGATACTCAAGATGTAGGCCAGTACTGAAAATGTACAAAATAATGCAAAATAAACAAAATTATGCAGAACTAATAAATAGTTTCGGAGACAATTGCAATTTTGGTAAACAAATTTAGTTCTTATAAAAAATATAATAATTATAGGTTAGTTAGTTAGTCAGTTAATTTTCTGGGTATACTAGAACGATCTTTTGTATCTCTTTAAAGGAGTCCCTAACCCAATGTGGCCAAGATACCTTCGGCTTGCCTAATGAATCCCAAAAGGGCCTTCGTAGACAAATTCCTAATAACAGAAGATTCCACCATCGAAGATTTAAAATAAATCAGTCTTTGTCTGGCTAAAGCCGGAGAGTGACAGAGATATGCTCCGAAGTTTCATCAGCCTCGAGGCAGAGCCGGCGTTCCGGCAAGTGAAATCGCAATTGTTTGTGACCAGTCAGATACCCAGAAAGTGGCCTGATGTTATTTCTATTTGGTAGGTCATTGTCGTTTCTTTTGAAAGGGTAGCCGAAGAGCCTGGCCTATCTAAGGCCTCCCTCCGCTCCCCACTACTTACTGCGTTGTGCGTGTACCCACTCAGTAATTATGGCTCTCGGACCACTTTAGACCTCAGAATGTTTCAGGTCCCGAACAGGCAGTTAGCGATCCTTCACGTGCTAACTCGTCAGCGATCTCGTTCCTTGGATTCCGCAATTGCCTGGTACCCAGCACAGTGTTACCGTGGCAAAACTTGTAGTGTGCCGCAGTCTCTAACCAACTTGGATTTGATAGTACCGAAAGGAAAGTGCCCGAATGCCTGCTTGGCTATCCGAAAACATAACTAAAAATGCGCCCTTTAAGCTCCTTTCAAGGTTTAATTTTGCCCAGTTTAAGATTGCGACTATTCCAGCCTGAAACACCGTTTGCTCATGTGAATTGAAAGTTTGGTGCTAGGTCTAAAGATGCCAGCACCCGCTCTATCCGCCATCCTTGAACCGTATGTGTATCAGCGTACATATCTGAGACCAAGGGCAGGGAGCCCTCGCGATCGGGGATTATCACTTGGAATTTTCTGCCAAAGCAGACCTCCTTAGTCATGGAATCAGAGATTCCGCATATTTCCTACCCTGGTTTCTTCTCATGATTACCTGCATGAACCTTCTTTGCGAAGAAGCCGTCGTTAGATAATCGAAGTTGCAGCTCCCTCCTGGATAAAAATATAGAGAGGAGTCCTTCCCAGGAGCGACTCTAGGCCGCAGTTGAACACGTTCTTATAGTTCCAGTGATGGATAGACATGCCAATCTTTGCAGTTTTTTAAGGCGAAGTATGGCAGTTTTTTACATTGTCTTCCGCCACCACGCTATGGATGCATAGGACACAATCGGACGGACGATCATACGGTAGAGCCACTCAATCAGCCTTGAGCTCAAACCCCATTTCCTACCAAAAAGTCTTCTGCAGGCCCACATGGCCCGTGTGGCTTTAGCAACCGTTCTGTCAAGATGGGAGTTTCAATTAAGTGTCTTATCTAGCGTTATCCCCAGTTATTTGACCTCATCGGAGTATTCAAGTATAGTCCCTCCATGAGTGACCGTACCAAGGTTCGGTTCATACCTTGTTGTAAACGGTACCAGAACAGCCTTCCGAGGATTTATGCTGAGGCACTCATTGGCACACCAGTTTGAGACCACGCGAAGAGCTGCGCATGTAACGTCGAGACAGTACTGCCGAATTTTCCCGTAACTATATGTAATTGCAAGGTCATCTGCGTATCCCACAACATCGTAACCACAGACTCATGTAGTCTGATTAAGAGGTCATCCACAACAAGTGACCAAAGCAAGGGAGAAAGGCCACCGCCCTGTGGGCAGCCTCTCACGGCTCTGATCTTCACTTGAGTATTCCGCAAGGACGATGTAATTTCACGCTCACGAAGCCAAGCGTCGATCCAACCAACAGTAGTAGGGTCTAAACCACTTTGGACCAAAGCCTTTGAAATAGATCCATAGGAAGTATTATCGAAAGCCCCCTCATAGTCCAAGCAGGTACACAGAGCGATCTCCTTTGCCTCGAAGGCACTTTCGATCCTACTAACTAGACAACTTCTATCAAACTCGGTACAGTTATTTTCCTCGGTACA
>NW_023458556.1:52748431-52763704 GCF_013731165.1 Rhagoletis pomonella | reverse complement strand
AACCATTTCATTAGGCATTTTCGTTTAACTTCTTTTTGATTGAGGATAGGTGTGTCGTAGAGATGGTATGGAATTCTTGAAAAACAAAATTTTTCGATAGGGAAACTTCGTTTCTCTTCAGGAGACTTCCAATAACAATACCCAATTGTTTACCTAACTATTTCCTATTACTAGCTATATTTTATAGGACCCCTGAAAACCTCAAAAATGCGATGGGAAACCCAAACTTGTTATGTTCCAATACAAAACACATAAAACACACACACACTTTGAGCGACATCTAAATATTTTTTGATTTCAAGATAAAAACACATGGGCATATTTTTTTCAGTATAGAATAATCCCAGGGGTGAGCATTAAAAATCCGAATTTACTTTTCTTGTTGGACCACCCTTATGTATATGCATATGTATAACCAATCTATCTATACTATCCCTCTAATATTAGTTTAATAAAACAATTTTTAAGCAAAAAATACAACCGACTTCAATCCACATGTAAGAATTTGGGAATACCGTTAATTTTTTAATGAGCTAATGATTGGAACCAAGCCACATTACTATGGGACCACCTTTCCGATAAAAAAATAATAATTATCGCAAACGGATGGCATTATCCAAAGTTATCCGGTAACATGCATACAGAAAAATTTTCCGATGAATTGATAACCTTCCTCCATTTTTGAAGTCGGTAAAAAAATCACGTCGGTTTTCAATTTTACCCAATTACGTAACCTTCTTCTTGACATTCGGAAACAGCGTCCTTCTCCGCTTAACCTGCTACAGCGCCGAAGTACACTAACTTCTTCACTTTGGGATTAAGAGATTGTAAGTAGTTTTGTTTTTTCAAATTAGGATTTCCATAGAAAGTAAAGAAGACTTGGCGCCAGTAGCCACTCGAAACATAACCAAAATGTCGCACCCAAATTTCCTAAGCCACTTTGCGCTGATTTATCGCACAGCAAACAAGGAAGATTTAGATATGTATGTAATTAAAGCAGGAGTAAAGTGGAGTATAAACAGTGAAAACATTTGTCAAAACATAAATTATTGCAGCAAGGCCACTTCTTTATACAATATTTAAAAAAAAAAAACAAAAAAAAAATGAAAACACACAACTAACACGCAAGTATTTTATGCCAATTAATTCACTTCCAGTAAACACTTTACTTGCTGACCAAAGTGTTGAGCAATTGCGCTGAATTCAAACAAAAAAAAAGGAAACGTAATTGAGACGTCAAAAGCAGCACTGGCGGAAACTCAAACATATGCCACATTTTTTTTTTTTTTTTTTTTAATCTCCTTTTACACTTCGTAATCTTGCGAACAATTTTTCCGGGAAGCAACAGCATTTTACAATCTTCTGGCGCAATTTTCCGGCTGCCAAATGGCAGAGCATAAGCAGTGCGATCCTACCAGGAATCATCAGCACTTGAACTACATAGATCAGCGCGTATCCTTTTACTGCTCATTACATCCTATTTGTTTACACGCTTTGGCCGCTTTCCACTCTGTTTACATATGTTTTGACAAGAGGCGTAGGTGCTCGCTTACAGCATTGTACATTTGTGTGTTAGAGAATTCGAGAGCGAACAAATATATTTGCTGCAATTTGAGTAAACAGGAGTGGCAGTAGCAATGTAATATGGCGCTGCCACTTTTGTTATTTGTTGTTGCTCGCGATCATCAACACCTACTCATTAATAAAGTGAGTAATTGGATATATTTATTTGGCATTTGTACGCCTTATTTTCTAGTTATGCACAGAATTTGAGACGCTTTGTTGCCAGTAATTTGAATTTAATTTTATTTATACTTTAAGCTAAGCTGGTGTTGAATGAAGAAAAAGTAGTAAGCGAATTGGAGTTCCGTTTGTTTTCAGGCAAAATTGCCTTTGTTACCAGATTATATAAATATCGCTAATAGAAATGTTATTCAGCGTGCGAGCGAGAAAAATCGTGATAATTGAGAATTGGATTGACGCAAATTGAGAATAGGAAATTTTGTTTGGATCCAATTTCAGATTTGTTAAGGGAGTGTGTGCTAGTACAATATACACTAGTATGTGTATGTATATGGTCATGGTTAACGGACATAATGTGAGATTTGAAGAATTCACCTTGTCTAGTCAAGGTTTGCGCGGTTTTCAAATTTACACATGACGTCAACAGTTGTCTGAGTGTAGCAGAAAGTCCATGTTTCGAAATGTCTCGAAATAGCCAACTAAGTAGTTGCTTAGATTCTACACTGAGGGAAAAAAATATTAAAATCAAATAGAAACGTAATTGATCTTACTATAAACGTCAACGAAAGTACTGTATATTGGTAAATATTCAATTCAATTACGCGCATATTAAAATGACCGCGTTCGTACTGAAAAAGCATCCATGAAGTGAATAATCAAGACGAAAACTAAAAAAAAAAGTTTAATTCGCATGTTGCCTGCAGTGGAATTCGCCCGCTGCATTACCTTTTCTATAGTTCCGAACCAGCCCTAAATTCGACATATGGGATCTAGTTCGCTTTGCACCCCATTTTCTATAGTTCAGAACCAGTTGTGAACAAAAAAAGTAACAAGATGTTTTCTTTTTGGGTTACCATGGTAGCAATTTTTAATTATTTGCAGAGAAATGTATTTTCAATCTGAAATCAAATTTGTTTGAATGAATGTAAATTAAATTTTGCATTTGAAAACACGTTTATATACCTTTGGATGTAGCTGAATTTGCAGAGGTGCTGACTGTTATTGATTATATTCCAGAAGCTCCCAAAATGTTAAGATGTTAACACAAATTTTAGTTTTGTATTACCAAACTATGAAAAAGCATCTGCGACGTACAGACTGAAAGCGTAGTTGAACCAGAAACCCGCCAAGCAAAAATCTATTTAAAGTAAACAAGCCCCCGCTGCCTCCCTTTTTCAGTAGTTTCTAGTTCAAAATTCGCCAGATGAGATTTAGTTCGTTCTGCATCCCTTTTTCTATAGTTTTGAACCAGTTATAAATTCGTCATTTTAGATATAGATCTCTAAAATTGTTTTTTAAAATTACCACATATTGCTGCTTTTGAACTGGGGGCGATCTAGTTACTATCGGACTGGTTCGTTTTTGGCGATAAAGATCTAGTACGGAACTACAAATTTGGTTCACCAGTTCGGGGTTTCCCTACAGGGTATGAGTGTGTTGTCATCGCTCTCAGAGCCACGCTCTGCATGCTTGGGGTGCGTATGTACACTTACATATCCATACTCAGATGTGAACAGTCAAATACGTGCGTAATAAATTTTGTATGAAAATATTATTTTTAAATACGAATATTTTTGAACGATAATCAAATATAAAGTATTCATTTTTACTATGCATTATTTCCCTCAGTGTAGACATGCCTATTAACAATATTTGGGGCTTTTTTCCATCCAGCACCATTTTAACATAGTGCCAGCGGCAGAGCTCATTTGCTTCTTTCAGATGGTTGTCCTTCTCCTCCACCTGGGCTTGCGAACGAATTAGGCTAATATTGTTTTACTTAGCTGTGATGCTAATCATGGTAGTTCGTTCAGTGTTGTGGGGGGGGGGTGAATCGGGAGACAAGTCTTTTGTATCCCTATAATAGTTCTTAGTCCGTATCTGTGAACCAATTAGGTAACCGATAAGGAACTTGATGTTGACTCTATTTAAAAGATTTTTCACTTTCCTGGCAAAAGGATAACCAAGAACACTAGCCTGTCTAAGGCCCCTACCTCTCTCCAGTTCTTGCTGCGTTCTGAGTTTACCCATGTTTCGATTATGAGTCTCGGCGAGAACCAACTGTGCTCACAAAACCATGATAAAAATATAGTAAGATCAAGGTACATTGAACAGGTAGTATCAGTAGAGCAGCTGATTTGATTTATTTTCAAATTATTTGGTCTCTAAAATGTCAAATATTTTGAATTTTTTCTCACGAAAATTATAAGTTGTTAAAATCCATTTGCTTGTGAAACCTTTTTCCATACAAAACAAGCGATTGAATAGCAGCTTTTGGAACGTTCGCCCAACTCGGCAGCACGACCGCTGATTACTGGGCCTTGCAAAGGATGGATCAATGCTTCGAGAAGCAAACAAATTTACTTGCATCAATTTTTATTTTTTCCAATTTCAATTTTTTATTTTTTATAATTTTTTGTATTTCACATGGCACGCTTTGATTTAGAAGAAAAAATTCAGAACAGTTTTTGACACTTTCGATACCAGAAGCAACAACAAAATACACGTAAATGTTGTTTTTGCTCTACTGATACTACCTGTTTAATGTGCCTTGAGTAAGATAGAACGGCTGAGAGGAAATTTTTAAAATTCTTGACGTTTCCAAGCAATTTAATTTTAAAGCAACAAAAATTTTAAACAATTTAGTTTTTTTTTGAATTTTATATGGTTTTAAAATTCAGGCAAACTTCCCAAAAAAATCATGGCCGACGGATTGAGAGAACGGTTCTACATTTTTTTATCATGCACAAAATGTTGAGCCTTCCCTAGTCAGTTCGTCGGCGACCTTGTTACCTAAGATCCCGCAGTATCCTGGTACCCAGCATAGTAATGCCGTATTCCATGCCGCCAAGAGTTGGAGAGTGTCAAATCCCTCATTTACGAGCCTTGAATCGTTCCTGCCATGAGCAACAACAATTGTAAACAATTTCTTTTTTTAATTTTAATTTTATATGATTTTAAAATGCTTGCAAACGTCAAAAAAAAATCAAGGCCGACGAATTGAGAGGATGAATTTACCTCGTAAAGTTTTCATCATAGCTCTTCCTATTGAATAGGGGCCTTCTGGCCACCTGGCTGTGTGAAAAGATAGCTATAAACACGCCTTTCAACCCCTTTTTAAGTTTCAATCTGTGACAAGCTGAGATTACTAGTACCTCGGCCTTGGTCTCGGCACAAACCAATAACAGCTTTAGTGCTAAAAAAGAAGAAGGATAAGTGCCTCAGCCTGAAAGACCGTGAACCAAATAGCCATTACAATAAAAAGTTTGATGCTATGTCCAAAGACATCTGCCCCTGCTCTGCCCTCCATCTTTGATTCGTCTGTATAACAGTGTACATTACTGGGATCCAATTCAAGTACGCCATTTGGTAAAAACCTTTCGGTCTGAAATTCTGACCAGGAATTTATTTTCAAAGCAAGTTTCCTTTAGTATAGTGTCGGAAGACTTGCGAATTCCGAGACCTGGTTATTTTCTCGAATTCCTTTGTATTGCGTCTTTTTGTGAAGAGTATTATCAGAAACTTTCATTGGTATATGGAGTAGGATCCAACCCATAAGCGACCCTGAGGCCGCTATCATTCATCAGAACCAACCTTTGGCGTAAAACGGCAAGGTTTTAAGCCACCAGCCTATGGAGGCATAATTAGGAGAGAATGCATTGCTGCGAGAGTCTTTAAAATATGCACATTCAAATAAGCTGTTTCCAGAAAGACGCCTCTTGCACGTGCGCCTCGATCAAAAAAGGGTATCACAACGAGCCCAACAGGCATCAGTGCGCCCCATGTGGGATCTAGATGAGGACAGCCACTTTAACTAAACTTCAAAATGCAATTTTGATGCGTACGAACTACCTAGGAAAGTTACCTACTAGTTGGGCATAAATACCTCTTGCTATTCGGGCAAACGGCTTTCTTCATTTAAGCTTTGGCTTTGACAGAATTTGGACAGATCAAGGACCTTTTCTAGTTTGTTCTTATAGCAAGTTATTTTAATTTAAAAAAAGTTTCTCTGAATTAACAAATGCATCGGAAAGATGAACCCAATTGTCGCGAAATCTTTACGTACGTAATTATGAACTATGAACACAACTTTTATTTACTATTTTACATCCATATGTATCTACATCAATTCTCCTAAACAGCTGGTTCTAGTACTAAGTAAACAAAGAATCCAGTGGCCTTAGTGTCATTGTTTAAGTTGTCACTTTTGCTCCAACAACTCTATTTTGATTGAGGCCAATTGTTCTTGTCGTAAAGATTTTCACAAAATTTATTGCCAGATTGTAGGCGCTTGATACTAATTTATTAGTCTACTTATATACAGTATCTTCTTTACTGCACTTCTTTTCCTACATTTTATCTTTTCTATCTGCACTAAATTCCTTTTTATTTTTTGTTCAAATCCACAGTCAGCTGCTACGCAGACGAAAGGCGCAAAAAATGATATAAAACAAAGCGATTGAAATCACTCATAGCCAGTACTTTTGCTTTGCTTCTTCATCTTCCTTATTGCTTCATTTTTTTCGCTTTGCTCTTGATCTCAGTTTTTATTTTGATATCCTTTCTGGGCATGCGACTATAAACAGGCGGCCACAGGATGTCTTCATTCTGGTAGCTGGCCAATACGCACACAGCAGAGTTAGTGTAGTTGTTGCAGTAATTCGTACTAGATATTCGGGTCCGTGCCGGCAATGCGTTACAGCAGCATATGGTGTTCAATATGCCACACTTTTATTTCATTTAATTTATCCTTGTTTTTCATTCAATTTATCGATGCGACTGTAGAAGTATAGGAATTCTCACAAATGCATGTACATATGTACATATGGATGTTCATTAGGGTGGTCCATAAAAAAGTAAAGTAAAAATTTTAATGCACTCACCGCCTAGGAGTGTTCTATACCGAAAAATAGTATAATCCTGTTTTTTATTTTTTTATTTGAAATAAACAACTAAAGTTTTCCATGAATTTTATATGGGAAAAAATTATTAGACCGTTAACGAATTCTTGAAAATCAATATTTTCACTCAGAAGACTCTGTTTCTCTTCAGGAGGCTTCCAATAATACCGAATTATTGTTTTTTTTATACTAACGATTTTTATGGGTTCCCCATTGAACTTTTGGGGATTTTATGGGTCCTTTAAAAAATATCTAATATTCAAAAATGGTTAAATAAACAATTGCAGCAAAGCAAAGTTTTCCGATCGAAAAATATTGATTTTCAAGAACTCTATACCATTTCAACAAAAAATAGTTTTTTTCTCATATAAAATGCATGCAAAACTTTGAGCTTCCGCTTAATATTTTTTGATTTCAAATCACAAAAAATGTCGGTATAGAACAATCCTAGGGGAATATAATTCCGACTTTACTTTTTCATAGTAATTTTTGGACCACTCTAATGTGCATAGTACATATGTATGCATCACTTAACTCACTAGCTTGGCCCATTTGTTGGTGCGTCTGGATGTACCTAGTGTTGTCGCTTGTGTGCCAACCGTCTCCTGTAGTTGCGTGCGGGTGAGTTTTTCAATATTTTCCGGTATCCCATTACTATTTAGTGTCAATGTTGTCAGCTAAATTTGACTTAAAGTTGAGCAGGATAAGCGGATTTATTACTATATAAGCGCGTACATATTTGAATGATGGAATCAATGCAGCATTTCAATTTGGAATTAGTTTAGATTTGGAGGTGACTGCCAATAAAATTTGGGCACTGTAGACATTAGTTGTTGATAGTAGATACATACATACATATGTATATACTCTTATGGGTAACAGGGCTATCGTTTTCACTTCAATCAAAATGTTGCACTGCGTTCTTTTTGAAACACTTCCTCTTTAACAAAAAATACTTCACTTTTTCTTTCCATCGAAATTTTTTTATCAAAGATTTTTTAAATTGGAATTCTGGACAATTCCAGCAAATAATAGTGGGAATTCAGGGCTATTGCTTCTGGCTTATTACATGAAAACACAAATAAAACTATTCCTTATACATTAAATTCATTTTATGGTGGGCCAAAAATGAAAAAAAATTAAAAAAAAAAAACACTTTAAAAAGCTTTATTTTCCCATAGGCAACATAGTAATTTTGTTTTATTAATCTTGTTGTTTGAGATATTTTTTAGAACGGTTTTCTTTGAATGACAGTTCGGAATGTCGTGAAGAAAAGAGCTGAATTTTATGCCATAATTATGAAATAAATTAGTTTTTAGAGTATTTTCATTGTGACTACTTATGCGCAACATAAATGTGGCTAATAGTAGTACTGCAACATTTGAAAAAATACACATGATAGACTAAATATTTTTTTAAACAAAAAGTTTTAGTTTATAAAATTTATTAAATAAAATGAAATTAAAACTTCAAGTCTTAAAAATTGTTTTTAGTTTTTTAAATAAAACTTTGTAAAAATGTATAAGCAACATTTCATAATGGTCAAACCAATAATCATAGACGTTTGAAATTTATACCAGTTCAAATCTAAGGCTCAACCAAAAAAAATATGCCATAAGAAAAGTTTTAGCCCCACCCACTTTAATTCGGGCATGAAATGGTTAAAACATGCACCATATTCATGGGCAAACATTGTGGAAATCTCGAAATTTTTCGCAAGGGTTCGCAAATTAGTACCAATTTGAGAAAAAACTAAGGGTATTCCTGTCTATGTTTTGGTCTAACAAGTGAAATATGAGGGGTTTTTTTTAAGTCTTGGTTAGATTAACAATGTTCTATATAAAAATCTACAATTTAACTTTTCCAAGGTTTTAGTCCAAGGGCCAATGTATGAGGCATAACCAGGCTTTTGGATAAGAAGAGGCGAAAAATGTGGAAACACTTCACTTTGTTAGTAATTCCTTTCAACTTATTTCCCGCTGGCGACAGCCTTGGCCATCATGAAAATCAATAAAAATACCAAAAATCAGAAAAACGTAGAGTATTGCCCATATATTTTTCTCTGGCAGATAGTTATAAAGTCTGTTCGGTCAAGACTCCTAAAACTTCTAGAGATGCGAATTTTTAAGACCCAGAAGCACCCATGACTGCATCCGCCTCTCTACTGTGCTCTTGAGGCCCGACTGTTCAAATGTAGCCTACAGCTAGTTAACTGGATATGAACACTAGGGTGGTCCTTAAATGTAGGAAGTAAATTTTTACATGAGATTTCCTAAACCTCAACCCCCACGTCGATGCTACTATAGTCGAAGATATCATATATAAATTTTGGTCCCGATTGGAGACGGTCGAGGCGTGTCGCTCAGGGGGCAAAGTTCAGATGAGCCTCAAAAAATTTAAATTAATTTTTTGGTCCTGATTGAAGTCGGTTAAGGTGTATCGACGTCTTAACCGACTAATAGGGCTCCAGAAGATAAAGCTACTATCTTTATCGATAGTCAAGCAGCGCTGAAGATCCTATTGGATCTAAAAGAGTGAAATCGTATGAATTGTATGGAAATGTCGCACCACGCTGGCGTCACTGAAGCCCTATCAACTCTGTCACTCTGTTTCGGGTTCCCGAATATAGCAAAATATTGAAGGAAATGAGTCGGCTGATGAGATACGGCACAGTGATGTGAATAGAAGAAGCAGATAGCTCCGTACTACCAGCGTTTAGTCATCACTTTAGGAAAATTGATGAATCCACCGTGGCCGCGACTTAGGACTTGTGGAAAAAACAGGAAGACTGTGAGATCCCAAGAATGTTATGGCGGCGACTTGGTAGGAAAAAGATAAGGGACGTACTGAAACTGAAGAGGTCTACAGTAAGAGTCCTTACCGGTGTCATCACAGGAATCTGTGCTATAGCACCAATGCTTCAACAATGGTGAATACCAACAAGTACTCTCTGTAGAAGCTGCCTTGTTGAGGTTGATTATTGGATCATGAAGAAATTAACGATACCTACTCCTAAATTTTTTTATAAGCATTGAAGTCGGTTGTATCTTTTCCTTAAAAATTAACTGTTGTTTGTTGGTTTTTTTTTTATAAGTTTTCAGCATTATTTCAGTAGACTTAAGCAATCAAAAAATGGGTTTCTTCCGCTATAGCAATTGCAAGAAATAATAATAACAAAATGTCAATTTTCGCTAAAGACTTTTTTAAAAGTGGACTTGTTTAGCGCGGTTCTTTGTCCTATACAAATAAAATAAAATTAAGCTTTGTATTACATTCATTCAATAAAAGCAAATTGTGTGTCCTTTGGCATTCACACATTTTTGCTTTTCATGTACAACGTGGAACTGGGGTAGACCTCGATTGTGGCCAAAGAACGCGAGCCCGCAATGTGGCTTCCTTTTTTGCAGCTGAATACCAAAGTCGCCTTTGTATCCTTGCTGTAGAGTGCACGTACTGGATATACATACATATGTATACGTGTATGTGGCGTTTGCGGCGTCACATGCAAAAAAGGGGTGTCAGTCAGCGCAGACCATATTTCGAAGGCCACCCGTGTCCTTTACACGCATTCTTATTTAGTTTCTCTTTTTTTGTATTTCTATGTGAATTGATTTTTTTTGTTTAATGCTACAATTGCAAATCGAAAGGATTCCACTCTAATAGGAATCATGCTGAGCGCGTCGCAACACAATGAAAATGTAATTTTAATCGAATTGTTTTCTATAAATGTACATAAGTGTGTGCTTATTTGTATGTATGTGTGTGAGTATGTTTGTGTTCATTGAATTTTTTAATAGTTTTGATTTTCTTACTTAATAAGTTCACAGTTAAGGCTATAGCCGCTAGGAGGAATGCCCTCAAATGCAAGCATGTGCCTCTATTTATACCCTCAACATGTGCTTCAACTGATTTTTGTTGTGCAAATATATGAATTGACACAGCATGATGTGCCTTGCTCACTCATTCAGGAGTGAAATCATTTGGAAGTTAAAAGTTCATTTGTGAAGTGTGAAAATGTAGTGGACAAAGAGCTTACATACAAGCGGGGCAGCAAATCGAGAGTACAAAGGGGAAAGCGCTGCAGCGAGTTCTATAAAAATAAAAAATAGCTTCAGCGTGAGCTGAATTTGGCATGATTTTGTGATAGGGGTATTCAGTAAAAAATGCTCGAAAACGGCTAGTGTCACGAAACTTTATTCAATTGTTAAAAAATTTTTATTTTTTTTGTGATATTGCATGGTAAAATCAAACTAAGGCGAATGTAAGTATAGACGTCTGAATTCCTCCACCAACAATAAACGAGCTCTTAGTATGTAATTACATACCGATCGACGTGTAAACAACAAATCCACCTAATCAGCAACCCCAAATTAATTAGTATTGTTTTCTTGTTTTTTTTTTTTTTTTAATTTTACTCGTGTTTTATTCATTTCGCACGTTGTCTGGCAACATTCGCGCCCCCCACCCCCCCTCAAAGAAAAAACAAATAAAAATCCCTTCTAAGGGCTCATGCGTTGGTCAGTTGGCATTGCTAATTTGCGAAAATTCAAAAAGGTTTCAGCTTTCGTCCATGCGTCCACTCCACCTTTTTTTTTGTTTTATTCTACTACCCCAGACGTTTTAAAACTTACATGACATTTACATGTAACGCAAAAACAAATAGAGTTTAACCCAAGTTATGTAAATTTTGCGTGCTCCTCTATGCCTTCAATATTCACTCCCTTTTTATTGTTTAACGTGTCTCTACTTCCTTAATACTTTATCCCTTATTAGGGTTAATTTGACTTTTACACTTTCATTTGGCATATTTGCACATTTTTGCACAATTTCTCGTTTAACCTTTTGCCGTTCATTTCATTTCATTTGTCAAATTTTGTTTGTTTATGTAACAATGTATATAGTTGCTCTTGTTGTTGTAGCGGCTACTTAGCTCTGCCTACATGAGCAAATCTTTCAATCATTATAGTCAAGCACTACTAACGGTAGGCTTAGAAAACAGTATGCATGCGCAACTGAAGAGTTCGGATGGAGCCGCCTCGGGCATACGCATCAGAAATAGATTTATCGTCCGTGGATGGGAGCAGAACGGTTCAAGGTGCTGATCCAGGCACAAACAACGATTGGAAATTTTGGCCAATATCAACAAGTTTACATCGCCGTCTGTCGAGAGAATTGTTAATAATGTAATAATAATGCTTACTGAGTAGTGTTACTTTTAATTTTATATATATTATACATAGTATGCATGGCTTTGTGGTGTTTAAATAAGCTACCCGGAGCTTGCCTCAAAACCGGGCCGTTATAAAAGTCTTAATATTCAACATTCTTTAAAGGAAATATGCCAGAGGTGGTTTCACGGGCAATTTCCTTTGCAGAAGACAGGTTCAAATCGTGGTCTCAGAAATATCAACAAAAAAATGTTGCCAAAGCTGAAATAGCTTCTCACAAAAAGCTATCCGCTTGGGGGAAGCGCAAACTGCTGCTCCTTCAAGTTGTGTAAAAGCTATGGGTAATATTCGATTTTTTCTTTCACTTAAGCTAGCTTTAATGGTGGCCTATGTACTTCCGGAACCTGCACCCGCTATAGCGTTTACGACCCTCCTACCCATGGGCGTAGCCAGGTAGGGGCAGGGGGGTGCTCGAGCCTTCCCCCCCCCCCACCTTTCTAAATTTTCCTATAAAATAAAATAAAAAACAACCCCCAGAAATCCCGCTTTAATGGGGTCGCCCCCCCTCCCCCCCCCCCCCCCCCTAAATTTCATTCTGGCTACGACGATGCTCCTACCCTAAAGGGAAGAATGGAAGCACGACGTTGTACGTAGTGGACGCTCCTTCCATGCATATACATATGGCTCAAAGCTCGAGGGGAGGGTCGGAGGAGGTATATACTCCCATCACCTGGTAATCTCCCTTAGCTTTCGTCTCCCGGACCACTGTAGCGTTTTTCAGGCGGAATTGATGGCAGTCGACAGGGCCACGAAAGTACTAAAGTCTGATATGATACCCCAAGTTAATATCCATATCTTCACTGACGCGGCAATAAAGTCCCACACGAAACAGTCGACAAGCTTCATGGTAGCCATGAAATGCCGCGCATCTCTTAACGAGATGGCTGAGTCATTTTGCCCAAAAGATAATATGGGTTCCGGGACACTGCGACATAGAGGGGAATTGTAGGGCCGACGAACTGGCGCGACTCGGCACAAATTTCCTTTTAGGGATATAAACGACGAAATTGGAATAGCCTTACAAACTTGTAAGCTACTTATCTCCGAGAGGCTTACTAAAGTAGCGAACGACAGGTGGCATGATGAAATCACCTGCAAAACTACCAAACAATTATGGCCGGTGCTCACCGCCAAAGGTTCTGGCCTACTATTAAATATAAAAAAGCCCATTATTGTATTAGTAGTATCTGTCATAACTACGGTGACCATATTAACTAACGTAAAATAAAGGACTTTTTTTCAAAAAGGCTTCGCAATCCTTTGCTACCAAAATGCGTTTACCATAATTCATACTGCACGACGAAGCAAGCACACCGTGGTTCAAACTTGGAATTTAATGTTCATAATGCACCGGAGCCTTCATTTTTCAACCAATTTTTACTAAAAACCAAAAAAAAATATTTATTTCGGTAAACATTTTTTTATAACATTTCCAAATTTTTTTTTTTTTTTTTTTTTTTTTGGGAGAACCATATAATTATTTTCAACTAGTTTTTGTTATGTAACATTTATTAACTTGAACAGGAGAATACATTTTCTTCAAAATTGCTACTTTATCTGAATTTTACTCTAAAAAATTTAATATAATCAAATAAAAGTTCAGAAATCAGGCTCAACTGGTCTCTTGCAAATATCGTAAGCTTTCATAAAAAGATAAAAAATTAATCATATTACACACTAAATGCCAGTTTTGAACCACTGTGCAGCAGGGGGTTTATTGATCTCTTAACTCCGCGTGCAACACGATCCTGGGCACAACTTTCCCTGTGCTTTATAGATTGTACAAAGATTACCGATTAAATAGAAACCCTTAAGTGGGGTGCGAAACAAACTGGCGAAGGTTTTCATTACATTTTATAAGGGACATTTTTATTTTGCATATTCTGCGCTTAAAAATTTATCAACTCTGAAAAATGCAGAGCCGATTTAAAGGACAGTTTAAGAAATAAAGGACAAAAGGCGTCCTTTATTTTGAAAAAAATTATAAAGGACAGGGTGTTAAAATAACGGCCTGTCCTTTAAAATAAAGGACGGATGGTCACCGTAGTCATAACAGGACAGTGCCTAATTGACAAGCATACCTATCGACTTGACCTACGTTTACATGACTTCTGAAGAAGCTGTCAAGATGAAGAGGAGGAGGAAACGATTCTGCACCTGTTGCGCCAGTGCACTGCTCTATCCAGACGAAGGCTCTCCACTCTTGGCAGGTAATTCTTCGACAACGTGGAGAACCGTAGATGCGTAGAAATCAGGGGACTTCTAAAATTCCTACAAAGTTCAAATGGTTTTAGGAGAGATTGGGAGTTGCTGACCCCACATGCGGCATCACAATGGGCCCTGAGTCTAGGCGTGTCTTATAGACGACCGCGAAAACCTAACCTAACCTAGCTTTAATGGTACTGTTCGGCGGGATATTGGCAATGTCCTGCTTCTTAGCAACGAAATTGAGTAAAATTAATTCGAGCGATTGCCGGAAAATCCTGAGCTCACAGTTAGAATGTAACTGAATACGTCTTGTGTAAGTGATTGAAAATAAGAACTCCGAAATTTGGTAAAATTTCCCACCCATAGATGTCTCGTTATTTACCAAAAAAAAAATATGTATTTTGATATATTGCTGATCTTTCTATTTATTTGATCTTGTTATAACTTACCCTGGCATTCAGTAAGCAGTCTCTAGTCACTAATAGAACATTCTAAAATTCCTAAAGAAAAAAATGGAGACAATCCCTAATCACCAAACTCCAGTACTCTATCGTGAACACTGCCAGAGGAATACAGTATGAAAAATTGGGTTTGTGTGGGAGGTGCCACGCCCCCTGCACTTAGCGGTATGAAAAATACTTTACATCCGATTCTCATACCTACCATATATGTATATACAAAAAATTTCATAAAGATCAGTCGAGCCGTTTAGGAGGAGTTCGACCACAAACACACAAGATTTTTATATATTAGATTGCACAAAGTTTGAGAATTAGTTTTATACAGTTTTCGTCAAAATAAAAAAAGAATCAAAGTTAAACAATGGATTAATTTATAGTCACATATTGCCAAAATGTGAGTGGCATATAGTTGTGATAAGCACTATATATCTATATTATTATATGAGATCTATTGAATTTTTTTCGTAGTAATCACGTAAGCCTAAAAAAAATAATCTCTTAACCGCTCCAGTGCCATTGTCGGCGCACACTAAATAGTAAAAGAATTCGTCCTAAAAGATGTAAATATCTAGGAAATAAATATACCTTCTTAAATCTTATAGTTCATCAGTCAGCCTAAAATCTGGTTTGATTTAAAAGAAATCGGAAACGTAAACTCCAAAAAATGGCAAAAGTTAGAGCGTGGCTTCTTGTATTCGTTTCCTTCATTTAAAGTGCTTCAAATAAAATTTC
>NW_023458556.1:52745410-52748331 GCF_013731165.1 Rhagoletis pomonella | reverse complement strand
AACGAAAACTTCACTAGGGACGACTGTATTAAAATAGCACGAATGAGGTGTAACTAACTTCAGTACCAGGCACCATTTTAGCGGCGGCAGATCACCAGAATGCACGCAATGTGGGACGACCCTAACTGTTGAACACATTCTCAAGGATTGCGCCATCTCAGGAAGTCATGCTAACCTCGAACAAACACTCGACTGCAGTAATGAAAACACCATAAAGTTCATCAACGAAGCCTTAAAAAAACACAACCTCCTATACGAAGTATAACTTTAAGAAGAGCACAACTCGGGAGCAACATGGCCTCGTAGCCCAGCCCCCGTGCATATATTTTATAAATTTATTTATAAAATATAAAGATAAATAAATAAATAAATAAAAAAGCAGGGGTATAATTTTTTCGCTGTAGAAGAACAGCTGACTCAGCTGTCAAATTACAAAACAAAAACTGTGAATGAAAGTCAGAAAAGTGAGCGTTGAAGTTTTTGTTCTTATGAAAAAGGGTTTAATAATAAAATATTGTGGTTGTCAGATAACCAGGCAAGCGTGAACAACCACAATATAACTGGCGAATTTAGATTTTCGCTGCGGTACTTCCTAATGTCAAAATTATGTGTTTCTTGTAAACAAGACGAACACATCATTTTGACATTAAGAAGTACCGCGGCGAAAATCTAAATTCGCCCGTAACACCACCATGTATAAATTCGCCTTGATATTGGCGGTTACACTTTTGCTGAGTATTTGGCCGTGTTTCTCCTCCAATTTGTGGCGTGCGTCCTAACATTAAACTCAAACGGAGGATCATAGGAGTTTGACGCCGGCTCCGAATGGTAAATGGATTTTTTGAGAAGCTTTTTCAAGGCAGGAATACCCTCGGAGGTTTGCCCTTAATCTTAATCTTAACGTCAATATTAATTTTAATCTAAATCTTACTATTAACCTTCATCTTACTCTTAATCTGAATGTTAATCCTAATCTTAATTTTAACCTTATCTTTATCTTAATCTCAATTTTAATCTTGATTTCAATCCTGAACTTAATGTTAATCGGGCCGCCCGTCACCACGTCTATTCATGTAACAGTACTGAAGAGTAAATGCATTTAAAAATGGGCACCAGTCATAGCGCAATAAAGATCAAATTGGTTCAAATCCCTAAAACAAAGTTCCCGAAATTCATAATCCTACTGAATGCAATAACGATGTGAAGATTGGACGCGATTGTAAACCTTGATTCCACATCTATTCAGATGAGTCAGATCTGACGTGTCATCGGAATCTTTCAGCTTCTGCCTGCCTGGTTATGGCAAATGTCCTTCCGGCGGAGCCATTTAGTATCAAAACATCATTGAACCAGTGATGCTATTTTTCAGCGCATTTATCAAACGTACCAGAATCGGTGCAGTCATCGGCCGTGTAAGCGTTCCTGCCTCACTTCCCCAGTCTTGTTTTCGCCTTCCACCGAGCGTTAATCGCCATCGATGACAATCATAATGAATGAGTTTTGCTGCAGGCCAATGCCAATATGCTTGAATATTTTCGCTTTTGTTGTTGCCTCTGACCATAGTCTTGCAGAAGCTGGCAGCTAGCTATTAGCTTTTGCATACACATCCATAGACGTAAATGTTAACTGCAGATACATTCCTCCCTGCTTACATTGTACATCTAAAATATGCTCTCTAAGTATGTACAGTCAAAATGTCCTTCTGCATCCTTACCAAATGCTTCCGTTTCAACGATTATCCACTCAACTATATAATCACTCTACACCACATTTGTGCTTTGAATTTCCTTCAAGCTGCTGCTTCTTAACGCCTGTAAGTATGCGTCTATAGCGGTGTATACTCGTCTATCTATTTATGTATGTATGTATGAGTAAAACAAAGCAGTTCCATTCACTTTTTAACGATGACGCCTTGTGAAATTATTCCATGACATTTGACATTGATGACATTCACTTGCCATGGCTGTCATTCGCCGTCACATATCACTTGAGTCCGTCTATACATCCCTCCGTTATAGCCAAGTTGTACAGTACGCTTGGAATAAGCACCCAACCATGCGACAAGCAATGGAGTTTCTTAGATGGTTGGTTGGTTGTGCGCTTGTATAGTTGATTGTCTGTCTGTCATTTGGTGACGTTTGTTGTTGAACATTATTTTTGGCGCTTGAATTAAACACTCTTCGCTCCATTAACATTCTGTCTCCATTGGCAATCAAAGTTTACAATTGTTTACAATTTATGTATGTTGTTGTTCTCGCTGCTTTTTCTACTAACACGTTTTTTTGTCTTTGTTAGTGTATTTTTTATTCTAAGTGTACTTTTATTGTATTAAAAACGTGTGTCCTTTGAAGTTTGTGTGTAGGGGAGGTGTTACAATTCACATTGGACAGATGCGAAGGTCATTCGTTGCAGCTTTTGAATTGCTAATTTTTCATGTTGACAGCGTAAATTTAATTTCCAAGACAGCTTTAAAAGTCACATATAAAACATTCTTTCTAGTGAGTAATGAGAGAAAAAAAAGTCTCTTGATTTGATTTCTGGAGCCACCTCTATTAAACTTAACATAGCAAGCAATTAATGGTAACAGCCTAGTCGGAAAGTAATGCATTATATGCGCGATAAATAATGTAAAGTATATCTAATGAGTTTTCGATTATATTACTGCTAACTATGTAATCAGCATTCTAATGTATTCAAAAAGTTGAAAAAATGTCATATTAAAACTCATTCATTTCTCGATACTACGTAATGCAAAATTGAATGCCCCACTTTTTTTAGGACAACGCCCTGGGAAAAACAATGCATTTTCGAATGTGAAAAGGGTTGATTTACTAATTATTTTTTCGATTACTATACATCACGATTGAGAGAATGCAAAGGTTGCGCCGATCTCGGACCGCTATTCCTCTCTTAACGAATTT
>NW_023458556.1:52730151-52745310 GCF_013731165.1 Rhagoletis pomonella | reverse complement strand
CTTCTTGTATTCGTTTCCTTCATTTAAAGTGCTTCAAATAAAATTTCTTATTCTATGAAAACCAATTATTTCAATAACTCTAAACAAAACAGCAACATAAATTACCGAGGTCCAAACAATTGGCATCCCCTGTCGATTCTTGGCCTTTAACTTCAATTTCCATAAAACTTCCTACACTCGTGGATCTCCAACGTTAAGAGCCATTTCGACGAATCAAAATCAATGGAATGCGAAAGTTAATAATAAAGAAAGGAACAATTATTGAAATATGCAATTTTCGTATAGTGAGTGAGTATGGACGATTGACTTCATAACGCAAATGAGGCCGCAGTAAAATAAATAACATGAAAATTATAGGGCAGCAGCCATAGTATGTATGTACATACATATACATATGAGCAGAATGCTAATGAATAAAAGAAAGAAATTTCATAAATTTTATGAAAATATTTATGAAATAACACTCAAATGAAGCCATGCGCCCCCTGTGAGGGATGCTTTGCAGAAACTTAATTTATACATACATATGTATGTACATATATATGTATACAAGTGAATATGTAATATGAACATAACGAGGGCTTATATTCTATACCCCTCATCTGCAATTTTCATAAAAATTACTTTGTGATGTTAGAACCCAACTGGGACTAATCTGTCATCACTGATATGAATTCTGACTTTGCAATTTAATAGTAAATTCTTCTGACAAGCGTTATACAATTTCAGCATTAATATCCCCGATGACAGCTAAATCTGGACTTTTATATCAGAATCTCATTTTTTTTTTAGTGCAGGTAGAGGGTTTTGAACGTAAGACCTCGCTAAGCATTCCTACGTGTTTTTATAGGACCCCTAAAAACCTCAAAAATGCAATGGCGGACCATTTGAGGTTTTTAGGGTTCCTAGAAAAATATTTAATAATGGAAAATAGGTAAATAAACAATTGGATATTGTTATTGGAAGTCTCGTGAAGAGAAACGAAGTCCGGTCGAAGAATATTGATTTTCAATAATTCTATACCATTTCTACGAAAACTTGTTTTTCCCCATATAAAATACATGGAAAGCTTTAAGCGCTTTGGGCAACCTCTAAATATTTTTTGATTTCAAAATAATGAAAACAGGTATAATATTTTGGCGCTTACACTGAGTATTTGACTGTTTCTCCTCCAATTTGGGGCGTGCGTCCTAATGTTATAACACAAATTGAGGGTGCGACAGTTTTACGCCGGCTTCGAATGGCAAATGGATTTTTTGAGAAGCTTTTTTAAGGTAGAAATACCCTCGGAGGTTTGTCCTAAATCTTAATCTTAGTCTCACTATAAACCTTCATCTAAATTTTAATCAGAATGTTAATCCTAATCTTAATTTTAACCTTAATCTTAATCGTAATTGTAATCCTAATCTTAATCTTAATCTTAGTCTGTTTCTTTATCTTAGTCTCAATTTTAATCTTGATTTCAATCCTGAACTTAATCTTAATCGTGCCCCGCGTCACCCTGTCTATTCATGTAACAGTACTGAAGATTAAATGCATTTAAAAATGGGCGTATCTATGCACCAGTCATAGGGCAATAAAGATCAAATTGGTTCAATTCCCTAAAACAAATTTCCCGAAGTTCATAATCCTACTGAATGCAATAACGATGTGCAGATTGTACGCGATTATAAAATTTGATTCCACATCTATTCAGATGAGTCAGATCTGACGTGTCATCGGAATCTTTCAGCTTCTGCCTGCCTGGTTATGGCAAATGTCCTTCCGGCGGAGCCATTTAGTATCAAAACATCATTGAACCAGTGATGCTATTTTTCAGCGCATTTATCAAACGTACCAGAATCGGTGCAGTCATCGGCCGTGTAAGCGTTCCTGCCTCACTTCCCCAGTTTTGTGTTCGCCTTCCACCGAACTTTAATCGCCAGCGATGACAATCATAATGAATGAGCTTTGTTGCCGGCCAATGTCAATATGCTTGAATATTTTCGCTTTTGTTGTTACCTCTGACCATAGTCTTGCAGAAGCTCCATAAACATAAATGTTAACTGCAGATACATTCCTCCCTGCTTACATTGTACATCTAAAATATGCTCTCTAAGTATGTACAGTCAAAATGTCCTTCTGTATTCCCTTACCAAATGCTTCCGTTTCAACGATTATCCACTCAACTATATAATCACTCTACACCACATTTGTGCTTTGAATTTCCTTCAAGCTGCTGCTTCTTAACGCCTGTAAGTATGCTTCTATAGCGGTGTATACTCGTCTATCTATTTATGTATGTATGTATGAGTAAAACAAAGCAGTTCCATTCACTTTTTAACGATGACGCCTTGTGAAATTATTCCATGACATTTGACATTGATGACATTCACTTGCCATGGCTGTCACTCTCCGCCACATATCACTTGAGTCCGTCTATACATCCCTCCGTTATAGCCAAGTTGTACAGTACGCTTGGAATAAGCACCCAACCATGCGACAAGCAATGGAGTTTCTTAGATGGTTGGTTGGTTGTGCGCTTGTATAGTTGATTGTCTGTCTGTCATTTGGTGACGTTTGTTGTTGAACATTATTTTTGGCGCTTGAATTAAACACTCTTCGCTCCATTAACATTCTGTCTCCATTGGCAATCAAAGTTTACAATTGTTTACAATTTATGTATGTTGTTGTTCTCGCTGCTTTTTCTACTAACACGTTTTTTGTCTTTGTTAGTGTATTTTTTTATTCTAAGTGTACTTTTATTGTATTAAAAACGTGTGCTCTTTGAAGTTTGTGTGCAGGGGAGGTGTTACAATTCACATTGGACAGATGCGAAGGTCATTCGTTGCAGCTTTTGAATTGCTAATTTTTCATGTTGACAGCGTAAATTTAATTTCCAAGACAGCTTTAAAAGTCACATTTAAAACATTATTTCTAGTGAGTAATGAGAGAAAAAAAAGTCTCTTGATTTGATTTCTGGAGCCACCTCTATTAAACTTAACATAGCAAGCAATTAATGGTAACAGCCTAGTCGGAAAGTAATGCATTATATGCGCGATAAATAATGTAAAGTATATCTAATGAGTTTTCGATTATATTACTGCTAACTATGTAATCAGCATTCTAATGTATTCAAAAAGTTGAAAAAATGTCATATTAAAACTCATTCATTTCTCGATACTACGTAATGCAAAATTGAATGCCCCACTTTTTTTAGGACAACGCCCTGGGAAAAACAATGCATTTTCGAATGTGAAAAGGGTTGATTTACTAATTATTTTTTCGATTACTATACATCACGATTGAGAGAATGCAAAGGTTGCGCCGATCTCGGACCGCTATTCCTCTCTTAACGAATTTGACAGAATCGTTGTTTGCATGACGTCACACTGGTGCAACTTGTTTACGTTTTCCATGCAACATTTTTTCTTCTTCTTCCATTCTTGCTCACGTTTTGGCATTTCTCTCTCGCAATTGCACCAGTGTGACGTCACACAAAAGTTATTCTCAAAAATCCTCTCTGATCGGCGCAATCTTGTATTCTATCATTCTTGACTATACATTACCTTTTCCCGCTGGGAAGCAGTATCCCGTCGACACATCAACTAACTAAATATGTAGAAGTAGAAGAAGCCGTCCCACTAAAGAAATTTGTGAGCTTGCCACACAAATGTAGAGAGTTTCGCTAATACTGAAGCCTTGGGTTATAGTCCATACCTCGTTTGATATACCAAGTTGAAATTCAACACGATAGCCCCTTGTCTATTTTTAACCCATTTGTATAAACACTCACCGATCAGCCGTCATCATGCCCTACAGCCAGCTGCCGATGTCAATATTGGCTTTGATATTCCGCCAAAGTAAAGATCTGGGATGAAGTAGTCTGTTCGTTCAGAAATTATTGACGCTATTTTTTTTTGTGTTGGAACTAACACAAAATCACTCCTGCAGGAAGCTACACTCAGACTAAGTATATATGTAAATGCCGTAAATTTTGCTGTTTTCCTTTACCTCTGTAATCTGTTTTTAATGTATGCGGTCTACGAATAAATCGGTGCAGATGTGTTGGTGTCACAAAGCTCACGCATTCGTCTCTCAACACAAAAAGCCTCTTACCTAATCCGGACGAGGAAATGCGCCCGTTATGTAGGCCGATCACAGTTGTGTGCGCGACGTGAAGTGTTTAAGCAGCAATCCCACAAGTTGTCTTCAGGTCCATCTGCTTAATGAAAGCAAATGCCTAGCTAGGCCTTTTGAGACTGAGTTTTCCCACCCGACCCGCAGTTTCCCGCAGCCTCACAGTTATTGCTGAGCGAAATATTCACCCAATTTCCGCCGGTGGTAGACCCAGCGTGGGTTTTTGAGTTATCAGTAAAGGTTATTCAATGTCTGGTCCAGAGCTCAGTATTGAGTTTTCGCAAGCACCCAGCATCAAGGAACTCAACGTCGTGGTATATTTTCAGCAAGTAAAATGGGACATTTAAAATATTTGTACGTCTTAATCTCTGTCTCACTCCATGTGGCTTTAAGCGACTCCACATGGATTAATCCATTAAGTGACGGTAGGTTAAGCAGTGCAGCCAGAGTAGCCACAAGTATTTTAGGAAAAGTACTCTCACAGCACGGGACGATCGTACAACGAAGTTTGGCGAGCTATTAATTGAGAGTCTGCTTCACCACACCACTATCTTATGATTCCTATAGGTTGCAGACGCACGTCTTACCACAAACCCATTGATGTTATGTTAACCCTGGCAGTAATTTGCACGCTACTCATATTCTTGGCCAACAGGTTGCAGGCGCATGTGTAGAGCAGTGACATCAGTATATTTAATCGCAAGTCATGTCATGCTAAACATAGTTAATCTATGGTGGTCACACAAGATCTTTACACTCTCTCCTCTCTCATACAAACCAATCACCTTATCTTTATCCCGGCTAGATCACTCAAGTCTCAACAAATCTCCAAAGAGCGGGGCATTCGCCGAACTAGTGCCTTCCTAAAATTATGTTACCTGTTAGCAGATCCAAGGATAAAGAAAATTTCTCGCGTAAGGAACTCCCGAGATATTTTCAAATTTCATTCTGGCGACATGTCGTTCTCCATCACTGCAATGGTGGAACACCAAGCATATTCATCAAGCTAAGATCTTACTAGCGGGGTACAGTGCAAAGATATACAGGCTACTTATAAACCTCACCAAGGAGAGGCTAAATAAGTATTATTACAGGTATATTTAAGGTTCATTGTAGGATAAATGATCACTTGCAGAAGTTAGGGATCAGATCAATCGATCTGTATCGTTTTTCCGACTCCGTCAAAGAAACATGATTGCGCCTTCACCTGGAGAAGAAGAGAGAGGCATATAAAGCCTTTAGGGCTATGTGTGGTGTTGTGACGAGTTAAGGGCAGAATGGACCTACTATTCGCAGTGCCTACTGTATTTATATTCATGTACATATATATCTAAGGAGGTACGAACCATTTTAAATATAAGTACATAGTTAGCAGTCAGTTCGAAGTATGTAGATTTAGTTTGGATCCCTGTAGTGTGGTTCCTGTAGCATTTAATTTAACTCTCATGATATTACGAGCAATCCTTGTGTGAAAATACATAGCCTCCGGTATGTGGTAAGCTCCGGTGCATCTTCTTAGCAGCAGTTTAACCACCTCTTCAAAAATTTCCGGAAAATATGTATTAAAAAGCAAAAACGAGCGAATGCTTCTCTAGAGTATGTATTCAGTAATGTGATGTGTCTATTATTATATTTTCTTACAGTGTGTTCCGCTTGATATATTTAAGTCTTCAAATCGAGTATGAAATAACTATGCCTATTTATTTATGGTAGAGTCGTTAAAGTTCTTGCAAACTAAAATACCTTCATTCACACGAAATAAAAGCATAGCACACCGCATCTAACCATTTCGTACACCGCAAAACATATAATTTGGGTTTTATCAAGACAAAAGTACGAACACGCCGAAATGAAATGGAACGGTTCCGTCGCTGCTCAAGTGAGGAAGTTCAGCTTTTCATATCTGCAACTGAAAATTTCGAATAAAGACATCAGAGCGAAATTGAAAGGGTCACGATATTTAAAGCCAGTGTTCACAGCCAGCGATACAAAGGCAATTTCATAGTATTAAAAAAAAAAAACAAAGAATTACTTAAAAAGTCATAATGTAACATTTTCATTCGCATTCACTTTTTTATGCAAATCCGCAGCACAACTTTGCAACCACGAAGTGGTGACAAGACATCCAACTGCGAAGGAACGACCAAGCGCACGCTGTAGGGGAAAAAATGGTGGGCGCTGCCACGCATGCGCAGCGGGAAATACGTTAGACGTGGCTGAAGCAGTAGGGAGCGAAGTAAGGTAACAGTTATTATTATTATTATTGTGTTTTGAAATGCGAAATGTTGGAGGAATACTTAAGTGAACGAACTGCATAGCTGTTGGGATACACAAAGATAGATATGTAATATTAATTGATGTACATTAGAACGTACCACCTTACGGGCAAAAAAAAAAGTTTGCCGTGCACCCCTGAGTCTAAGGTATTTTTGCAAAGCAATTTCAAAAAATATAGTTTTTTCCAAATCTAGGGATCGCATTTTTAGATTTTTCGTTGATACCTGCTGCGGTAATACAAACAATTTAAATAGTTCTATTGGGATAATCAAAATAAGTTTTTTACTAACATTAGGGTGGTACGTTAAGGAGATAAGAACTGAGGTCTAATGAGTAAGTACTAGAACAAGGTACATAAATATTTAAAGGCAATGAACTTTTTAATAAAAAAAAAAACTTTCTCTTCGAGACAAGAATATCTATATACATATCATGCTTTAAGATCCGACTGTAAATGACGAAGATATGGCGAATAATATAAAAAGCGTCCTCTACGTTCGACCAAGAACTTTTTTTCCAAATTGCCGTGAAGCAGGAGTGTACGATGAACTTTTTTACAAGCTTTTATTCAGCTTCGCCTGGGTGTAATCAAATCTTGCAATCAATTTTTAACCAGTTTCGCGCCGAGCTAGCTCGAGGGCTTAGCTCAGAGCCCGACGACTATGCAATATAAAATAGGAGTTAATCCGCTAAGCGGCAGAGGAATCGAAATATGTATTTTAAAAACCTGTTTTTAAGGTCCAATTTAGTTCGCATTTAAAATGTATATTACTTACATTAAAAGCAATAAGTCCAGAATTTTTGCCTGATAGGTGGCGCAGGAGTCGATATATTTGGAATATCCGTGTTTATGGTCAGATTTGTTTCATATTTAGAGCGAATATTAATGTTATTATATAGCGCTGCGACCTAACTAGATCTATTGTGCTAACCATTAACTAGTCACCCTACTACTAATTAAATTAAACACTTTGGAGGACGTTATGTTCCATATTCGGGTAATCATTTTCCATGGCGTATATATAAGTCTAAGTCTAAAATCCTTCAGTTCGCCTCCTCAGAGAGTGCCATTTTGTGTAGATGGTACCTCAGTATGCAGTGCGTTGTCAGGTATCTGGTGAGAGTTATAAAACATTTAGCAGCTGCTCAGAGATTTCACGAGAGGAAGTTATGAATCTTTTGGTCTGCCTTTTGCCCTTTGTCGTTTGCCATTGGGTTGCAATTTGGAAGTCCTCCCATCGCCTTAGGAGCTCTGCCGTGCATCCTCTCTATGGTCCGATAAGGCTCCATTGGGCACCGTATTTTACTGGAGTGTCAGCCATTTCGTTGCCATCGAAGCCTTCATGACCCGGAACCCACCACATGGTCATTCTGTTGTGGGTTCCTACTTTTTCCAGTGCCTTTTTGCAACTGTCTACCAGCTTTGACACCGTTTTGCAAGAGTCAAGTGCTCCTAAAGCTGCCTGGATATCCGGAATGATATAAATTGCCGCCCCATTAGTTCTTCTGCGAAGACATTGGTCGATATGGCTGGGATGCTCTTTTGAAATCTAGGTCCACAAAAGCCAGCCCTAGTGTTCCCATCCTCAAGTTTCGAACCATAAGGGTAGAGCGTATATTACTTAAGTGGGATAGAAATAACTCCACAAAACCTTAAGCCCTTAGGTGGTGCGGGGTTCGACTATTCTTCTTTTATTTATCACTAATGTCTTTAAATTTTTTTATATTACATATTTGTTTTCTGGTACAGTCTAATGTACATAGATATATATGTATACATACACATGTGTGTATGTATGTATATACATATGTGCATATGTATGCCTTCGATATACGCAAATACCATGTATGTATTTACGTTTGCGTATAAACTGAAATCCATAGTTCTAATTCTTCTTTACTGGGCGTTCGCCATTCACACTGGACATCGACAATTTACCATTAAGGTCCACTCGTCCACTCTTGCTTCGATCGTTGACCGTTGGCGATAGCAGCTTGTTAGACGAAAAATGCTGGGTGTTGCTACGCACTCAACGTGCCGCCGTCAATGGAGCCTAATAAGCCAGAATAAGAGAAAACACTCGCACAAAATTTACATGATCGATGGGTGTCAACGAGTGAACCTTTGGCTGACACGCCGACAACTGCTCGTGCTAATATGTAGCGCATTTGCTACCCGGTGACTCTGACAGTGACTATGGCGACTGTTCGGCCGTTATTGGTCATTCCAACAAAACCGCCTCAAATGACGCCTCAACTGCCGCCTCAATTACTGACCAAGGCCCACACACACACACACACACTCACACAAACACACATACAAACGCCCTTTGCCCATTTATCAACACTTATCGGTGCATTGAAAGGCAGGCGATGGCTGTTAAGAGTTCTGGCACAAAGGTGTGATTTTTTTTTTGTTTTGAGAGGATTTCATTGTGTACGCCTTTTTTTTCTTATGGATTTGCCACTTTATATGAGCATAGTTTCTTCATTGAATTGAATTTTGCACATTGCACGTATGGACTGTTGTATGCGCCTATTGCATAATTAACCTCCTTAGCGTCCTGGCCAAATTGGCTTACCACACCATTAGCCATTGCGCTGGGTGCTAAATGAGTGACGATAGTGGCGGTATTCTTCTATGATTTTTTTTTTCAAGTCTGTGAAGTTGCTGGCCTGCAGCGTATCCAACGCATGCGCATTTAGTACTAAATTTGCTGAGCAGGTGTTTTTTTTACTTTATTAGTCTTTTTGCTAATGTGCCTACCAGCATGTGGCCAAAATAGCAGCAACCTAACAGCAAATGTGTTTTTCAATAACGAGCTGATGCTGACATCCTTGCATTGGAATTTCAAACGCATTAAGTCAAATGGCGAGTATGGATTTCATTGGCTAGCCTGACATTCATAAAAACTGCTCTTTCGCATTTTGGCCATTCGAGCAATGTATAATATCCACTCTGCTGGTGGACGCTCAACATCTCCTCATCATCCAATCAGCTCCGCTAGAAACTTTAGCATACCTTTCGAGAATGTCCTATCATAAACAGGCTGAGAGGCATAGTCAGTAAACTGATACTTACAAGAGGCTAGGGAGATGTCCACTTCGAATTGGGTAGAAGACGCAGCGAATATTTTTTCTAGCGCATCCATAGCGTAGTTATCAAGAATGTTTCTGTAGCTTTTTCGTTCAAAGTACTTAGAAGGTGGTGTCCTTTGGTTGGAAATTCAGCTTTATAATAGGTCACTCAGTAGAGGTAGAGGCTGTTAGTCCCATTTTACATTTTAATATTAACTCAGCCTGCAAAACACTGCAGTAGTGGGGTTGATGAAGATAGTTCTAGTGAGAGATCACTTAAGTGATTCTAATTGTCTTTTTTGTCCAAACTAATTCAAACATCGTCGATACTCTGGAGAATGCAATGTGGTATAGTCGTGAGCAACCCATGCGCGAGATGCGGTAACCAATCCGAGTGAAGCCTTGGCACATGGCAGAAAGAGAGAGAGCTTTGGTGGGGCCACTCGGACTTATTCGGTTTAAGAGCTCACTGAAGTCTGCAGCGTCTGTTCAGCAGTAGCTACGGATGCAAGCAGCTCGCTTTATAAACCGCTCTCCCACCAATGGGTTGGGACCTGCAATAAATATATATCATATCCAGTGAATAATGAAAATGAAGCCTCGGATGCGCTTGTAGAGCACTCTTCAGCAAGCCGATATATGCGAGCAGTGTAACCGCAGTCCGATTTCAGCGAGCCCGAATGAATAACTGGTACGATGAGGAGTGTCAAGAAGATGCAGAGAAAAAAGATGCCGCCTACAGGGCAACGCTGCGAACGGGCGCCACGCGAGTCATGTGGGACCGTTACAGCGAACTGAAGAGGCAAGCGAGAGGTATTTGCCTTAATAAGAAGGAAGAGTCCGAAATACTTGAGTTAGGCGACTTACGGAAGGTTTAAAGACCAGGGCGGACTCTAGTAAGAACAACCAAAGCGACCTAGTGACCGATGTTTAGAACGTACTTAAATTATGGAGGGAACACTTTTCCACTCTACTGAATGGCAGCAGCGAGAACGCGGGTGAGATTTAACAAAGCTGCTGGAACTGACAGCCTGCCAGCTGAGCTATATAAGTACGGCGGCGTGAAGCTAATAAGATGCATGCATCAACTCTTATGTAGAATATGGTCAGATGAACGCATTCCCGACGACTGGAGTTTTAATGTGATCAGCCCAATCCACTAGACCTCCCCATACACGCCAACTACCGCGCAATCAACCTTCTAAGTATAAGTTACAAGGTCTTATCGAGCGTATTATGTAAAAGACTGAAGCCCGCCGTCGGCGAACTGGTTGGGCCTTATGGGTGTGGCTTAAGGCCTGACAAATCCACCATAGAACAGGTATTCACAATAAGCCAAGTCTTGGGACGGACCCGCGGGAATAGGGTCAACACTCACGATCTATTTGACTACTTCAAGACGCTTTTGACAGCACTAAAAGCAGTTGCCTATAAGACTGGAGGTCTGAATTTGGCAACCCCGCGAAACTGATACGGCTGTGTAAAATAACTTCGAGCAATACCACCAGCTCCGTCAGAATTGGGAGGACCTCTCCGAGGGTTTTAGATAGGATGACTCCCTTTTATGTGGATGAACCATCAGGCCCCTTGAGTGAACACAGCTTTGAGGTTCGGCCCCTTTTTAGAACTTTTATCAGCCTAGCGATGTGAACCTAGGTTTCAATACCAGTACAGTATTAGTTTGAACGACAGCCTTTACGAAGAACGAATTAGCTTCCCTTTGGGTACAGCATTTGTTTCGAGAGCTTAATTTAAAGATTCCTCAAATCACTCTTCCACTTCTGAAACTCCCAATTCCACCAAAGAACAGGAGTGCAGCTGATGATTTTACTAGGCGGACAGGCCTTATCTCACACCCACTCTCACTGCTCTCCAGTTTAAAATTTTCCACCCATCTGGGAGTTGAATAGATCTAGATCAAGTCATGCCTTGGTAAGGGTGGTTGTTAGAGTCCCCGTTTAAAGCATGGTAGCACCGAAGAAGAGAGATATTTATTGCTGGCAATACTCTAAATCATAAATTTACCCGTTTTATACTGGGTATATTCAACTCAGAATCAGTTAATCTAAAATATCCCGAATACATATTTGACCATTGCCACACACACTTCTAATACTTCTCGAACAAAAGAAAGGGTGTATTCCAAAACATTAAAATACAAAGCATCAGTCTCTTTTATTTCCAAATTTCAGTAGATTGTAGATTGTTTTAAACTAGGTTGCGCAAGTTAGACTTTTTCTTCTAGTGCGGTTTGGAAAAAAAGAGGCTGATACTTTGTATTTTGGCGTTTTGGAATGCACCCGAACATAGACACGCAGCTACACCTGCAAGTCGTTTTTATAAGCTTTTGTTATATTTGAATTGGTCTACGGTTCCGCTGACTAGATTATGTCATTAAAAATAATACAAAAGTTGTAAAATATTTGTTCCGCGGCCAGCTGGTGTTTGCAGGGAAAGGTTAGTAAAAAATAAAAATAAAAAATAAAATCATTTGTTTAATTAAAAAATGTATGACACAGAAAACAATTTAATTTAAAAGAGAAAAAATAGAAAATAAATAAAATTAAATAAAAAGGCATTTTGAAAAAGTAAATTATAAAAAGTTTTTTGATAAAGCGAAAAATATTGCCGGATGTTGATAAAAAGAAAAACTGTTTCTCATCTTTATGGCACCAAGTGTCTATTGAAATTGATTCGCGATCACTTGGCTTCCTTCCGAGAATTTTCTCTCCCTCCTCCCTGGCACGTTGCAAATGCAATGGAATATGGCAAATGACGTGTGGCGGATAATGGTAGAGGGATTCCACGCAATTTTAAAAATTTTTTCAATTCAATAATTATTAAAAACTGCATCGTCGAAAACAAACCGCGGTCACCGGGCGTCGAACCTTGGCCACGTTGATCGCTAACATTGCAGCTAAACGCACTCGGCTACCTAGCAACCGTGTAAGCCTACGAAATTTCGTAACTTCAACATTTAGGTGAACATTTTTGCTTTGTGTTGTTCTGGTGAACTTAACAGCGGCATCTTCTGGAGCTGAGTAAACAAGATTGGTTTAAGTTTTAGCTAAACTACCATCAGATAACGTATATAAATTTATATACGTTCTCTGCTAAAGCCCTGTTCGCGTACTAGAGAACGTATAGAGAGAGAGTTCTCTGATGTAATTCACATTCTTTCACATTGTAACTACCCTGCAAAAATCGTTGGACCATGTAGTCTATTTGTGGTAAATTGGAGTACTTACAAAAGTGTTCCTCTGTCATGCTGTAGCGGACCAACTCGTGTCTCTGCGCCAGCTTATTGTTTGTTATCCGATCACTGCTCGTGTTTTAACGAAACGTGATTGAAGTTGAGCATTTGAAAGCACATTTGCATGTCTGGCTGTAGCTGAACGTGTAGAGATGCTCGCTGTTAGTTCTTAGCTCCCAGCATGTTCGGGTTCGAATACCGTCAGAGGCAACATGTAATTAATTAATTTTTGTCTTGGTTTTTATTAATTTCGAAAAAGCATTTGAGAAGTGAAGAACAAAAGCGTGTACAAACGAAAAAATATAACAACAATGCCATTGTTAATATGTTGGAGTAGTTTTGTGCTACTCTGATGTAATGCAGGGATGGAGTATATGGTCCTGCCCTAGGACATCGCAATGTTAATTGGACCATATTTTTTATATGAATTGTGGTTAATTTTGGAGTACTCTTTGGTCCTTAGGGAGTACTCTTTACACGCATGCATGGAGTAGTCGCGATTTTTGCAGGGTATCTGTGCACATTAACAAAATAATCGTTTGTGGTGCTTTTAGAGTTACAATTGACAAAATAAACCTATTTAAATATATAATAAGATGGAAAATACTAGTTTTCTAAGAAAAATTTAATCGGAAAATAACAAATTAATCAGCTGCTTATAAAACTAGCAACTTCTTGCTGGTTTTGCGTTTTCGTACTTTCTTGCATATTTCTCTCATTGGGAGTATATATTGGCTTATACGGTAGACAAACGGGCTCGATTATTTGCATAACCAGCCCTAATTTGCTTTAACTCATGCATTTTCCTCTTTAAAATGAGCATAAGCAGCCGAACAAATGCACGAAATTTTTGGCAATTAACTCGGATCCGGGGAATTTTTGATGACAACACCGGTAAAAACGGCCAGTTGTTGTCTTTTGTACACGAAAGCAAACGAAGCAGTCGAGTTTCGCGTACGCGGTAGCCGAGTGGTGAGAGTTGCGAGCTACAAGCCTGTAGCTGCCAGGTTCGATATTCGGTTGGAGCGATTGCGAAAATTTTTTTGTTTTTATTATTTATTTTATATTTTTTTATTTTATTTTATTTATATATTTAATTTTACTTTATTTTATTTTCATTTGCTTTATTTTATATCACGTTTCTTATTTTACTATTAGTTAATTTTAATTTTTAGAGATGAATTTTGTTAAAAATTCAACAACAACTAACTGAAAGTAACGTAAAAAAAATATAGAACTTATAAAAAAAGAATGAAAAAGAAATAAAAAAAGTATACTGGCCGTGGGACTCGAACCCACGACCTTGCGGCTGGTTTATTCGCATTACTGCCGTCTGTAAGGGTAAAATTTTAATTTGCATTTATGCTTATTAATTCAAATTAATTTTCTCCGTCTGTCTACCATATTACTCTCCGAAATTTGGTTACTGGCAAGTTACTGGATATTTTTAGCTAAAGAATACGAAAAGACAATTTAAAATAAAAACGGAAGGCAGAACGACAAGTGTGGAGAAAGAAACTGTGAACGGGTAAAGGAGCGGGTTTTTGTACATTTGCTTGCTTGCCGAAAATATCATGTTTGCGTGAAATCGATTTGCTGATTGCAAATTGATTTTGCAAACATGTTTGAATTTTTCCATTTCAGGTAAACATGTATGAATTTTTCTATTTCCGCTAAAAAAGATTTTCTAAGGCAATATTTTGTCTTTTTTGGACAATTCGCATGAGCCGATTTTGCAGGCAATTTTAGAGGCGATCAGTTGAATCAAAAGTTGGCTCCACCCCAATTTCATTGGAAGCGATTAGTTAAAAGTAGAGATGCAAAACTATCGATGGCACTATCGATAGTTTCAATTTGACACCACCATCGATGAATGGTAGCCCCTATCGCGATACTATCGGAAACAAAAAATTGCCAAAAATCCACAGTAAGCCCTAGCTACCAACACCACCAAGGCGAATTTAAACAAGATGGTGTTAATGGCGAATTTAGATTTTCGCCGAGGTACGTCTTAATGTCAAAATGATGTGTTTGTTGTAAAATGAATTCGCCTTGTTTACAACAAACACATTATTTTGACATTCAGTAGTACCGCGGCGAAAATTTAATTCGCCATCAACACCACCTTGTATAAATTCGCCTTGAACACCACCTTGTATAAATTCGCCTTGAAGCATGGCTTTTATCGCTATCAAATGTAAATGCAGCTTGGCCACGTACATGATTTTTTGCTCTCTACGTCCGTCAATCTACGTTTACGCTGCGTCGTTGTGTGCCCGCGCCCTTATACTTGACAGTGTACGATAAGAAGGTGAATTCGGCTGATAACTCAAAAACGGGCAAGTCATTTCACTTAATCTGTAACTAAAAACTTAATTCTAAATACTTTAGGTAGCATTCGCTTAAGATAGCAGTCCAACCAGCAGCGTTCG
>NW_023458556.1:52717298-52730051 GCF_013731165.1 Rhagoletis pomonella | reverse complement strand
CGAACGCTGCTGGTTGGACTGCTATCTTAAGCGAATGCTACCTAAAGCATTTAGAATGAAGTTTTTAGTTACAGATTAAGTGAAATGACTTGCCCGTTTTTGAGTTATCAGCCGAATTCACCTTCTTATCGTACACTGTCAAGTATAAGGGCGCGGGCACACAACGACGCAGCGTAAACGTAGGTTGACGGACGTAGAGAGCAAAAAATCATGTACGTGGCCAAGCTGTATTTACATTTGATAGCGATAAAAGCCATGCTTCAAGGCGAATTTATACAAGGTGGTGTTCAAGGCGAATTTATACAAGGTGGTGTTGATGGCGAATTAAATTTTCGCCGCGGTTCTACTGAATGGGCACGTTTAGAAGGCGCAACAGCTCAGTAACTGTTGCGATTGCACCTTCTGAACGCGTTGTTTTGTACTTCTGATCAACTGAACAGTTGCGTGTTAGATGATCGTAAAATTGTTCTGATCATTTGAGACAACGTGTTGTGTGTTTTGAATTTGACAGCTAATGTATCAAGCCGTTCAGAAGACGCATTACGATCATTGATTTTTTTAGCAACGGTTGCGCTCAACTTCTGCACCTTCTGAACCTACCCATTGTCAAAATAATGTGTTTGTTGTAAACAAGGCGAATTCATTTTACAACAAACACATCATTTTGATATTAAGACGTACCTCGGCGAAAATCTAAATTCGCCATCAACACCACCTTGTATAAATTCGCCTTGGTGGTGTTACTGGCGAATTTAGCGATAGTATCGTGATAGGGGCTACCATTTTTATTATTATTATTTTTTTTTTTGTAGCAGCATACAACTTCCCCAAAGACTTTTTGGGGAGTGTTGCTGGAGTGACAGTCCTTGGCTAGATATAAATCTGGGTCGTTCCGGTTACGTAGACCCGACTGTCGTGGGAACGGGGCTACCATTCATCGATGGTGGTGTCAAATTTAAACTATCGATAGTTTTGCAACTCTACTTTTAACTAATCGCTTCCAATGAAATTGGGATGGAGCCGACTTTTGATTCAACTGATCGCCTCTAAAATTGCCTGCAAAATCGGCTCATGCGAATTGTCCAAAAAAGACAAAATATTGCCTTAGTAAGTCTTATAAATTTAGCTGAAATAGAAAAATTCATACATGTTTACCCGAAATGGAAAAATTCAAACATGTTTGCAAAAATCAATTTGCAATCAGCAAATCGATTTCACGCAAACATGATATTTTCGGCAAGCAAGCAAATGTACAAAAACCCGCTCCTTTCCCCGTTTACCATTTCTTTCTCCACACTTACCGTTCTGCCTTCCATTTTTATTTTAAATTGTCTTCGTATTCTTTAGCAAAAAATATCCAGTAACTTGCCAGTAACCAAATTTCGGAGAGTAAGCCAATATTTACTCCCAATGAGAGAAATATGCAAGAAAGTACGCAAACGCAAAACCAGCAAGAAGTTGCTAGTTTTATAAGCAGCTGATTAATTTGTTATTTTCCGATTAAATTTTTCTTCGAAAACTAGTATTTTCCATCTTATTATATATTTAAATAGGTTTATTTTGTCAATTGTAACACCACAAACGATTATTTTGTTAATGTGAACAGAGAATTACAATGTGAAAGAATGTGAAATACATCAGAGAACTCTCTCTCTATACGTTCTCTGGTACGCGAACAGGGCTTTAGCAGAGAACGTATATAAATTTATATACGTTATCTGATGGTAGTTTAGCTAAAACTTAAACCAATCTTGCTTACTCAGCTCCAGAAGATGCCGCTGTTAAGTTCACCAAAACAACACAAAGCAAAAATGTTCACCTAAATGTTGAAGTTACGAAATTTCGTAGAATTGCACGGTTGCTAGGTAGCCGAGTGCGTTTAGTAGCAATGTTAGCGATCAACGTGGCCAAGGTTCGACGCCCGGTGACCGCGGTTTGTTTTCGACGATGCAGTTTTTAATAATTATTGAATTGAAAAAATTTTTAAAATTGCGTGGAATCCCTCTACCATTATCCGCCACACGTGATTTGCCATATTCCATTGCATTTGCAACGTGCCAGGGAGGAGGGAGAGAAAATTCTCGGAAGGAAGCCAAGTGATCGCGAATCAATTTCAATAGACACTTGGTGCCATAAAGATGAGAAACAGTTTTCTTTTTTATCAAATCAGGCTTTTTCAAAAAACCTTTTTTAATTTACTGTTTTAAAATGCGTTTTTATTTAATTTAATTTTATTTATTTTCTATTTTTTCTCTTTTAAATTAAATTGTTTTCTGTGTCATACATTTTTTAATTAAACAAATGATTTTATTTTTTTTTTGTTTTTGTTTTTACTAACCTTCCCCTGCAAACACCAGCTGGCCCGGGAACAAATATTTTACAACTTTTGTATTATTTTTAATGACATAAACTAGTCAGCGGAACCGCAGATAAATTCAAATATAAACCACTTGCAGGTGTAGTTGGGTGTCTATGTTCGGGTGCATTCCAAAACGTCAAAACACAAAGTATCAGCCTCTTTTTTTCCAAACCGCACTAGAAGGAAAAGTCTAACTTGCGCAACCCAGCTTAAAACTAGCATCTAACCGTGTCTGCGCACATTTGGCATTACTATCTACTGAAATTTGGAAATAAAAGAGACTGATGCTTTGTATTTTGACGTTTTGGAATGCACCCTTCCTTTTGTTCGAGAAGTATTAGAAGTGTGTGTGGCAATGGTCTAATATGTATTCGGGATATTTTAGATTAACTGATTCTGAGTTGAATATACTCAGTATAAAACGGGTAAATTTATGATTTAGAGTATTGTCAGCAATAAATCTCTCTCTTCTTCGGTGCTACCATGCTTCTCACGGGGACATGACTTGATCTAGATCTATTCAACTCCCAGATGGGTGGAAAATTTTAAACTGGAGAGCAGTGAGAGTGGGTGTGAGATAAGGCTTGTCCGCCTCGTAAAATCATCAGCTGCACTCCTGTTCAGTTGTTTGGTGGAATTGGGAGTTTCAGAAGTAGAAGCTATCGAAACAAATTCTGTACACAAAGGGAAGCTAATTCGTTCTTCGTAAAGGCTGTCGTTCAAAATAATACTGTACTGGTATTGAAACCTAATTCACATCGCTAGGCTGATAAAAATTCTAAAACGGGGCCGAACCTCAAAGCTGTGTTCACTCAAGGGGCCTGTTGGTTCATCCACATAAAAGGGAGTCATCAGTATTTTACATAGCCGTATCCGTTTCGCGGGGATGCCGAATTCAGACCTGCAGTCTTATAGGCAACTGCTTTTAGTGCTGTTAAAAGCGTCTTGAAGTAGTCTAATAGATCGTGAGTGTTGACCCTATTCCCG
The DNA here is from genome assembly GCF_013731165.1 of Rhagoletis pomonella. Lineage (NCBI taxonomy): Eukaryota > Metazoa > Arthropoda > Insecta > Diptera > Tephritidae > Rhagoletis > Rhagoletis pomonella. Next base: position 52,726,705 of record NW_023458556.1, on the reverse strand, counting down.
CGGGTCTTTCCCAAGCCTTGGCTTATTGTGAATACCTGATCTATGGTGGATTTGTCAGGCCTAAAGCCACACCTATAAGGCCCAACCAGTTCGTCGACGGTGGGCTTCAGTCTTTCACATAATACGCTCGATAAGACCTTGTAACTTATGCTTAGAAGGTTGATTGCGCGGTAGTTGGCGCGTATGGCGAGGTCTTGTGGATTGGGCAGAGCACATTTAAATTCCAGTCGTCGGGCATGCGTTCATCTGACCATATTCTACATAAGAGTTGATGCGTGCATCTTATCAGCTTCACGCCGCCGTACTTACATAGCTCAGCTGGCAGGCTGTCAGATCCAGCAGCTTTGTTAAATCTCACCCGCGTTCTCGCTGCTACCATTCAGTAGAGTGGAAAAGTGTTCCCTTCATAATTTAAGTACGTTCTAAACATCGGGGACTTGGTCGCTTTGGTTGTTCTTACTAGAGTCCGCCCTGGTCTTTAAACCTTCCGTAAGTCGCCTAATTCCAGTATTTCGGACTCTTCCTTCTTATTACGGCAAATGCCTCTCGCTTGCCTCTTCAGTTCGCTGTAACGGTCCCACATGACTCGCGTGGCGCCCGTTCGCAGCGTTGCCCTGTAGGCGGCATCTTTTTTCTCTGCATCTTCTTGACACTCCTCATCGTACCAGTTATTCATTCGGGCTCGCTGAAATCGGACTGCGGTTACACTGAAGAGTGCTCTATAAGCGCAGGTGAGCCGAGAGAGCCGAGTAGCGATTTCTTTTCTTGCAGTTTTGGACGCATATTTTTACTGCTCATCCGAGGCTTTATTTTCATTATTCACTGGATATGATATATATTTATGGCAGGTCCCAACCCATTGCTGAGAGAGGGGTTTATAAAGCGAGTTGCTTGCGTCCGCAGCTACTGCTGATCAGACGCTGCACACTTCAGTGAGCCCTTAAACCGAATAAGTCCGAGTGGCCCCACCAAAGCTCTCTCTCTTTCTGCCATGTGCCAAGGCTTCACTCGGATTGGTTACCGCATCTCGCGCATGGGTTGCTCACGACTATACCACATTGCATTCTCCAGAGTATCGACGATGTTTGAATTAGTTTGGACAAAAAAGACAATTAGAATCACTTAAGTGATCTCTCACTAGAACTATCTTCATCAACCCCACTACTGCAGTGTTTTGCAGGCTGAGTTAATATTGAAATTTAAAATGGGACTAACAGCCTCTACGTCTACTGGGTGACCTATTATAAAGCTGAATTTCCAACCAAAGGACACCACCTTCTAAGTACTTTGAACGAAAAAGCTACAGAAACATTCTTGATAACTACGCTATGGATGCGCTAGAAAAATATTCGCTGCGTCTTCTACCCAATTCGAAGTGGACATCTCCCTAGCCTCTTGTAAGTATCAGTTTACTGACTGTGCCTCTATCAGCCTCTTTATGATAGGACATACTCAAGAGGTATTCAAAAATTTCTAGCGGAGCTGATTGGACGATGAGGAGATGTTGAGCGTCCACCAGCAGGAAGGATGTTATACATTGCTCGAATGGCCAAAATGCGAAAGATCAGTTTTTATGAATGTCAGGCTAACCAATGAAATCTCTACTTGCATTTGACTTAATTCGTTTGCAATTCCAATGCAAGGATGCAAGCAGCAGCTCGTTCTTGAAAAACACCTTTGCTGTTAGGTTGCTGCTATTTTGACCACATGCTGGTAGGCACATTAGCAAAAAGACTAATAAAGTAAAAAAAAACACCTGCTCAGCAAATTTAGTACTAAATGCGCATGCGTTGGATACGCTGCAGGCCAGCAACTTCACAGACTTGAAAAAAATTATAGAAGAATACCGCCACTATCGACACTCATTTAGCACCCAGCGCAATGGCTAATGGTGTGGTAAGCCAAATCGGCCAGGACGCTAAGGAGGGTAATTATGCAATAGGCGCATATAACAATCCATACGTGCAATGTGCAAAATTCAATTCAATGAAGAAACTATGCTCATATAAAGTGGCAAATCCATAAGAGAAAAAGAAGGCGCACACAATGAAATCCTCTCAAAACAAAAAAAATCACACCTTTGTGCCAGAACTCTTAACAGCCATCGCCTGCTTTTCAATGCACCGATAAGTGTTGATAAATGGGCAATGGGCGTTTGTATGTGTGTTTGTGTGTGTGTGGGCCTTGGTCAGTAATTGAGGCGGCAGTTGAGGCGTCATTTGAGGCGGTTTTGTTGGAATGACCAATAACGGCCGAACAGTCGCCATAGTCACTGTCAGAGTCATCAGGTAGCAAATGCACTACATATTAGCACGAGCAGTTGTCGGCGTGTCAGCCAAAGGTTCACTCGTTGACACCCATCGATCATGTAAATTTTGTGCGAGTGTTTTCTCTTATTCTGGCTTATTAGGCACCATTGACGGCGGCACGTTGAGTGCGTAGCAACACCCGGTATTTTTCGTCTAACAAGCTGCTATCGCCAACGGTCAACGATCGAAGCAAGAGTGGACGAGTGGACCTTAATGGTAAATTGTCGATGTCCAGTGTGAATGGCGAACGCCCAGTAAAGAATCATTAGAACTATGGATTTCAGTTCATACGCAAACGTAAGTACATACATGGTATTTGCGTATATCGAAGGCATACATATGCACATATGTATATACATAGATACACACATATGTATACATTAGAGTGTACCAGAAAACAAATATGTAATATAAAAAAATTTTAAGACAAGCTTTTATTAGTGATAAATAAAAGAAGAATAGTCGAACCCCGCAACACTTAAGGGCTTAAGGTTTTGTGGAGTTATTTCTATCCCACTTAAGTAATATACGCTCTACGCTTATGGTTCGAATCTTGAGGATGGGAACACTAGGGCTGGCTTTTGTGGACCTAGATTTCAAAAGAGCATCCCAGCCATATCGACCAATGTCTTCGCAGAAGAACTAATGGGGCGGCAATTTATATCATTCCGGATATCCAGGCAGCTTTAGGAGCACTTGACTCTTGCAAAACGGTGTCAAAGCTGGTAGACAGTTGCAAAAAGGCACTGGAAAAAGTAGGAACCCACAACAGAATGACCATGTGGTGGGTTCCGGGTCATGAAGGCTTCGATGGCAACGAAATGGCTGACACTCCAGCGAAATGCGGTGCCCAATGGAGCCTTATCGGTCCACAGCCTTTCTGTGGCCCATCCAGAGGATGCACGGCAGAGCTCCTAAGGCGATGGGAGGACTTCCAAATTGCAACCCAATGGCAAACGACAAAGGGCAAAAGACAGACCAAAAGATTTATAATTTCCTCTCGTGAAATCTCTGAGCGGCAGCTAAATGTTTTATAACTCTCACCAGATACCTGACAACGCGCTGCATACTGAGGTACCATCCACGATTGAGAGAATACAAAGGTTGCGCCGATCTCGGACCGCTATTCCTCTCTTAACGAATTTGACAGAATCGTTGTTTGCATGACGTAACACTGGTGCAATTTGTTTACATTTTCCTTGCGACATTTTTTCTTCTTCTTCCATTCTTGCTCACGTTTTGGCATTTCTCTCTCGCAATTGCACCAGTTTGACGTCACACAAAAGTTATTCTCAAAAATCCTCTCTGATCGGCGCAATCTTGTATTCTATCATTCTTGGGTACCATCTACACAAAATGGCACTCTCTGAGGAGACGAACTGAAGGTTTTGTGGGGTAGAGGAGGAAACATCTTAGACTTAGACTTACATATACGCCTTCGAAAATGATTACCCGAATATGGAACATAACATCCTCCAAAGTGTTTAATTTAATTAGTAGTATGGTGACTAGTTAATGGTTAGCACAATAGGTCTAGTTAGGTCGCATATAATAACATTAATATTCGCTCTAAATATGAAACAAACCTGACCATAAACACGGATATTCCAAATATATCGACTCCTGCGCCACCTATCAGGCAAAAATTGTGGACTTATTGCTTTTAATGTAAGTAATATACATTTTAAATGCGAACTAAATTGGACCTTAAAAACAGGTTTTTAAAATACATATTTCGATTCCTCTGCCGCTTAGCGGATTAACTCCTGTTTTATATTGCATAGTCGTCGGGCTCTGAGCTAAGTTTGAAGATTCAAGCCTGTAGCTCGGCGCGAAACTGGTTAAAAATTGATTGCAAGATTTGATTACACCCAGGCGAAGCTGAATAAAAGCTTGTAAAAAAGTTCATCGTACACTCCTGCTTCACGGCAATTTGGAAAAAACTTCTTGGTCGGACGTAGCGGACGCTTTTGATATTATTCGCCATATCTTCGTCATTTACAGTCGGATCTTAAAGCATGATATGTATATAGACATTAGCGCACACAAGGGGTGGGTTTTGGGGTTCAAACCCCCCCTAAATCTAATAACCTGAAATGCAAACTGTATGCTAAAGCCAGCTCTCAAGAAAAATAACAAGAACTATTTTTTATTAAAAAGCACTTTGCTTTTGCAGTAAATTTTCTTGAAGAAATAAACATACGAGCATTTTTTTCTTGAGAGATGCAAACTGATTTAAGAAATTTTGATAGAAGAAAATATCTATTCCATTTCTTCTGCGTCATTTTATATGATTTTTTGAAATATTAAAAAAATTATGCAATCATGAAAAATCACCATATCAATCGAAAACCAGAAACCAGAAATCGAGGAAAATGAACATTAAAACTATTTTTGAAATTTGTTTATTACTTTTGAAAGTTGAGCGCATCTTGTGTTTATAGAACTTTATATTAAACAAGTAATTTTCAAATTACGGGACGACCCTTGAGGTATCATCTTTCCGATAAAAAAAAGAATTATTGAAATCGGTTCACGTGCAAAATTATGCGGTAGCATACATTAAAAAAAAAAAACATTCCGACGAACTGAAAACCTCTCCCTTTTTCGAAGTCGGTTACAAATGTTTGAGTTCTTTGCAAATTTTGTGTAAATAAAGTGCAATTTATGAAAAACTAGCATAAATGTACCCTAAAAAGCATATTATCTGAAGCGAATTTTCCGAAGTATAAACCCCTCCCAAAATATCTTCCCGGGTGCGCCCCTGTATATAGATATTCTTGTCTCGAAGAGAAAGTTTTTTTTTTTATTAAGAAGTACATTGCCTTTAAATATTTATGTACCTTGTTCTAGTACTTACTCATGAACCAAAAATACAAGATCACCTAATCAAAGAAGCAAGAAAAAAGTATATTTCTGAGTGTTTTTGACATCTGCCTAAGAATGAAAACAAACAAAGAAAACGAAAAAGGCGCGGTGATTGAGTGCGATTAAATTGGTATTTATTATAAAATATACAAAGTGAAACTTGATGACAATTAGCAAAAAAAGTTCATAAAATATGGTTTTCATGATTGAAAGTGTTTTACAATCGCATATCATTACCACGGGTCGATTTTTCAATGCCGACGTTCTGGCCACAAACGTGCACCCACTTTTCAAGCAAATTTACGCCTTTTGGCAAACCAAACATACGCACAAACTTGTTCCGATCACACAGCACTTTATTTTATATCATAAATATGTAATAAACCAAAATTTATAATTAAAATCGCTGCAGAAAACACATTCAATCGCTAAAAAATCACTACGAAGAGGTAGAAGACGGTGTAAACAAAACCGAAAAACGTCAAAAACGCTACGAAAACTTTTTTCTGAAAATCGATTACAAATACAACGATGGCTGATTAGGTGATCTGTAGTCGTTGGTTCATGGTACTTACTCATTATACCTCAGTTCTTATCTCCTTAACGTACCACCCTAATGTTAGTAAAAAAACTTATTTTGATTATCCCAATATAACTATTTAAATTGTTTGTGTTACCGCAGCAGGTATCAACGAAAAATCTAAAAATGCGATCCCTAGATTTGGAAAAAAATATTTTTTTTTTGAAATTGCTTTGCAAAAATACCTTAGACTCAGGGGTGCACGGCAAACTTTTTTTTTGCCCGTAAGGTGGTACGTTCTAATGTACATCAATTAATATTACATATCTATCTTTGTGTATCCCAACAGCTATGCAGTTCGTTCACTTAAGTATTCCTCCAACATTTCCATTTCAAAACACAATACTAATAATAATAACTGTTACCTTACTTCACTCCCTACTGCTTCAGCCACGTCTAACGTATTTCCCGCTGCGCATGCGTGGCAGCGCCCACCATTTTTTCCCCTACAGCGTGCGCTTGGCCGTTCCTTCGCAGTTGGATGTCTTGTCACCACTTCGTGGTTGCAAAGTTGTGCCGCGGATTTGCATAAAAAAGTGAATGTGAATGAAAATGTTACATTATGACTTTTTAAGTAATTCATTGTTTTTTTTTTTTTTTAAATACTATGAAATTGCCTTTGTATCGCTGGCTGTGAACACTGGCTTTAAAGATCGTGACCCTTTCAATTTCGCTGTGATGTCTTTATTCGAAACATTCAGTTACAGATATGAAAAGCTGAACTTCCTCACTTGAGCAGCGACGGAATCGTTCCATTTCATTTCGGTGTGTTCGTACTTTTGTCTTGATAAAACCCAAATTATATGTTTTGCGGTGTACGAAATGGTTAGATGCGGTGTGCTATGCTTTTATTTCGTGTGAATGAAGGTATTTTAGTTTGCAAGAGAACTTTAACGACTCTACCATAAATAAATAGGCATAGGCGATTTGAAGACTTAAATATATTTTAAGAATGAAGAGCAGAACACACTGTAAGAAAACATAATAATAGACACATCACATTACTAGGGGTTTTACAAACAAATCTATATTATAGAATACATACTCTAAAGAAGAATTCGCTCGTTTTTGCTTTTTAATACTTATTTTGAAGAAGTGGTAAAACCGCTGCTAAGAAGATGCGCCGGAGCTTACCATATACCGGAGCTATGTATTTTCACACAAGGATTGCTCGTAATATCATGAGAGTTAAATTAAATGCTGCAGAAACCACACTACAGGCATCCAAACTAAATCTACATACTTCGAACTGACTGCTAACTATGTACTTATATTTAAAATGGTTCGTACCTCCTTAGATATGTATATATGTGCATGAATATAAATACAGTAGGCACTGCGAATAGTAGGTCCATTCTGCCCTTAACTCGTCACAACACTACACATAGCCCTAAAGACTTTATATGCCTCTCTCTTCTTCTCCAGGTGAAGGCGCAATCATGTTTCTTTGACGGAGTCGGAAAAACGACTCAGATCGATTGATCAGATCCCTAACTTCTGCAAGTGATCTTTAATCCTACAATGAACCTTAAAAATGCCTGTAATAATACTTATTTAGCCTCTCCTTGGTGAGGTTTATAAGTAGCCTGTATCTCTTTGGATTGTAGCCCCCTAGTAAGATCTTAGCTTGATGAAGATCCTTGGTGTTTCACCATTGCAGTGATGGCAAAAGACATGTCGACGGAATGGGATGTGAAAAGATCTTGGGAGCTCTTTACGCGACAAATTTTCTTTATCCTTGGATCTGCTAACGGGTAACATAATTTAAGGAAGGCACTAGTTCTGCGAATGCCCGGCTCTTTGGAGATTCATTAAGACTTGAGTGATCTAGCCGGGATAAAGATAAGGTGATTGGTTTGTATGAGAGAGGAGAGAGTGTAAAGATGTGTGACCACCATAGATTAACTATATTTAGCATGACATGACTTGCGGTTAAATATACTGATGTCAGTGCTCTACACATCGCTGCAGCGTGCGCCTGCAACCTGTTGGCCAAGAATATGAGTAGGGTTCAAACTACTGCCAGGGTTAACATAAAATAGTATAGCATCAATGGGTTTGTGGTAAGACGTGCGTCTGGAACCTATAGGAATCATCAGATAGCGGTGTGGTGAAGCAGACTCTCAATTAATAGCTCACCAAAGTTCGTAGTACGATCGTCCTGTGCTGTAAGAGTGCTTTTTCTACAATACCTGTGGCTACTCTGGCTGCACTGCTTAACCTACCGTCACTTAATGGGTTAATCCATGTGGAGTCCCTTAATGCTACATGGAGTGAGACAGAGATTTAGACGTATCTACAAATATTTTAAATTTCCTATTTTATTTGCTGAAAAGATACCACGACGTTGAGTTCCTTAATGCTGAGTGCTTGCGTAACCTCAATACTAAGCGCCGGACTAGACATTGAAACTGATAACTCAAAACCCCACGCTGGGTCTAGAATAGACTATGTCTATATAGACTATGAGGTAGAAAAGAGAGCCAAGCTGAACTTAAAGCCTCGGTCAGCCCTCAAACTATTCCCACAATGGTTCTAATGGGATTGCTGCCTAGATACTTCACATCGCACACATAACTGTGATCGGATGAGGATGAGACGGCGAAACACTTTTTGTGTTTTTGTCCGGCCTTTGCAAGGATTAGGTAAGAGGCTTTTTGTGTTGAGAGACGAACGTGTGAGCTTTGTGACACCCAAAAATCTGCAGCGATTTATTCGTAGATCGCATAGATTGAAAACAGATTACAGCGATAAAGGAAAACCGCAAAATTGACGGCATTTACATATATGTATACTTAGTCACTGTAGCTTCGAGTGTAGCTTGCTGCAGGAGTGATTTTGTGTGGTAGTTCCCACAAAAAAAAATAAAATAGCGTCAATAATTTCGTCGCTGGAATAATGAAATAGTGTAACATGAAAAGTATAGTTTTGAGAAAAACGATTTGGAAGCTTTTATAAACCATTACAAACCATACAAATACCATTTCATTTTTCGGGAATAAATTAGTGAGCCAAAGAGATATTTAAGAAAACTAAAGATTTTTCTAATAGATTAAAGGATTGTCTATCCAATGGTGCAATTATCGAATAATAGTGTATGTGGCATTTACACTGTTTCTTTATTCGATCGACGATTTCTGAACGAACAGACTACTTCATCCCAGATCTTTACTTTGGCGGAATATCAAAGCCAATATTGACATCGGCAGCTGGCTGTAGGGCATGATGACGGCTGATCGGTGAGTGTTTATACAAATGGGTCAAAAATAGACAAGGGGCTATCGTGTTCAATTTCAACTTGGTATATCAAACGAGGTATGGACTATAACCCAAGGCTGCAGTATTAGCGACACTCTCTACATTTGTGTGGCAAGCTCACAAATTTCTTTAGTGGGACGGCGCTAGACTTCTACATATTTAGTTAGTTGATGTGTCGACTGGATAGGTAATGTATAGTAATGGAAAAAATAATTAGTAAATCAACCCTTTTCACATTCGAAAATGCATTGTTTTTCCCAGGGCGTTGTCCTAAAAAAAGTGGGGCATTGAATTTTGCATTACGTAGTATCGAGAAATGAATGAGTTTTAATATGACATTTTTGGAACTTTTTGAATACATTAGAATGCTGATTACATAGTTAGCAGTAATA
>NW_023458556.1:52712460-52717198 GCF_013731165.1 Rhagoletis pomonella | reverse complement strand
TGACTGCCCAAATGTAAAATCTGTACAAATGTACAAATCGTGTGATCCCTGCATAATTTTAGTTCGGTGTTCCATATTTAGTCTCCAGTTTAGTGCTGGATGATGGGAGAGAATATGCCTATTTAAAAAAGAAAGGTTCGAATTAGGAACTTAATTTTTTTAATGGCTAGTTTAGGTAAGCGGGATAGTCACTGCTTAGCCAACCAGAGCCCATTAAGATCCGTAGCGTTAACAGGTAAACTACGACCACATTATGCTTTTTCGCTTTAGCTTTCATATACACATTACGGCTGCGAGTGCTATCCTAATTTTTTTCAGTATCCATATAAGCTGGGTATTCGAATATCCGTATTTAATACGTATATCCAAATTTACGGATAGTACCCACCCTAATACATATTCATGTTCGCTTTATTGTCTACACATTATTCCACTGTTAAATATTGTAAGCTATTGATTCATCGTGCTTCTTGTTGGCAAAGGTTTAAGAGGCGCTAAAATATTAAATTTTAGCAAAAATGTTTCAGATAAAATTTCATAGAATCCTTTTTTAATACTCTACTAATAAAAGGCAACATTAACAGTTCATCACTGCAAATTACAATTCTTTTGTTACTACAACAATTCACCTCAATTCGATAATTTAGTATGCAATGATTTTCGTTTATTATTTTGTTATTAAAAGCCATGGCGGCATCTGAAAATTTCGCCATAAAATATGCAAGTATGTATGTAGTGTTAACCTTTATTTATTTAAATTTGTGTATACTTTTTTATTCTTCGTTTTGTCGATTTTCACATTAAGATGCTAATTGGTATTTTAAACTCGGTTTCTGCACTCGATTATACGCTTATTGTTGTTGCTGTCGCAGTTTTCGTTGCCTGCGATTGCTAGAATTAATGCTGTTTTTTTGCGCATTTAATTTTTTTATGTGTTTTCTATTTGGATATATTTAATCACAGCATAGGTGCCGCTGTGGTGTAGTGGTAAGCAGTGCGCGCTTCCACTCCGCAGGACCCGGGTTCAAACCCTGGTCAAAGCAACATCGCAAAAATATAGAAAAAAGGTTTTTTCTTAACAGCGGTCGTCCGTCGGCAGGCAATGGCAAACCTCCGATTGTATTTCTGCCATGAAAAACAGCTTCTCATAAAAATAGAATCGCCGTTCGGAGTCGGCGTAAAACTGTAGGTCCCTTCGCCTTGTGTGACAATATCAAGGCGTACGCCACAAGTCGGAGGAGAAGCTCGGCCAAACACTAACATATGTGTAAGCGCCAATCTATTATTATTATTATAGGTGCACAAAGACACACGTATCTATGTCCAAGGAACTTCGGTTAATTATTGTACAAGCTCCGTTTTGATGTTAAGCGCTTAAAAATGTGCAGAGACTAAGAATTGTCGAAAATACAGACTTTTGCGCAGTTTTCAATAATTTTGCACTTTGTTCCATCCAGCTCATTCAAATGTATTTACACAATTTTTTTGTTCTTTATAAGCGCTGCTCATAACAGTTTTTTTTTTTTATTTGTTTTTGTTTTAACGCACTCCAAGCAAAGGGAAAGTACATATTACTTATTTAATTTTTGCGCTGCTTACTTCGGCTTCAGGTTACAGCTCCAGAAAATTCGTACCAGTTTTTTTTATGATTTGCTAATTTGCTATTTAATTGCTATTGCAAAAAATGGTTAAATTTAATTTGTTGTTCCTGAGATTTGTTTATGTCGCAATCGATTGCTTAATGATTCATCACTTTTTACACTCGCACAGTTTGAATGCATGTATGTATTTATATTGTAACGTGTAATTAAATTGTTTTTCAACTATGTCGGACCATATGCACACTGATGTCTTTGCGCTTTGTCATAGAAGAAGACGGAAATAGCACGGTGAGCCGAAGCATACCTACACAGCAGCTTAAGACCTAAGCTGAACATCTTCACATAGGAATCGTGAAGCCCAAACTTAACGTGCTTTGATGGAAAAAGTCTTTTTGAGCTACGATGACAAGTTAGAAAACTGTTTAATAGAGCAACGGCTATTGGTGATTGGAACCCGTACAAACTTTCTCCTACATACCAACGCAATAAAGCTCTCTGCCGGAAACACTGCGAAGAAATCAACAGCCTCCTGAGGGCAGTATGCCTACAAAAAGCTTAAATAAGGCATCACTAGAATACTATCCGCACTGTAAAGAGATCACATGGTATGCACATCATTCACCAACCCTGAGAAACTTTCAGACTTCGGCTACACACTCATTTTCCAGGATATTCAGCTCACTGTCATCTGCTAGAATTGGACGCACCAACATTCCCTTCTGGAAGAGGACAAAGCCGAGCTAATTTCCAGTTTATTCTCAATTAAGACTAATTTGTTCTGTGAAAACTACCGTTAAACTACTACTTAATATGCTCATGCCCTTACAAATCGACAGGACCTGTTTGCGTCTATCCTTGTCTCCGTCAGCAAGGTGTTAATCATTTATCACCAGCCCTCTCACAACCATGTACATACGTGGGTATATAGAGCTTTGCTCTTACTGGGCAGGGTGTCCAGATTGTTTAATTAAAAGCGCAATTTCTGGAAAAAAATCGCCAAAAATCGCCAATTTTTTTAAATAAAATTTATGAAATCGATTTAACAAATCTTTTATTTTAAAAATGAGATCTTGTTATAATATAGTTTTAAAACCGAAAACGAATATACTACCTTAAAAGGGTAATAATAAATAACACAAATCGCTTATATAATAGTGATGTACAAACAATTTTCTTTAAAAATACACATACTTTTTAAAAGTATTTGTTTCCACACATTTTGCAATAGGACTGCGCAATTATTATATTTATTATAACTCATATTAATTGATTATTCGCTCAGTCCGCTTTTAAGAGCTCGGCGCTAAAAGTTAAATAAAACCTATAATAGGCGAGATCAGCTATTTCCACAATTTTTTCAAAATCACCTGTAGTGTCTGAATTATTTACATTTCTGTTGTCATATATTGAACTATTCAACCCTGATAACGTACTGTTTGATATTGGAAACGTTTTGCAGCAGCCTTTATATAACACTTTATTCGAACTATTGAATTAAGGCTTTCCAACCTCATCCTATTTCGAATCTTAGTTTTTGTTGAATTCATTACGGAAAAAACGCGCTCAACAGAGCATGAGAGTGCGGAAAGGATAATAATATGAATTTACTTATATTTCCACACATTTTATTACCTGTGGCGGTTTTTACTCCGTAAGCAATTATCCAAAATTCTTCAAAGTCTGATGGAATGGTTCTGAGAAGAGTTATTCCATGGGAAAGTTAAAAGATTTAAATATTCAGTTTCCGCTGCTTTTCTTGCCTTCAAAGTCAAATAGTAAATTGGCAGGTCCCTGAAACTCGCCCTCTTCTTCTTCGATTAGGGTGATTAAACATTTTTGACAGTCTTTTAATATGCTTCTTAAGTCAATTTTAGCACGCATTGCATTAGCCTCTGCTGTAAAATTATTGTGGAAAACTCAGTTTTGTATATTTTTATAATTGGAAAAAATGTATTTGAAGGTGGAAAAATTGCCAAAAATCGCCAATGGCGATTTCCTAAATTTTTACGCGCAAATGTCCAAAAAAGATCGCCAAATTTGCGCGAAATCGCCAAATCTGGACACTCTGTTACTGGGTCACATTCCCAGCGGAGAAATAGAGGCTAAGGTCGTATTCGCCGAACTCATGCAAACTTGAACAGCTACTTTCGTCTTACCAACTGATCAGTCTCAGATTATTTCTTGTAAAAGGCATGGAGAAAATCTTTGTTCAACACGTAAGAGAAGTCAACATAAGAGATCGGCCTTTGAACATCCAGACAGATCTACTGGGACTGTAATTTATAGTCACACTTCCAAAATGGAAAAGGCTTTGGAGTCTAAAAATATGGCACTTTGTGCCTTTATAGACATCGTAGGCGGTTTTCACATTACGTACATGCCATTTTAAGCTAAGGTGTAAGACCAATCACAATTCTATAGAGTCATGATGGCAATGAGCACGCCGACCGCTTAACAAAACACGAAGCTACCACAGTTTCCTTGGTCTGGTCTGGAACTCTTTTGTAGGCTAATTAAAGAAAGGTCATAAATAAATTGGAAAAAGAAAATTCAAAATGTACTGGATTGATTTGTTTAATATCTTGTAGAAGAATTGATTCGTCCTTTACTGGCATTTAGAAAAAGTCCTCTTTGGCTTACTCGTCAGCGTTTTTGTTACTTTCATCGCCAATGTGTCGTAGAACCTAGTATGTGTAGGCGAATGGGGTTTGCAATGGCTAACCTTACTATTGCCTCCTTACAGTCGTTTAAGGGTCATGAAGTAGTTTATATAGGAAAGTAGGGTCTTAATTGCTGCCTGACGGTCAATATAAATGTTTATCCACTCAATTCAAATTAAAAATCTTACAAATTACTGTGGTGGTCTGGATCATCAGCTCCAAGAAACCTTCCGAAATCCAATGCCGGGATCACATAGTCTGCTCGCCCTCTCACGAAAGACGCTATTCCATTACAAAACTCCGTTTGAACCAAGTAAGAGTACTACAGACGCCCATGTTATCGAGTGAGTGGGTAACGGGTTTTCTGAAAAAATACAATATTTTACAAATAATTTTTCTAGAGTTAAATTATAAACCTTTTCTTGCGATATGGAGTAATTGTTGTGTTTAGAAATCACTCCACTATAAATAAAAAAA
>NW_023458556.1:52710344-52712360 GCF_013731165.1 Rhagoletis pomonella | reverse complement strand
TTTAGGAATAAAAGATACTGATGCTTTGTATTTTGACGTTTTGGAATGCAGCCTATGTCTTCTCGTTTTCTAAAAACGCTAGAGAGACTGATAGATCTGTATAGAAGAAACGCGATTCCTCGTGGCTGTCTTTCAATAGCTCGGCATGCTTATTGCAAGGAAAGGTCGGTGGTTAACGCCCTGCACACATTGGTAAAGTGGATGAGGGAGCCTTCACGCATAAAGGTTATGCAGTAGGGGTTGAAACCAACCTTATAAGGCTTATCTACAGCTTACTTTGTGACAGAACTATCGCCGCTGAGTGGGGGAGCGCCTGCACTCAGTGCAACGTCAATAGGGGCACCTGCTCCAGATTGCGGTTGTAAACAAGCTTCTAGAGGAACTGGAAAATGTTGCCTGTTGGGTGATCGCCAATGTAGATGATGTGGAACTTTTGGTTAAGGGACGATTTCTAGAAACGCATTGGTCACAAGGTTACCTGAACCAGGTAACTAAGTGGGCCTCGCAATAAACCGCAGCAAGGCGGAACTGGTCTTGTTTACCAGAAGGTACAAGATACCCGTTGTGGCCCTTTCCCCTCGAGCAGGGGTGTTCGTCTGCGGCTCTCAGACAGGGTTAATAATTAGGCTTGATCCTGGATAGGAAGTTGTCATGGAAGCCTAACATCGAAGAAAGGGTAAGAAAGGCATCGGTTACCTTGTACTGCTGTAGGAGAGCTATCGGTAAAAGGTGAGGTCTCTCCCCATAGTAATTCATTAGCTCTATGAAACCAGATTTAAGCCTATCTTGTTTCTGGTGGAACTCGCTAGAGAAGGCTAAACTTGTTAAACAACTGGAGCGTTTACAACGGATCGACCTTATCCTTATTATTTAGTGGAGCATTAGGAACCACACCTATACTGGCGCTTAACGTCATGTTGAACACGGCGCCTGCGGATATTGCTGACAGAATTTTGGCAGAACGAGCTGCTATTAGTCTTAGGGAAACCGGGTGGTATCACTCTGGAATTCGGTCGTCGCCCTGAACACATAGGTTACAGTCCCTCCGAAATGGTTCCCAGAAGCTCTACCTAATTTCCCTCAAGAGAGGACTGGGTAGAGCAGGGTTACTCGAAGAAGGAAGAGGTAAACTTATTCACGTATGGATCAAAACCTGGAGACAGGGTTGGTGGAGGTTTCAACTGCCGAAAACTCTCCACCAAAAATATATTCAGGCTTCCGGACTTCTCCAGTGTCTTTCAGGTGGAATAGCGGTAGACTCACTGATAAAGGGTGTGATGGTGCGCTCGAAATCGGTACTTCTTAATAAGGCTAGTTTAGGTGCGGCGCCCCAGTGACATCGAGCGACTCATCGTTACCCCTTAAAGGTGCCGAAAAACACGTTGCCTCTAGTGATGGGAGCTCGGACATGCCATTGTGCGATTGCTATTCACGCGGTAAAACTAGGAATTTCAACTGATCACTTTTGTATCAGCTGTCAAGAGGAAGATGAGGTGGAATCATCTGCACACTTTCCTTTAGACTGTCCAACCCTCACGAGGGTAAGATGGAAGCATTTTGGCTCGCACTTCTTAACTAACACTGAGCTCTCAGGGATGCAAATTAGCCGCATTCGAAATTTGATAATCGGCTCGCGTCGTTTCGCCGTTCTGTTCGTGTATCACAAAGGACAAACTCTTAATTGTCCAAGTGTGTCCCTTGCCTGGGGAAACCACTTTAACCTAGCACAACCTAACCTGTACTACTTTGAGCTTTGAAATAGTTGGTCACATTACTTATGACACGTGTGACACACATAAATTTGTAAGTATAACATACAAATTTAATCGTCATTCCAAAATGCTGTTTTTACAGAACACTGTACAAAAGCATTTTTGAAGGAGAATAAGCATGGGAGATTTTTGAAACAGGATGTCATGCTGACCATTTTCGATGAACAAAATCATAGTCTAGCAGCACTTCTGAGTCTTTTTTTTATTTATAGTGGAGTGATTTCTAAACACAACAATTACTCCA
>NW_023458556.1:52707647-52710244 GCF_013731165.1 Rhagoletis pomonella | reverse complement strand
TGGAGTAATTGTTGTGTTTAGAAATCACTCCACTATAAATAAAAAAAGACTCAGAAGTGCTGCTAGACTACGATCTTGTTCATCGAAAATGGTCAGCATGACATCCTGTTTCAAAAATCTCCCATGCTCATTCTCTTCCAAAAATGCTCTTGTACAGTGTTCTTATAAAATGCTTACATACGTCCTGGTTACTTTTTCTGTCCAAACAGCATTTTGGAATGACGATTAAATTTGTATGTTATACTTACAAATTTATGTGTGTCACACGTGTCATAAGTAATGTGACCAGCTATTTCAAAGCTCAAAGTAGTACAGGTTAGGTAGTGCTAGGTTAAAGTGGTTTCCCCAGGCAAGGGACACACTTGGACAATTAAGAGTTTGTCCACGAAAAAAACTGAACACAGACCCTTAATTTAGTCGGCGAAACGACGCGGGCCGATTACCAAATTTCGAATGCGGCTAATTTCGATCCCTGAGAGCTCAGTGTTATTTAAGAAGTCCGAGCCAAAATGCTTCCATCTTAGCCTCTCGACGGTTGGACATTCTAAAGGAAAGCGTGGAGATGATTCCACCTCATCTTCCTCTTGACAGCTGATACAAAAGTGATCAGTTGAAATTCCTAGTTTTATCGCGTGAATAGCAATCGCACAATGGCATGTCCGAGCTCCCATCACTAGAGGCAACGTGTTTTTCGGCACCTTTAAGGGGTAACGATGAGTCACTCGATGTCACTGGGGCGCCGCACCTAAACTAGCCTTATTAAGAAGTACCGATTTCGAGGGCACCATCACACCCTTTATCAGTGAGTCTACCGCTTCCTTAATGGCAGCTATTTCCACCTGAAAGACACTGGAGAAGTCCGGAAGCCTGAATATATTTTTGGTGGAGAGTTTTCGGCAGGTGAAACCTCCACCAACCCTGTCTCCAGGTTTTGATCCATACGTGAATAAGTTTACCGCTTCCTTCTTCGAGTAACCCTGCTCTACCCAGTCCTCTCTTGAGGGAAAATAGGTAGAGCTTCTGGGAACCATTTCGGAGGGACTGTAACCTATGTGTTCAGGGCGACGACCGAATTCCAGAGTGATACCACTCGGTTTCCCTAAGACGTGTTCAACATGACGTTAAGCGCCAGCATAGGTGTGGTTCCTAATGCTCCACTAAATAATAAGGATAAGGTCGATCCGTTGTAAACACTCCAGTTGTTTAACAAGTTTAGCCTTCTCTAGTGAGTTCCACCAGAAACAAGATAGGCTTAAATCTGGTTTCATAGAGCTAATGAATTACTATGGGGAGAGACCTCACCTTTTACCGATAGCTCTCCTACAGCAGTACACGGTAACCGATGCCTTTCTTACCCTTTCTTCAATGTTAGGCTTCCATGACAACTTCCTATCCAGGATCAAGCCTAATTATTAACCCTGTCTGAGAGCCGCAGACGAACACCCCTGCTCGAGGGGAAAGGGCCACAACGGGTATCTTGTACCTTCTGGTAAACAAGACCAGTTCCGCCTTGCTGGGGTTTATTGCGAGGCCCACGTAGTTACCTGGTTCAGGTAACCTTGTGACCAATGCGTTTCTAGAAATCGTCCCTTAACCAAAAGTTCCACATCATCTACATAGGCGATCACCCAACACGCAACATTTTCCAGTTCCTCTAGAAGCTTGTTTACAACCGCAATCTGGAGCAGGTGCCCCTATTGACTTTGCACTGAGTGCATGCGCTCCACCACTCAGCGGCGATAGTTCTGTCACGAAGTAAGCTGTAGATAAGCCTTATAAGGTTGGTTTCAACCCCTACTGCATAACCTTTATGCGTGAAGGCTCCCTCATCCACTTTGCCAATGTGTGCAGGGCGTTAACCACCGACCTTTCCTTGTAATAAGCATGCCGAGCTATTGAAAGACAGCCACGAGGAATCGCGTTTCTTCTATACAGATCTATCAGTCTCTCTAGCGTTTTTAGAAAACGAGAAGACATAGGCTGCGTTCCAAAACGTCAAAATACAAAGCATCAGTATCTTTTATTCCTAAACCTCTGTAGATTGTAATTCCAAATGTGCGCAACTAAGGTTAGATGCTAGTTTTCAACTAGGTTGCGCAAATTAGACTTTTTCTCCAAGTGCTGTTTAGGAATAAAAGACACTGATGCTTTGTATTTTGACGTTTGGGAATTCACCCATACTGATAGGTCTAAAATGCCTAGGGGGAAACATGAGAGCCTTTTCCGGCCTTCGGGACGAACGCAACACTGACTACCCCCCAAGCAGTTCGCATAAATAGGAGCTAACCAATCGCACGACACCTCCAGAGCCCTTCGAAGCTGCGCGGATATCATGCCATCGGTCTCCGGCGACTTGAAGGGTTTAAACGAATTTATCGCCCAGAAGATCGGAGAGGTACAGGACCTGAAGTACAAAATATTACAAAGAAGTACATTTGACACTGCTGCCAAGTACGAAGTACAAGCGTTTAAAAAGAAGTACTGTACTTCCGAAAAAAGTACGGTTGGTCACATTAGTCATAAGTGTAATCGCAAGTGCGTTGAATAATGTTGATAACCTTTGCACATATTTTTCGAAACGCACAAAAATCTAAAAA
>NW_023458556.1:52697615-52707547 GCF_013731165.1 Rhagoletis pomonella | reverse complement strand
TTGATAACCTTTGCACATATTTTTCGAAACGCACAAAAATCTAAAAAAAAAATGAAAACACGCAGCAGCTGTGCAGTTAAAAGGCGCTATCTCAAAAACTGTCGGCCTATACATATGTATGTACACACTTACTATGTAAACAATCAATTGTCTTATCAGTTGTCAAAATTAATTATGTCTTCAATTTGTCGAAAAAGTGCGTTGTTATGTATGTATATACGTTAGGGTGGTCCAAAATAAGTAAAGTCGGAATTTTAATGCTCTCACCCCCTAGGATTGTTCTATATCGAAAAGAATAAATATACCAATATTTTTTACTTTTGAAATCAAAAAATATTTTATATGGGGAAAAGCCAACTTTTCGTAGAAATTGTATGGAATTCTTGAAAATCAATATTTTTTGATCAGAAAACTCTGGATCTCTTCAGGAGATTTCCAATAACAATACCCAGTTGTTTATTTAACCATTTTTGAGAAGCCTTGACGTCTGCGCAAGTAGTACACTACAAGTTTCAACTGTCCCGCTCTAGCTTTGCCAGACTGTCTCTAAATTTTGCTGCAGTGTAAACTCCATTATTGGCCAAACACACATACACACTCCAATACGCGGTATTGTTCTTCCACTTTATTTGTTATTATTATTATTTTGTTTTTGGACACAACTCTTATTGTAATAATTAAATGTTTGCGTTTACATACACGCGTAGCTTACAATTCTTACCATTTCACTATCGAAATACAAAAAAAATAAGGTAGTTGTAATTTGCTTTAATATGTTGATATATGTACATACAGTGACGAGCAAAACTGTAACTTGGTGTAACACTTTTTATTTCAGCCGCTGCTATCCTTCCAAGTTCTAAAGATATTCATACTTTTGTTGTATATTCTTATTGGTACACCTGTACTTCCTCTGTCATAACGATTTGAAGTCAATCCAACAACAATAATAAAACCAGCAGACAAAAATGTAAATTAATAACTTTTTGACAACTTTCACGAAAAAAAAAGAATTATTAACACAATTTTCAGTACCCTTTTGCTTTTTTTAGTTGCTGGGTGCGATTTGGCATACCTTATTTGTATCTCTGTAAAAATTCTGGAGATATATCCTCCCATATATCCTTAGTTTGCTTTCACAGCTCATATACTCCATTGGACGGACTTGGATACTTAGTAAGCTGTGCTTTTAGTTGATTTCGCAATTTCTCGATAAGATTCATGTCCGCGGATTGTGGAGGTCATTTCAAATTAGCAAATTTTTGCTTTTGTATCCAGTCTTTGCCAACATGTGCAGTGTGTTTTGGGTGATTTTTCAGCAGAAACTCATTTTTTCGGCTACATCTTGCAAATTTTGTTTAAATATGAACAGATAGTGTTCCTTACGCATATTTCATACTAACGGACCAACAAAATTACAATACGGAAAAAAGTCAACTGACTTCCAGCTAAGTAAAAGATAACTGTAAAATGCAAAACTGAGAGTGAGTGCAAAACTGTAACATTTGCAGTGTTGCCATTTTAGCCGTTTTCCGTTTGCAGAAAAAAATTAGCCGTTTTTAGCCGATTTTGCTATTTGCCTTGTTTTCTTAAATTTCAAATATGTAGATATATATGTTTCCATTTTTGACTAAGCGCCCCAAAATCTGTTAGAAATGGCTACTAGCCTTATCGTGGAGAAAACTTTCATGTCAGACAGGGTTGTATGAAATTGGGCCGATTTCGCTTATTTTTATTTTAAACGAAGAAGGGATTTTCTTAATAAAATGTTTGTTATAAATGTCTTAATTTTAAGTGTGAAGTTTTATTCGCAAACTTAAGAAAATAAGAAATTGTTTCACTGTTAAGACACTTAAGATGCGTTTGTGTTTGGATATAGTGCCAACAAACAGAATAAATATTAGATGTAGATGTTGTCTTCCCAGACAGCGCATATTCAATTCTGCCTAAATTACAAAACTTCATTTTTGCCCACTCCCAAAGGCTTAAGGTAAGGGAAAAATTGATGATGTAATGTGGAACGATTTTCCGTCATCCCTCCCGTCATCAACGCCGAAACCGGTTTGTCTCCAAACCAAATTTGACAAGGGATGACGGAAAATCGATCCACATTACATCATATTCCTACCCTGTCGGAAACATCAACAACGAAAATGAGGAAAAATTGATATTTTCAAGCACTATGTACACATATGTATTTTTTTAAACAAACTTTTTTGCTGAGAACTTATTTAAATTCCAAAAACCGAATGCCAACTTGAATTAAAGGAACCAACACTGAAGTGAGTCAAAATGAAAATAAAAGAGCACAAATTTCTATGTAAAGCAAAACTCTCTGGGAATCCTACGAGACATCTGCCGGTCATATGACCGGTCATCTAAATGGGAGATCTGCAGTCTTTTGGCATCATATTTTACATCAGAATTGAAGGGATTTCTGAAAAATCTGACCAGTTCTTTTGTGTAACTGTGATTTTGCATCCCTTGTCAACATATGGCCTCGGTTGATGTTAACTTAAGGTCGTCGTTTTACTGCCTTAAAATTGAAGGGAAATTTTTACAGCGTTTTTTATGTGGATTTGTTTCTATTTGAGTGTATTGAGAATCGGTCAGTCTGAAAAGGCCTTGTAGGGAAGACAATAGGTTTGTTCGTCGAAAATCCAGCGAGAATTATCACTCAAAATATCAGATAGTAATAGTAATAGATAGTTTTTTTTGCCGAGTACCTTTCAAATCATTGAAATTAACTAAATTAACTAAGTAAACAAGTATTAACTTACATTTTTCATTTTAAAATCGCTCCAGTTTGTAAATTTTTAAATTTAACGAACTTGTTTATTCAAATTATCGTCGACAAAAAATCCAACCATGTGCCACAATCATATGTTTTTCCTAATTGCAAATTCTTGCTGGCAAAATTTTTTCCGGCTCGAATTTGTAACTTCTCTCCAAGAAATAGTCTTTTTACTCGTGATTTATTTAAATTATAATAATAATAATAGATTGGCGCTATGACACATATGTTAGTGTTTGGCCGAGCTTCTCCTCCGACTTGTGGCGTGCGCCTTGATGTTGTCACACAAAGCGGAGGGACCTACAGTTTTACGCCGACTCCGAACGGCGATTGTATTTTTATGAGAAGCTGTTTTTCATGGCAGAAATACACTCGGAGGTTTGCCATTGCCTGCCGAGGGACGACCGCTGTTAAGAAAAAAAACTTTTTTCTATTTTTTTTTTTTGAGATGTTGCTTTGGCCAGGGCTTGAACCCAGGTGCTGATGAGTGAAAGCGCGCACTGCTTACCACTACACCACAGCGGCCGATTTATTTAAATAAGACATGTGAAATTTAGTTGAAACATTTTAGCCGTTTTTAGCCGGTTTTATTTGCCAATTTAGCCGGTTCGTCCAAAAAGCTCTGGCAACACTGAACATTTGCCTTGATTTACATTTTTGTCTACTGGTTTTTTTATTGTTGTTGTATTGACTTCAAATCGTTATGAGAGAGGGAGTAGGGGTGTACCAACAAGAATATACAACAAAAGGATGAAAGTCGTTAGAACTTAGAAATATAGCGGTGCCTGAAATAAAAAGTGTTAAACCATGTTACAGTTTTGCTCGTCACTGTTTATGTATGTAAATTTGCAGATACAATTAAGAAAATGGTGTAAAGTGTAATGTGGAAGAGGCGCGATTTTTGTTAATAAACGCGTGTAAATAAAAATAAAAGAAAAGATGGCACAAGTAAGTGCCGACAAACACACATACATACTCGAAAGACCTCCTCTTTATAGGCAAACGTACCGTTCCGTACCAGGGCTGACTATGCTCTAGCGTGCGTGCTGACAATGCGCGGCATAATTTGAATGATTTAACAACAATAAGCACAAATAATGCAAAATACCTAGACGACTACAATGATTTTACTGAATGTAATCAGATCGTATATTTAAGTGCGTTCATATACTAGGGCGGTAATTTTTTTTTTTGTCTATGCGCGCATAGCATAGCCAGGTTTCTATGTGTAATTCTAAGAAACCATGGGTCTAAAATCAATTTGGAGTTTGCCAAATTGCAAAAATAGGTTTCGAAGAAAATGTGAAAATTTTCACTCTTGCGCCCTATGGTGGAAGATTTAAGAGAAAGATAATTGCATAAATGGATTCTTCATTCCAAAAAACCCCTGATAGCATGCTTTAAAAAAAAAAATTAGCACTTCTTTATGACATCACAGCAATATGCAAACTCCAAATTGATTCTAGACCCATGATTTCTTCGGCAAATTTGCTTAGAATTACACCTAGAACCCTGCTATGCTATACGCGCATACAAATTGACCCGCCTTAATGCATACATATAAAATTTGAGAGTGCATTTCGGCAGCGTCAATGCCAAAAAAAACCTAAATTTTAAATTTTACATTTTTGCTTAATAAAAATAACGCTATGAACGTTGTTGGGGGTATAGTATAGGCCACATGAATTTAAATATTTTTCGATTTTTTCTTTTCGTTTCTCGTTTGTTTTCGTTTATGTTTTTGATATATTTTTAATTTTATTTTTTTAATCTTTTTTTCGTTAAATTTTTAGTCTATTCATATTTTTATTTTAATAATAGTTTTACTTTATTTTATTCACATTTTTATTTTATTTATACCTTTATTCTTTTCATATATTTATTTTATTCGTATTTAGTTTATTCATATTTTTACTTTGGTCACATTTTATATACTTTTTTGTTTACACTTAGGTACATATTTTTTAGTGTAATTTTTTTTTATAATTTATTACGAAAAACATTGCAAATATTAAAAAAAAAACACTGTACGAAGACAAGTTCTGGTGGGCGTAACTAACATTACGCTGAAATGAAAAAAGTCACAACTAACTAAAAATTTGTATTGCATAAAACGACGTGGGAATTTATAATTCGATCAAACGCATCATAATCAATCAAAAAGTGAATTTTGGATTTTTAGTTAGTTACGACTTTTTGTATTTCAGCGACGCTGTTAGTTACGCCCTCTCCAACGATATGTATGTCCCCGTACAGTGTTTTTTTTTACTATTTGCAATGTTTTTCGTAATAAATTTTTTTCGTTAATTTTTAATGAAAAATATAGTTCATTCTGCATCAAATGGCATATAAAATAATGATTCAAAGGTTTTACAAAATTTAGGAAAATTCGACAAATTTTCACCAAAATTTTCAACTTAACAATTTTTTTTTTCGTACACGGAATGTTAAAAGTTGAAAATTTAGTGAAAAATGGTCGAATTTTCCTAAACTTTGTAAAAACTGTGAAACACCAATTTATATGCCAATTAATGCATAATGATTATGTTTCTATTAAAAATAAACGAAAAAAAATTATTACGACAAACAATGCAAATATTAAAAAAAAACACTGTACGGAAAATATTCTTGGGTATGTATATTATTTTATTCATTTATTCATGTATACATATATGTATATTCTTTTTTAATTTTTGCTTTTGGCTTCTCATTTTCTTTAAGTTTCTTCTTTCAATTTTATTGTATATATATTTTTATGCAGATATTTTTAAATTTCTGTTTTATTTCTTTCTTAAAAAGTTTTAATTTCATTTATATTTACATGCGATAATACGGTGTTAAATATTAGGTAATCAACAAAATACACATTAATATTTAGAAGTACATACATAATTAAATAAATTAGAACAAATCGTTCCAAGTTGTGGAGAAAAAAATATATTTTTCTTGCTTTCCTAGAGCCTACTGTACACTAAGGCGTATGAAAGACAAAAGTTTAGCGTGTGTCGGTTTTATTTAAACACTTAAGTCGAGAGAAAATTTTTGCTGTAAAAAAATTTTTTTTTAAGCACCCGTTAAAAACCGCTTTTTTGCTATAACTTTCTTATTTTGTATCAGATTTTTTAAATCTTAATGTCGCTGAAAAGGCCTCGCTCAGCACTATAATTGGCCATTAAACTGTTTTGGCCTTCAAACCCGTTTTAATTTATACCTTCATTAATTTTGGAAGTACTATCCTTAGCTTTTTTATTTTTATACTATAAATCTAAAGCTCTCAAAAAACGATAAAATAGTTGAAAAGGGGTTAGGCTTAACTCAATTACATATTGGCCTTTTCGGTGACATAAAAATTTATAAAAAACGGATAGCAAATAAGTGCATAAAAAAATGTTTGCACCCAAAATTTTGTCTAGACATAAGTATTTAAAACTGGCACACGCTAAACTTTTTTTCGTGATACGCCTTACTGTACCCTCGCTCACAAACATTGGCACGTGTGAATGTGTTATCTACGCGCATATATACATAGTATATACACAAGTAAATATGCACATACCTAGTATCAGTGGTACATAAACCTGTTTGATCTACATAATAAGCGCCAATCTATTATCATTATTTTATTATCCAAACATTACGTAAGCAGATTTTTAGCCTTCCTTGACAGCAAAAGTAAGAAAAGAAAAGAAGAGAGGTTTCAGGCGGAGGAAACGAATGTGCTCAAACTTTGACCACTTCAGGTCTAAACTTTAAGAGGCTGATTAGATTTTGGAATTTCTTAATTAATAATGAGCCAGTAAAACCTTTACCTGGTGCAGCCCTACTCAGCCCGATTTTTTTTTTTTAGGGTACCTCAAAGTGTTCCTCTCTTTTCTGATCTCTTCCTTAATAATGTTGGGTTTGAGCAAGCGCTCAAAACCGATCGAAGCTGGCCATTTTGATAGACAGTCCGCTATCTCATTTCTCTCTTTACCTTCTTCCATTGGCCCTATGCCAGCTGGATCTCATTGTGCCTATCAAGGGCTTCATTCTTTAATGAAGTCAAGGGCTAATGATGATTTGGTTTCACAAGATGAATTAATCTTGAACGCCGCCTCCTGACTATTACTTAAGAGTTCTCATTTCGGAACTATTTAGCTACGCACACAGATTGATGGCGTAAGCTTTCCCCCGAAATATTCTCGGATGTTCCCCCATAAGGACAGACTTCGTGGTTTCGAGTCAGAAGATCGCTTGCACAGTTCGTCAATCCATTTTCTTCGGTACTCCTCGGCCGCGCGAACAGCGCCATAGATCTTGGATTGAATAGTTCTCTCGAAAGCTCATTGACTTAAGAAACCTTTGTTTGCCTTCGTCCATATATAAAACTGACGTAATGAGATAATCTAGACAAAGCCTTACAGCACTTAATAGTTTATGGATAAAGAATTCGCTTAACAAATCACATTTAGTTGGCTTGTTCAAGCAGGATTGGGAGGCGGTTGCGAAAGTTCCCGGCTCTCTGTCGACACTACAGGTTTTCCATTGTTTGGCGCCAAATCACATGTGTTTTAGTTTGAAACAAACACAATATGGTTTTATTTTTTTAATTAGTGCGTAAATCGTGGGCCATATTTCGTATACAGGGGTCAGCCAATATCCGGGCGTTTTTAGTATATAATATTGAGAAATTGTTTTAGTTACACACTAAATAATCTTTATGGCTTTTAATTTGCTTGTCAACCAGACTTATTAGGGTACTTAACGTAATTTCATGACCACAATTCTTAAGAAGCCTTCTAATCAATGACACTGATGTCAAAATCGTTAACTGAAGTGGCTAGACATTCGTGCCAAACAACAATAGCTGCTTCATATGTGGGTATGTATAGTGCAAACAAATTTGATAGATTTCGTGAAGTTTATGTTTTTTTTTTTATACTAGCAAATTCCCGGTTTGCTTCGCAACGCCTGATAAGAACTTTTTCCTTGACCAATACGAAAGTAGTGTTGAAATGCAAAAACATTTGGTAATGTTAAAATTATTAGTTTAGGTTGAAAGCACTGAAGAGCAGAACCTTCCTTACTGATTGCCAAGAATAATGGCGCTGAGATAGCATATGGTATATGTACTAATCTCCGTGGATGTTATGAGCTCTTATATCCACCTGTGAGTTTTATGCAAGTATTTTTAAAATTTCACACCGATAGGATTTGTCACGCCCCTTTTACAAAAGTGTATCCACTTTACTATAAGCATCTGCCATAGTTTTTCTTTGATAAATGTTGAAAAACAGCATCAAAGATCTTTTTATTATGATTCGGTTGAACAGTTTTTTTTATTAATTTTATGCACATTTTTTAAGCTTAAACTGGTTTGTGATTTGAGGGATTTTTTTTCTTAAATCCTTTAAGAAACTATTATAATTCATTAAACACTCCATTTTTGGTGGTATTTTCAAATCATTCCAGCTCATGTAAATCCTAATATTTTTCCGAAATACTTTGGTGCAAGTCTTAAAATATAATAGATTTTATAATTCCAGTGGAAAAAGAGTACCGATTTTTATTTTTTTTTGTACGGCGAGTGGTGCAGTCTAATATATTCATACATATGTATGTATATACTTAGGTGGTATGCAGCAAATAACATCTCTAATTCTATGCAAATAATTTTCTTTTTGCCATTGCAAATACGCGAAATTTTATTGCTGCTATAAAAGTCGCTTTGGTTTGCTCTGCACTCTGATTACATTTTTTGTTATTATTGCTAGCCGTCCAAGGCTAACTAATTGGAAGTAACTGAATGACAAATAAAGTAGTAATGGGCCATTCCTTTGCGAGTGGTACGACATTTGACTCCATAATGTGATCAATTGGAAATTATAACAATATCGGCGGAACTTATGCAACAGAGTAAAATATTTTTTAACATAGATAAATAACTGGTGGGGTATTTCAAAGTGACGGATGGGACATTTTAACTCGTTTTTCTCAAGCTTTTAGTAAATTCTTTTTAACCCTTGACATTAACAAGTTTCAAACTGTTAAAACTTCAAATCAAATATCAAATACGAAACTGATAAAGTATAAAATTTATTATATAATTTACACAGCAATTTTACATTTTATAGGGTGACCGGTGTAACAACGATGGATGGTCGAGAAATGTGTGTGGAATTGTTGAAAAGTGCTCTCAGAGAGCAGGTGTGTGCGTCGAGTGGCGAATAAATAGGCGGTCTGTTGTGATTACAGCTTTTCGACGTTAAGCTTTCCTTGCATTGTTGGGCGCACATTTTTTGCTGCACAGAAGCGGGTGCGTATCTTGGCTACAACAAGATAGCGATCCGAGTCGATGTTTGGCCCTCGCAGTGTACGTATGTCTAAAACGCTATCACAACATGGTCTATTTGGTTTCTCGTTTTTCGATCTGGAGACAGCCATGCAGTTTGGTGGATGTACTTATGCTGGAACCTAGTACTACATATTACCATGTTTCAGGCACCGGTGAAGTCGATCAGCCTCAGTTCTTTATCCGACGTTTCGTCGTGTAGGCTGAATTTTCCGACACTGACACCAAAGTTCCCTTCCTTGTGGTTTATATTATAGAATGAACTATATTTTCATAAATAATTAACGCAAAAACTTTTTCATGAAAAAATATAGAATATTATATTAGAACAAGGTGTACACTTTCATTTGTCGCCTAGTGTACATATGTCTTTATATATTATGCATTATAAGTTGAAAAGTTGGTATGTACTATCATGTACTAATGAAACGAATTTATTCACCTTCTCATCAGCGATAAACAAATAAGTAATTTGTGCTGGTTAGTAATAGTGTAAAAAAGTATCCGATTATGTGAAGGACACATTGCTGTTGCACTCAAATGCTGAATACATACATAATATATACATAGTAAGTGGGTGGATCGCAAATCTTTGTGATGCATTATATGCTATGCGACTGCGATAAAGTGACTCTAGTTAGTGGAGTATTTGGGTCACGCGTCAGTCAAAGTAACGACATGCAATATTTGCCGTTTAATATGTAAGTGTACCATCCTTTAAATTTCTATGACTGTGCTCTAGTAATTGTGAATTTAGAATCGTTTATCAGTCAGAGAGATAGCTATATAAGTATATACAGTAGGGTG